>NC_045454.1:24538137-24553959 GCF_002776525.5 Piliocolobus tephrosceles | reverse complement strand
AAAATACAAAAAATTAGCCGGGCGAGGTGGTGGGCGCCTGTGGTCCCAGCCACTCGGGAGGCTAATTTTTTGTATTTTTAGTAGAGACGGGGTTTCACCGTGTTAGCCAGGAGGGTCTCGATCTCCTGACCTCGTGATCCGCCCGTCTCGGCCTCCCAAAGTGCTGGGATTACAGGCTTGAGCCACCGCGCCCGGCTCTAATTTTTTAAATAATGAACTTTTTGGCTTTTAAAATCTAACGTAAGAATATTGTGGTGAAGAAATATGGATCACAAAACTAATCATAAAACCTGGAAAAGATGTCAAGAAACCTAGCTTCTCTTTGGGAGACGGAGGCGGACGGATCACTTGAGGCCAGGAGTTTGAGACCAGCCAGGACAAAATGGTGAAACCCCATCCCTACTAAAAATAAAAAAATTAGGCCGGCTGTGGGGGCTCATGCCTGTAATCCCAGTTTATTGGGAGGCCAAGGCGGGTGGATCATGAGGTCAAGAGACCGAGACCATCTGGGCCAACATGGTGAAACCCCGTCTCCACTAAAAATATAAAAATTAACTGGGCATGGTGGCACGCACGTGCCTGTAGTCCCAGCTACTCAGGAGGCTGAGGCAGGAAAACTGCTTGAACCCAGGAGGCGGAGGTTGCAGTGATTCAAGATGGCGCCACTGCACTGTAGCCTGACAGAGCAAGACTGTTTCAAAAAAAAAAAAAAAAAAAAATTAGCCGGGCATGGTGGCTTGTGCCTCTAATCCCAGCTACTCAGGAGGCTGAGGCAAATCGCTTGAACCCAGGAGGCAGAGATTGCAAAGAGTCAGAGTCGAGATCGTGCCACTGCACTCCAGCCAGAGCAACAGAGTGAGACTCTGTCTCAAAAAAAAAAAAAGAAACCCGGTTTCTGATGGCAGAGCTTGGCCTGGGCAAAATGAAAGTCAATTCCTGGCCGGGTGCGGTGGCTCAAGCCTGTAATCCCAGCACTTTGGGAGGCCGAGACAGGAGGATCATGAGGTCAGGAGATCGAGACCATCCTGGCTAACATGGTGAAACCCCATCTCTACTAAAAAAACACAAAAAATCTAGCCGGGCGAGGTGGCGGGTGCCTGTAGTCCCAGGAACTCAGTAGGCTGAGGCAAGAGAATGGCATAAACCCGGGAAGCAGAGCTTGCAGTGAGCTGAGATCTGGCCACTGCACTCCAGCACGGGCAACAGAGCGAGACTCCATCTCAAAAAAAAAATAAAAGTCAATTCCGGGCCAAGCATGGTGGCTCATGCCTGTAATCCCAGCAGTTTGGGAAGCCAAGGTGGGAGGATCACCTGAGGTCGGGAGTTCGAGACCAGCCTGGCCAACATGGGTGAAACCCCATCTCTACTAAAAACACAAAAATTAGCCAGGCGTGGTTGCACACACCTGCAATCCCAGGTACTTGGAGGTTGAGGCAGGAGAATCACTTGAACCTGGGAGGTGGATGTTGCTGTGAGCCGAGGTCACACCACCAAACTTCAGCCTGGGCGACAGAACAAGACTCTGTCTCAAAAAAAATTAATAAATAAAAATAAAAGTAAATGAAAGTTGGCCGGGCGCGGTGGCTCAAGCCTGTAATCCCAGCACTTTGGGAGGCCGAGACGGGCAGATCACGAGGTCAGGAGATCGAGACCATCCTGGCTAACACAGTGAAACCCCGTCTCTACTAAAAATACAAAAACTAGCCGGGTGAGGTGGCGGACGTCTGTAGTCCCAGCTACTCGGAAGGCTGAGGCAGGAGAATGGCGTAAACCCAGGAGGCGGAGCTTGCAGTGAGCTGAGATCCGGCCACTGCACTCCAGTCCGGGCAACAGAGCGAGACTCTGCCTCAAAAAAAAAAAAAAAAAGTAAATGAAAGTCAATTCCAGTGTCCCTGAGAGGCCACTGAGAACCTAAAGACACACTCAGCTAACCTGACTTCTCCTTCAGTTCAAACCCTCAGACGCGTCACATACCTGAGTAAAGTCACCCCATGGGATAAGAGAAGTGGATATGCCCATTTGAGAGAGTAGGAGACAACAGACAAAAAGAAGACACAAGACTCCACAAGCAGAGGCCACAGACGACACAAATGCACCCGGGACACTGTGTCCCCTAGTGCTGTCTAAGTAGGATGCCCACTAAGTTCACTGATCTGAGAACCAGAAAGATCCACAACACAGGGCCTGCCCTCTGTCCAGGCAGAGGCCCCCACCTTGACAGGTGACAGCGTCTCCTGCCTGCTTCTCATTTCTGTCACCTGGCTGCCCCTGAAGGCTTCTGAGGTTGTGGCCTCTACCAGAGAAGTTCTTTCATCATGGTGCTTTCCTTTTGGAAAAGCCTTTCTAAGCAGTCTATGAATGCATTTACTCGTTCCCTTATTCTAAGAGGGTGAGCACCCACTTCCCAGACAGACCAGGACTCGTTAGGCCCCAGGGAGCAACTCATTTTAGCTCTGGAGAAGCCCCCATAGGCAAGAGAGAAACAAGAGACCACCACAGCATGAGACCAAGTGTCACTGGTGGTGCTCTACGAAAGGGCACAGTTAGCCACAGGCAGGGGCCGGGAGTTCAGAGAAAGTATTACAGCCTGGAATGCAATCCCAGGAGGCTTCCTGGAGGGAGCAGCTCATGGGGGCCCCTCGCTGCTCACTCAGAGACCAAGCACACTGCTGGGAGCTTGTTAAGCTGGGTTTATAACGAACTCCCTCCAAACTGAGTCTTAGTCTACCACGTGTCTGGAACCATTCATGCCTCAGGGCAACCCTGAGGCTCAGCGCACTTACGATGCCATGGATTTGGGCCACTTTGCTGCACAAGTCCGGGCGCCACTTTTGCAGAGCCAGATAGAAAGGATTTTTCAGGAGGTCTTCATCATACAGAGCCATATGGACTTCAGATGGGTCTGAGCAAATCTCCTGCAACAAGGGAGGGAAAAGCAGTGAATGGCCATTTTCGAATTTATGTAACACATGAAAGTCTGCATGTGGCATTTTCTCTTTTTTTTTGAGATGGAGTCTCACTCTGTCGCCCAGTCTGGAGTGCAGCAGTGCAATCTCAGCTCACTACAACCTCTGCCTCCCGGGCTCAAACAATTCTCCTGGCTCAGCCTCGGGAGCAGCAGGGACTACAGGCGCCCGCCATCACGCCCGCTAATTTTTTTATTTTTAGTAAAGACAGGGTTTTGCCATGTTGGCCAGGCTGGTCTTGAACTCCTGACCTCAGGTGATCTGCCCACTTGGCCTCCCAAAGTGCTGGGATTACAGGCATGAGCCATCATACCCGACCTGCATCTGGCAATTTCTAAAGAGCATCCTCCAAATAAAAAAGAATTCATGACTGACTCCACCTAGAAATCTCAAATATAACCCACCAATTCCAAGATGACCTATTTGTTGGCTGATGTGTAAATTATGTTCAGAAAATCTTGTTAAACTCCAAGTCTTGGCTAAAGTATAAATGGCTATTTTTAGAACATCCTACAGGACCAAAATTATGACACTCTCAAGATACTCATGTATTTTTAATGAAATATTTTAGCACACGGAAAAGTACTGAGTAATAATGCAAACCTAGCACTAGAATGAAGGAATCATGACATTTTGCCATGTTTGCCTCAGATTTTCTTTTAAGAAATAAAGTAGAAGGCAGGTGTGATGGTTCATGCCTGTCATTCTACCACTTTGGGAGCCTGAGGCAAGAGGATCCCGTGAGCCCAGGAGTTCAAGACCAGTCTGTGCAATACAGAAAATCCTCATCTCTACAAAAATAAACAATTATCTAGGTGTGGTGGCATGTGCCTGTTAGTCCCAGCCACTTGGGAGGCTGAGGCAGGAGAATCGCTTGAACCCAGGACGCAGAGGTTGCAGTGAGCTGAGATCATGCCACTGCACTCCAGTCTGGGCGACAGAGCGAGACTGTCTCAAAAAAAAGAAAATGAAAGAGGCCTGGGAGAGCTCCTTTGCTCCTCCGGCCACTTGAGGTTACAGAGAACAGACAGCTGTCTATGAAGCAGGCCCTCCCCAGACACCCAACCTGCAGGACCTTTACCTTGTACTTCCAGCCTCCAGAACTGTGAGAAACACATTTCTGTCATTTTCAAGTCATCCAGTCTACAGTGTTTTGTTACAGCAGCCTGCATTGGCTGAGATAGTCTGTGAGTATAAAGTCATATCCCACTGTTTTTAACTTTCACTGATTCATTAACTAAATGAACTAAATTTCTTTATGTTATGTAAACTGCCTTATGTCTTTTGCTCACTTTCCCACTGGATTGTTGGCCTTTTTCTTAGGATTTATAGTTCTTTACACATCTGTATACTAGGGTAAGTTTTAAATACCATCTTCCAGGTTGGCTATAATCACAGCACTTGGGAAGGATGAGGTAGGAGGATTGCTTGAGGTCAAGAGTTCAAGACCAGCCTGGGCAACATAGCGAGACCCCATCTCTACAAAAAAAAGTTTTAAAAATTAGCCGTGCGTGGTGGTGTGTGCCTATAGTCCCAGCTACTCAGGAGGCTGGGGCAGGAGAATCACTTCAGCCCAGGAGGTTAAGGCCACTAGGAGCCATGATCACGCCATTGCACTCCACCCTGCGTGACAAAGCAAGACACTGTGTAAAAAAGAATATATATATATATATATATATATGCACACACACATATACTCACATCATCTCCCAGTCTGTAACTTGCTTTTTCATTTTGTCAAATGGATGTGTTCAGAAATAGAAGTTTGGATGTTATTTAGTTATTTTGAGACAGGGTTTCACATTGTCACCCAGGGTAGAGCTGGAGTCCAGTGGCATGATCACAGCTCACCATAACCTTGAACTCCTGGGCTCAAGTGATCTCCCACCTCCCACCTCAGCCTCCAGCGCAGCTGGGACTACAGGCATGCACCACCACACTCAGCTTTTTTTTATTTTTCATTTTTTGTAGAGATGAGATTTTGCTGTGTTGCCCAAGCTGAACTTGAACTCTTGGCCTCACGTAATCCTCCCACCTCAGCCTCCCAAAACGCTGGGATTACAGGTGTAAGTCACTGTGTCTGGACAGAAATTTTGATGTGAATGGGAAGTCATCCCTCAGTATACTTGGGGGATTGGTTCCAGGACCCCCTTGTATACCCAAGTCCATTCATACTCAAATCCCATGGTCGGCCCTGTGGAACTCACATGTCTGTGTCAGCCCTCCATATAGAGAAATTTGCAACCTGTGAATATGGTATTTTCAACCTGAATTTGGTTGAAAAAAACACATGTAAGTGGGCCCACACAGTTCAAACCCATATTGTTCAAGGGTCAACAATAGTTGGATTTGCCACTCTTTGCCTTTAAGGTCAGTGCTTTTAGAGCCTTAGGAAGTCTGTAATTGGCATGTCTATCCTCTGGCAGGTCTTTTTGCAAAGTGACTTCACTATTCCCCCATCAGAAGATAGAGTAGGCCAGGCACGGTGGCTCACGCCTATAATCCCAGCACTTTGGAAGGCCGAGGCAGGCGAATCACTTGAGGTCATGAGTTCGAGATCAGTCCGACCAACATGGCGAAACCACATCTCTACAAAAATACAAAAATTAGCAGGGAGTGGTGGCATGTGCCTGTTATCCCAGCTACCTGGGAGGCTGAGGCAGAAGAATTGCTTGAACTCAGGAGGCAGAGGTTGCAGTGACCCGAGATCCTGCCACTGCACTCCACCTTGGGCAAAAGAGAGACTCAGTCTCAAAAAAAAGAAAAAAAAAGGAAGCAGACTCATTTCCGCAGCCCCTGAATCAGAGCCAGCCCTGTGACTTGCTTCAAACAACAGGCAGAATCGATGCTATACAATTTATGAATGTCAGCTTCAAGAAGTCTTACAGGGGCCAGGCACAATGGCTCACTCCTGTAATCCCAGCACTTTGGGAGGCCAAGGGGGGAGGATCACTTCAGACCAGGAGTTAAGAGACCAGCCTGGGCAAAATAGCAAGACCCTGTCTCTACAAATGATAAAATACAAAAATTATGGGCCGGGCGCGGTGGCTCGCACCTGTAACCCCAGTACTTTGGGAGGTCAAGGTGGGCGGATCACGAGGTCAGGAGATTCAGACCATGGTGAAACCCCGTCTCTACTAAAAATACAAAAAATATTAGCCAGGTGCGGTGGCGGGTGCCTGTAGTCCCAGCTACTCAGGAGGCTGAGGCAGGAGAATGGCATGAACCCGGGAGGCGGAGCTTGTAGTGAGCTGAGATAGTGCCACCGCACTCCAGCCTGGGTGACAGAGCGAGATTCCATCTCAAAACAAAACAAAACAAAACAAAAATTTTCCAGGCGTGCTTGCACGTGCCTGTAGTCCCAACTACTCAGGAGGCTGAGAAGGGAGGATCGCTTGAGCCCAGGAGTTTGAGGCTGCAATGAACTATGATTGAAACACTGCACTCCAGCCTAGGCAACAGAGTGAGACCCCATCTCTTTAAAAAACAAAAAAAAGCCCAGGTACGGTGGCTCATGCCTCTTATCTCACCACTTTGGGAGGCCTAGGCGGGTGGATCACTTGAGGTCAGGAGTTTGAGACCAGCCTGGACAACATGGTGAAATCCCCTACTAAAATACAAAAATTAGCCAGGCATGATGGCATGCACCTGTAGTCCCAGCTACTCAGGAGGCTGAGACAGGAAAATCGCTTGAACCCAGGAGGCAGAGGTTGCAGTGAGCCAAGATCGCACTACTTCACTCCAGCCTGGGTGACAGAGCGAGACTCTGTCTCAAAACAAAAAAAAACTCTTAGTACATTTAAGAAATAAGAAAAATAAAAGTATATATATACATATACACTTATATAAGGCCTTGCAGATTCTCATTCTCTTGGTACCCCAAGATCCCAATGCTGTGAAGAAGCCCATGTGATGAAAGGCCATGGGGGAGAGGGAGGCCAAGGTGGCCCAGTGAGCACAGCCAACCTGCCAGCAGAATACAGCCCCTTGAGGGAGCCCAACTGACACCAGCAGAGGAACCACCCCCCCAACTCACACAACGTAGGAAGTAAGAAATTGTGGCAGTTTGAAGTCACTACATTTTGGGTTGGTTTGTTACATAGCAAAGGCTACCTGAAACCACGTCCTTTCCAATTTCAAAGCCATAAAGGTAGTCCTTATGATTTCTAAAAATAGTACAGTTTTCTATTTTTAGGTCTTCAGTCCATCTGGATTTTTCTACCTGCTATAAATCGAGTGTCTAACTGTATTTCTCCATATAGAAAGCCAGTGGTCCCATCATCATTTTTTGAATATTCTATCCATTTCGCACTGGTTGATAATGCTACCGTTGTCACATTCCAAGATCCCATGTATGTTTAGCCTGTTTCCAGGCTCTATTCTGTTTCAAGGGTCTCACTGTCACATGTAAGAAATACAATTATGTATATATTACACAGAAATACACAATGTCATTTTAAATTTTCTATTAGCACATTAAAAAAGAAACAGGATGCAATTAATTTTAATAATATATTTTATCTTAATATATCCAAAATACGATATTTTCAACATGTGACTATTATTTATTTTGTTTTTTAGAGACGGAGTCTTGCTATTTTGCCCAGACTATAGCGCAGTGACTATTCACAGGCCGAGATCACAGGCATGATCTCGGCTCACCGCAGCCCTGAACTCCCAGCCTCAAGCAATCCTCCCATTTCAGCCTCCCAAGTAGCTGGGACCACAGATATATGTCACTGCACTTGACTTGATCATTATTTAAAAGTTATTGGCTGGGCACCGTAGCTCATGCCTGTAATCCCACTACTCTGGGGGGCTGAGGTGGGCAGATCACCTGAGGTCAGGAGTTCAAGACCAGCCTGGCCAACATCGTGAAACCGCATCTCTACAAATATACAAAAATTAGCCGGGTATGATGGCGGCTGCCTGTAATCCCAGCTACTTGGGAAGCTGAGGCAGGAGAATTGCTTGAACCCAGGAGGCAGCGGTTGCAGTGAGCTGAGATTGTGCCATTGCACTCCAGCCTGGGCAACAGAGCAAGACTACATCCCCAAATAATAACAATAATAAAAAGTTATTAATGATGGCCGGGCACAGCGGCTCATGCCTGTAATCCCAGCACTCTGGAAGGTCAAAGCAGGTGGACTGCTTGAGTCCACGACTTCGAGACCAGCCTGGGCAACATGGTGAAACCCCATCTTTACAAAGTACAAAAATTAGCCAGGTACTTGGGAGGCTGAGGCAGGAGAATCGCTTGAGCCCAGGAGGCAGAGACTCCAGCGAGCTGAGATCACACCACCGCACACCAGCCTGGGCGACAGAGTGAGACTCTGTCTCAAAAAAAGAAAGAAAGAAAAAAAAAAAACTATTATTAATGATATATTTTACATTCTTTTTTATTCCCAAGTCTTTCAAAGCTCGTGTGCATTTTACATTTACAGCACTTCTCAATTCATACTAGCCACATTCCATGTGCTCAATAGCCACTAGCAGCAGGTAGAGACCACATACTAAATTCAAATTAGTAGAGACCCGTACTAAATTCATGGACTGGAGAGTGAATATCTTTATAATTACAAATTTTATTTTCTTTTTGATACAGTCTCTCTCTCTCTCACCCACACTAAAGTGCAGTAGCGTGATTTCAGCTCACTGCAACCTTTGCCTCCCGGATTCACCCACACTAAAGTGCAGTGGCGTGATTTCAGCTCACTGCAACCTTTGCCTCCCGGATTCAAGCAATTCTCCTGCCTCAGCCTCCCAAGTAGCTGGGATTATAGGCGTCCACCACTACATCTGGCTAATTTTTTGTTGTTGCTGTTGTTGTTTTGAGAGGGAGTCTTGCTCTGTCGCCCAGGCTGGAGTGCAGTGGCATGATCTCAGCTCACTACAAGCTCCACTCCCCGGGTTCACGCCATTCTCCTGCCTCAGCCTCCCAAGTAGCTAGGACTACAGATGCCCGCCAACATGCCTGGCTAATTTTTTGTCTTTTTAGTAGAGACGGAGTTTCACCATGTTAGCCAGAATGGTCTCAATCTCCTGACCTCGTGATCCGCCTGCCTCAGCCTCCCAAAGTGCTTGGATCACAGGCGTGTAATTTTTGTATTTTTAGTAGAGATGCAGTTTCACCACGTTGGCCAGGCTGTTCTTGAACTCCTGGCTTCAAGTGATCTTCCTACCTCAGCCTCCCAAAGTGTTGGGATTACAGGCGTGAGCCACTGTGCCCAGCCTGCCTTTTTTTTTTTTTTTTTTTTTGAGACAGAGTCTTGCTCTGTTGCCCAGGTTGGAGTGCAGTGGCACGATCTTGGCTCACTGCAACCTCTGCTTCCCAGGTTCAAGCAATTCTCATGCCTTGGCCTCCCAATTAGCTCAGACTACAGATGCATGCCACAACACTAGCTAACTTTTTGTGTGTGTTTTTTGGTAGAGACAGGGTTTCACCATGTTGGCCAGGCTGGTCTTGAACTCCTGGCTTCAAGTGATCTTCCTACCTTGGCTTCCCAAAGTGTTAGGATTACAGGCGTGAGCCACCACACTCAGCCCTATAATTATGAATTTTATCATCCACATATATGGCATATCTTTCTATGAATGTCTTCTTCGATGTCCTCCAACTTTTCCATAAGGATCATGTATGACTTTTATTAGACTATTTATATATTCTGTACAGACTTTGCTGCTGTTGTGAAAGGGGTTGCTAAAATTAGATTGCTTATTATAGGTAAGGTTCTAAAAGCAAAAGCCAAATGGACTTACATCAGAGTCACGCTATACAGATAAAATAAGAATCAGTATGGAACACACCTACCACTACCATCAGAACTAGGACTTCTGAGTAGACCCTTCCATGATTCATGACTGAAAGGTCTGTGATGCGCCAAAAGAAGATTACAGGTCAGTGTTCAACTCACTTTAGGCAATTGTGGGGAAAAGAAAGAGAGATCAGCCTGTTACTGTGTCTATACAGAAAGAAATAGACATAAGAGACTCCATTTTGTTCTGTATTTGAGATGCTGTTAATCTGTGACCCTACCCCCAACCTTGTCCTTGCAAGAGACATGTGCTATGGTGACTCAAGGCTTAATGGATTTTGGGCTCTGCAGAATGTGCTTTGTTAAACAAGTACATGTTAACCTGAAGGCAGCTTGCTGGTTAAAAGTCATCACCATTCTGTTAATCTCAAGTACCCAGGGACACGCACACTGCCAAAGGTCGCAGGGACCTCTGCCTATGAAAGCTAGGTATTGTCAAAGGTTTCTCCCCATGTGATAGTCTGAAATCGGGCCTCGTGGGAAGAAAAGGACCTGATCGTCCCCCAGCCCGACACCCGTGAAGGGTCTGTGCTGAGGAGGACTAGTACAAGAGGAAAGAAGGCCTTTTGGCAGATGTTGGCAGTTGGGATAGAGAAAAGCATCTGTCTCCTGCCCGTCCCTGGGCAATGGAACATCTCAGTGTGAGACCCGATTGTATGCTCTGTTTACTGAGATAGGAGAAAACTGCCTTACAGCAAAAGGTGGGACTTGCTGACACGATGCTGCTAAAAGGTTTATGGAGATGTTTGCATATACATATCAAGGCACAGCATTTTCTTTTGAACTTATTCATGTCACAGAGATCTTTATCCATGTCTTACTGCTAATTTTCTCCCTACAATGATCCTATTGTCCTGCCACTCCCTTATCTTTAATATGGTAAAGATAATTATCAATAAATACTAAGGGAACTCAGAGACCTGTGCTGGCGTGGGTCCTCTGTATGCTGAGCGCCGGTCCCCTGAGCCCACTTTTTCTTTCTCTATACTTTGTCTCTGTGTCTCATTTCTTTTCTCAAGTCACCTAACGAGAAACCCCCACAGGTGTGGAGGGGCAGGCCACCCCTTCAGGAAATAAGTTGTTTGAAGGATATTGCTGTCTGCAGACTGCTCCATGCAGCTAACTAATGTGAACCAGTGCTTTGCGTGTTTCATGAAACATTCTACAGCTGTTCCTCATCGTCCCTGGTCTGCTCCTCTGAACCAACGAGCTCTCAGAGAGGATGCCTACAAAATGGGCACAGAAACGGAGATCAGATTTCTTTTTTTTTTTTTTTTTTGAGACAGAGTCTCAGTTGCCCAGGTTGGAGTACAGTGGCACAATCTCGGCTCACTGCCACCTCCGCCCCTGGGATCAAGCAATTCTCCTGCCTCAGCCTCCCTCGTAGCTGGGATTACAGTTGTGAGCTACCACTCCTGGCTAATTCTTGTATTTTTAGTGGAGATGGGGTTTCACCATGATGGCCAGGCTGGTCTCAAACTCCTGACCTCAAGTGATCCATCTGCCTCAGCCTCCCAAAGGGCTGGGATTACAGGCATGAGCCACCACGCCTGGCCAGAGGATCAGATTTCTAACCACATCATCCCACCTCTTTGAGCCTCCCATCTGGGCCTGCGCCATAGAGAATGCTAATACCTGTCTGCAGGATTCTTATGAGGATCATTTACAAGCCACCTTCACTATCTGTGACACGCAGTACTGCGTATCAACGTAGCAACAGTTACTGCAAGCTCACATGGGACTTTTGTGAGAATTAGAAACAAGCACCCGGCTTCCCAGGGGATGCAGCCCTGTACAAGGGCGCTAGGCTAGTGAGCAGGTCCTAGGCCACATGCTGCACAGCCCCCGTTGCTGGACAGTGAACAACCTGCCCACAATGTGAGCACAATTTTGCCCAACAATTACATACAATGGCTCTCTGGCTAATGTTTGACATTTTCCTTTATCAACTCACTGTCTTTATAAAAATGTATTTTACTTTTTGTTTTATTTTTGTTTACTTTTGTAGAAATGGAGTCTTGCTGTGTTGCCCAGGGTGGTCTTGAACTCCTGGCTCAACAGGCATACGCCACCATCCTTGGCCTAAAATTTATTTTTAAAAAAATCTTGGCCGGGCGCGGTGGCTCAAGCCTGTAATCCCAGCACTTTGGGAGGCCGAGACGGGCGGATCACGAGGTCAGGAGATCGAGACCATCCTGGCTAACATGGTGAAACCACGTCTCTACTAAAAAATACAAAAAAACTAGCCGGGCGAGGTGGTGGGCGCCTGTAGTCCCAGCTACTCCAGAGGCTGAGGCAGGAGAATAGCGTGAACCTGGGAGGCAGAGCTTGCAGTGAGCTGAGATCCGGCCACTGCACTCCAGCCTGGGTGACAGAGCGAGACTCCGTCCTGATAATCCCAGTACTTTGGGAGGTCGAGGTGGGTGGATCCAGCCTGGCCAACATGGTGAAACCCGATCTCTATTAAAAATACAAAAATTAGCCGGGCATGGTGGTGCACGCTTGTAATCTCAGCTACTCAGGAGGCTGAAGTAAGAAAATCACTTGAATCCAGGAGGTGGAGGTTGCAGTTAGCCGAGATCATGCCATTGCACTCCAGCCTGGGCAACAAGAGTGAAACTCCGTCTCAAAAGACAAAAAAAAAAAAAAAAAACCTCATTAGATGCTAAGCTTGAGCCTGGGGCCTTCTCTCTTCATTAAAATGAGAAAATCAGTAGCTATTAAAAAAGTGTAAAGTAAATTTATCCTTGATACAATTAGATGAATGAAATATGAAACAGGAGCTACTTTGTCACTATGTAACAGGGATCCAGAATGCCTCCTTGGGAAAACACTATGCATACATAACTCCATTGGGACTCTATTCCTTGGGACTAATGGTAAAAATAGCCACCATTTGGGAGAGTCCTTGTACCAGGCACTGTGATAACCTCTATACATCCTCATCTTCACTCACTTACCTTTATTTATTTATGAGTTGGGAGTCTCACTCTACTGACCAGGCTGGAGTGCAGTGACACAATCATAGCTCACTGCATCCTCAAACTCCTGGCCTCAAGCAATCCTCCCACCTTAGCCTCCTAAAGTGCCACAGTTACAGGCAGGAGTCACCTGGCCTAGCCTAAATTTTTTTGTTTTGTTTTGTTTTTGGTAGAAACAGGGTCTCGCTATGTTGCCCAGGCTGGTCTCAAACTTCTGACCTCAAGTGATCCTCCTGCCCTGGCCTCCTAATGTGCTGGGATTATAAGGCATGAGTCACTGTGCCCAGTCCTCATCTTTTTTTTTTTTTTTTTGAGACAGGGTCTTGCTCTATCACTCACGTTGGAGTACACTGGTACAATCACAGCTCACTACAGCCTTGACCTCCCAGGCTGAAGTGACCCTCCTGCCTCAGCCTTCCAAGTAGCTGGGACTACAGGCATGAACTACCAGACTCAGCTAATTTTTTTTATTCTTAGTAGAGATGGGGTGGTCTCACTATGTTACTTAAGCAATCCTCCTGTCTCAGACTCCAAGGTGCTGAGATTACAAGCATGAGCCACTGTGCCCAGCTATTTTTTTTATTTTCAGTACAGATGGGGTCTCGCTATGTTGCCCAAGTGATCCTCCCGCCTCAGCTCCCCCAAAATGCTGGGATTATGAGTGTGAACCACCGCACCCAGCCCTCATCCTATTTTAATGCTCACAATAACTCTAGGCAAGTAGGTATCACTAGCCTGTGTCACAGATGAAGAAACTGAGATTCAGCTGGCCAACTCAAGGCTAAACAAGAGCCTGCCATTCATTCATTCATTCATTCATTTAGTAGAGATGGCATCTCGCTATGTGGCCCAGGCTGGTCTCAAACTCCTGGCCTCAAGTAATCCTCCCACCTCAGCCTCTCACAGCACTGGGATTACAGGCATGAGCAACCATGCCCAGCCTAAGAGTCATATTTTATTTCCCCAGATAGAAAAGTCCACAAAATAGACAGCCATACAGGCCCCTCACCTAATTCCCCAGGTCCAGCCAGAACTGTCTTGGCTGCAGGTGCCCTGGGTTCTGCTTGAAAAAGGCCTGTGAGCCCCCAGTCAGTCCTCCTAGGGAGAAGAGACTAGCATAAAAATGGTTGTATATAATCCCTGCCTGGGCCCCAGGGGTGCCTCTGCAACAACTCAGCTATTTGAATTGTTAAATTCACTTATTACTGGAGCCCAGATAATCCTTTTATGAGTTTCCACCACAGTGAGATAATGCAATTTTGCTGGGACAGAGTCACAAGAAAACAAAACTCTTTCTAGTTCCTGACATAGTTGGTTCTACGTGGCACACTGCAAAAGTAAAAGATGCTCTGGATGAAAGCCATGTGAGAAACAGGAGGCGATATGGTCAGACTCAAGCTGGGAAAAGATGCTCTTTCTGCTTCAGAAAAGAGGCTGGAGGAACACCAATACTTCCACCCCCAAGATGAGGCAATAAGGACGGGCTTCCATGGACGAACTAAAAACAGAGCTAGGAGGTAAGGACCAGAGAAGAAAACAGCAGTGGTTGGGCACGGTGGCTCACACCTATAATCCAAACACTTTGGGAGGCCAAGGCAGGTGGATTACCTGAGGTCAGGAGTTCAAGACCACCCTGGCCAACATGGTGAAACCCCCCCCGTCTCTACTAAAAATACAAAAATTAGCTGGGCGTGGTCATGAGCACCCATAGTCCCAGCTACTTGGAGGCTGAGGCAGAAGAATTGCTTGAACCCAAGAAGTGGAGGTTGCAGTAGCCGAGATGGCACCACTGCACTCCAGCCTAGGTGACAGGCCAAGACTCCTTCACAATAAAAAAAAAAAGAAAGAGAGAAAGAAAGAAAGAAAAAAAGGAAGGAAGGAAAGAAAGAAAGAAAAGGGAAGGAAGGAAGGAAGGAAGGAAGGAAGGAAGGAAGGAAGGAAGGAAGGAAGGAAGGGAAAATGAAAGAAAACAGCAGGGAAGGGGGATGAGGTGGAGCATGGGAAAGTAATAAGACTCCAAGCAGAGGTCAGAAAGGGGCAGAATAGCAAGGGAAGGGAAGGCCACTGAATGCCACATCAAAACACCATGTCCTTAACAAGCACTGCTGCATGGACAGAGCCTGCTGTTATCTAGCCCCAAGTCATCTGCTTTATCTTGGACTTCAGACCTCTTGGTCACTAAAGACTGAACCCTCTGTCCAGGAGTAGGGATTCAAAGAGCTCTGTCCTTTCATCCGTGCTGTCACATGAAAAAAAGATGAAAAAAGGACCTCTGTCCAACACTGTTCTCAACCTTTCTGTCCTAGTGTTAAAAATATGTAACATGCAGGGTGCAGTAGCTCATGCCTATAATCCCAGCACTTTGGGAGGCCGAGGCAGGAGAATCACCTGAGGTCAGGAGTTTGAGACCAGCCTGGCCAACACGGCAAAACCCTGGCTCTACTAAAAATACAAAAATTAGCCGGGCATGGTGGCAAACCCCTGTAATCCCAGCTACTCAGGAAGCTGAAGCATAAGAATCACTTCAACCCAGGAGGTGGCGCTTGCAGAGAGCCGAGATCATGACACTGCACTCCAGCCTGGGCAACAGAGGGAGACTCTGTCTCAATAAAAAATAAAAACTTTGGCCGGGCGCGGCCAAACTAAAGAACCTTACACGGGCCGGGCGCGGTGGCTCAAGCCTATAATCCCAGCACTTTGGGAGGCCGAGACGGGCGGATCACGAGGTCAGGAGATCCAGACCATCCTGGCTAACACGGTGAAACCCCATCTCTAGGCCGGGCGCGGTGGCTCAAGCCTGTAATCCCAGCACTTTGGGAGGCCGAGACGGGCGGATCACGAGGTCAGGAGATCGAGACCATCCTGGCTAACACGGTGAAACCCCGTCTCTACTAAAAAATACAAAAACTAGCCGGGCGAGGTGGCGGGCGCCTGTAGTCCCAGCTACTCGGGAGGCTGAGGCAGGAGAATGGCGTGAACCCGGGAGGCGGAGCTTGCAGTGAGCTGAGATCCGGCCACAGTACTCCATCCCGGTCGACAGAGTGAGACTCTGCCTCAAAA
>NC_045454.1:24516153-24538037 GCF_002776525.5 Piliocolobus tephrosceles | reverse complement strand
AGTCCCAGCTACTCCGGAGGCTGAGGCAGGAGAATGGCATAAACCCGGGAGGCGGAGCTTGCAGTGAGCTGAGATCCGGCAACTGCACTCCAACCTGGGCGACAGAGCAAGACTCCGTCTCAAAAAAAATAAAATTAAATTAAATTTAAAAAAATAAAAATAAAAAATAAAAACTTCAAATTTAAATTTAAAAAAAGGGCCAGGCGCAGTGGCTACCACCTGTAATCCCAGCACCTTGGAAAGCTGAGGTAGGCTGATCACTTGAGACGGAGTTCAAGATCAGTCTGGCCAACATGGTGAAACCCCGTCTCTACTAAAAATACAAAAATTAGCCAGGCATGGGCGCCTATAATCCCAGCTACTAGGGAGGCTGAGGCAGAAGAATCACTTGAGGCTGGGAGGCGGAGATTGCAGTGAGCCAAGATCATGCCACTGCACTCCAGAGTGAGACTCCATTTCAAAAAAAAAAAAAAACTGTAATATGCCAGGTGCAGTGGCTCAGACCTGTAATCCCAGCACTTTGGGAAGCTGAGGCTGACAGATGATTGAGCCCAGGAGTTCAAAACCAGCCTGCATAACAAAGTGAGACACTGTCTCTACAGCAAAATCAAAAAATTAGCTGGGTATGGTGGCACACACCCAGCCAGGCGAGGGTGAGGATCACTTGAGCCCAAGAGGTCAAGGCTGCAATGAGTTATGATTGCACCACTGCACTCTAGCCTAGGCGACAGGGCAAGACCCTGTCTCAAAAAAAAAAAAAGGTAATAACCTCATACAATCTGGTGCTTAATGCCACAGTTGAATTCTTATATAGGGTAAATGCTTAAAAGAACAGTTTTATACCCTGTCAAGTTTATCTGCAACAATTAGTTTGCTGGCTGGGCACAGTGGCTCACACCTGTAATCCCAGCTCTTTGGGAGGCCAAGGCGGGTGGATCACTTGAGGTCAGGAGTTTGAGACCAGCCTGGCTAACATGGTGAAACCCTGTCTCTACTAAAAATACAATCAGTTGGGTGTGGTGGCCCATGCCTATAAATCCCAGCTACTTGGGAGGCTGAGGCACGAGAATTTCTTGAACCCAGAAGGCAGAGGTTGCAGTGAGCTGAGATTGGGCCACTGCACTCCAACCTGGGCGGCAGAGTGAGACCCTGTCTCAAAAAAAAAAAAAAAAAAAAAAGAATTACTTTGCTATTTAAAATAACATGCAAAGAAAATGGACTTTTTCTTGTAAAACTAGAAAGATAAGTGAATCTTCTTATAAAACTTCTTTAAAAAAAATTCCATCCCTGCTTGGGCTCAAATGATGGGAAAATGTACAGAAAATCCAGTTGAGTTAGCTGGAGATAACAAATACCCCTAAATGTGAGTTATCTGCAGTTATTCTACGAACAGCAGAACCATGTGAGGCCTCAAACTAGTATTTCAGGCGGCAGTGTGCACACTCGTGGTTTTGTGGTCTTCAACCGTCCTGCGAGCCCAGATAAGTCTGGGTGGTCAGGAACCGTCTGGTGACAGCATGCAACCCAGCTCAGCAGAATTCAGCACGGGGAATTCAGCCTCCTTAGAGACGCACTCCCTGCTGAAATCTCCCTGCGATGGTTGTTCCTGCCCTTCCAGGCCTCTAACCAAACACTCTGACCAGGAATGCTTCCCAACAGATGAGCAGTATTCTCCATTTGGTCCAATTTATGATTCAGAACGAAAAGGCGAAAAACGAAAACTTTCTGTTCATCTATTTTTCATACCAATGGAAACAATGTGGTGATGTAATAAACGCTGTTACAGTCACTTGTGTTCTTCTGACCTATAACATTTAGAGATCCTGTCCATATTCTTCTCAAAGCTTCTCATTAAAGCACCCAGCCCTGCGCCTGGCTCCCTGCAGACATGGAGTAACTGCTCACCCACTTGAACAAAATGATAGCGGCGCATTAAGAAGAAGCCCGAGCTCCCAGGAAGAGGTCATCCCTCACAAGAGCTGGAACTCCACTGTCCATATCCAGGGTAGGTGAGGGGCTAGCCCCAGGTCATAGCCAAGCAGGCACAAAGGCAAAAACCCCAAAACAATCAGGATGCTCAGTGCCAGCCCAACACAGTGACAGCTGGAATGTGCAGGGTTAGAGAGAAGCCAGGACAGGAACCAGGGCGGGACCATGCAGGGAGCAGAAGAGTTTGGAGGAGCACAACAGCCCCTCCGAATGTCACTGCATCACCCCGTTCCTGGACCGCAGGGAGAACCACCATGTACCCTCCACCAGTATCTTGGGCAGATGGGCAGGAGCTCTAGAGCCACTTCTCAGTGTTCCTCAGATGGAGAATCAACCCCAGGACAAATCGAGTCTGGATCCTTCTGGACTGAATCCTTTCTAGGACTGGTACCTATCATGACATGGTCACATTCCTCCGCTCCTCTATGAAAGGATGGAGTCATTGGACACCAGCCTAGTGCTGGCAAATGACAGACCTGCAAGATCCCCAGCAGGACAGATGCCACAGAAACCCTAACCGGGACACAGAAACATCACTAACAAAGACCTAGCAGCTGCTTTGGTGAGGGAGACACAGTTTAACAGCCACAAAGAGGCACAATGGGGACCCTAGCCCCAGGCCATCTGCAGACACCTCTGCCTGCTCTCCCAGGGAAGCTGCCGGCCAAGATTATTTCAGGTCACCAGGCAAGTCTGGGTGTAAGTTGGGAATGCAAGTCTATCCAACGTCAGAGCCCCAGGTGCATTCCTGTCCCTATGGCTGGTCAGGAGAAGTCTCTGCTCCTGCTCTTATCCTGCACCCCCTTCTTCCAAGGCCTATGGGCTGTGCCTCCTGGATCTGCCCCCTGGATTTCACTCACACCTGTCCACTAGCAACAAAACAAACTGATCTTTCCAACACCAAGCTCTGCAGGATTCCTCAAAGGCTTCCCCCTACTCCCCACCAGCTGAGCCCTCAACTTCTCTGCTAGGTGCTCAGGACCTGGCATGTCTGGCCTCTGGCCACCTTTGCAGCTTCCTCATCCTCTGCTGTCTCCAAAGCTCTCCCCTGAAGGGAAAGAGGGTTTTCCCTCTTTCCACCCATTTTGTCCTGAAAACTACTATTCCCCTGGGAACAAACCCATGTAGCATGTGGGTGGCTGAGAACCCCCCTTCCACACAATGGTCAAGGCCAGGAGTACCCAAGCCCTGGCAGCAAACACCCAGCCTACTGCTCACCCAGTTAAAGGACAGACCCCTGAGTGACAGCAGGCCCCGGGGCTCAGTGCACCGGACCCCCAGCCCACCTCAACACCAGACCTCATGCCAGGCTAATCTCGAAACGATAATAGCTACTGCTCAGCAAAACATGGTGACTAGTGCCTGTAACCCCAACACCTTGGGAAGCCAAGACAAGACCACGGCTTGAGACCAGGAGTTCAAGACCAGCCTGGGCAACCGAGCTAGATCCCATCTCTACAAAAAAAAAAAGCAAAAATTAAAAATTAGCCGTGCATAGTGGCACGTACCTACCTGTAGTTCCAGCTTTACAAAGGAGGATGAGGTGAAAGGATTGCTTGAGTCTAGGAGTTTGAAGCTGAAATGAACTATGATGGCACCACTGCACTCCAGACTGGCCAACAGAGCCAGACCCTGTCTCAAAAAGAAAGAAAAAGAAAAGAAAAAAAAAATCCACTACTCTACTCTTCAGCCAGTGGGAAGAGTGCATTATTAAATTAAAACAGTGGCCTCTCTCCATGAAACCCATCAACTTGTAAAATCCGAGCTCTCTGCAGCCTCACAGTCCCTCCAGCACTGCCAGCAGCCCTCGTTCTCTGCATGCTCTAAATCCTCAGCGAAGACCTGTCCCTTGCTCCCTCGCCCAGCACGGACCGCGAGTGCCCACGTCCCCTGCACCTCGAGGGGCAGCCAAGGGGGCACTGAGTGGCTCGTGCGCTCCTGGGCAGTCCATTTTCAACCAAAAGACGGAACAGACTCAGAATCCGGAACATCTCTTGGGGCGTAAGAGTTTTCCTTTAACAATCTTTACCTGTGGAGACGCAGAGACCCCGCCCCGCGAGAGGCCGGCAGCCAGGGATTTCCCGCTCCGCGCCCTCTTCACCGCCCCCCCCCCGGAAATCACAACCGCCGGGCGCGCGGCTCGAACCCCCACCCGCTGCCTCCCCTCCAGCAGCCCCTAGGCCGCGGGGAAACTGCGCGGCGACTTCCCGCGCCCCGCCAGGTCCGAACCCCCAGACTCGGGACCCCGGCCCCACCCG
The DNA here is from genome assembly GCF_002776525.5 of Piliocolobus tephrosceles. NCBI lineage: Eukaryota > Metazoa > Chordata > Mammalia > Primates > Cercopithecidae > Piliocolobus > Piliocolobus tephrosceles. The sequence goes on along the minus strand of NC_045454.1, from coordinate 24,533,790 downwards.
CCGGTGTCTACGCAGCGGGGCTCGGAGGATGCATTCTCCACATCGACCGCTCCCTCTCCTCCAGACCCAAGGAGCGGAGTGCGCAGGGCGCGCCGGCTGTGGACCGGGCACCCACCTGGGGACGCGGCGTCTAGGGCGGCGCGAAGCCACCTGGCGGACCCGGGAGCGGACTGCGGAGAGCAGGGAGCCCCTCCCCCCTCACTCTCCGGGCCCCGCCCGGCCGCCGCGCTCCGAGGCGCAGCCGTCCCGCGAGAGGGGAGGCGCGGGAGGAGGCCAACGCGAGGACACTTACTTAAAAGGCTACATCCCTTCATTCCCACCCATCCTGGGCGGCGGCGGAACCTCCCTCGTCCGCTACTGGGACCTCGATGCCCACCACCCTAGCGCGGCGATCGGGCCCTATAGCCCACTCCTTACTCCGCCGTGGGGCGGAGCCGCGTCACAGCTGACCCAGTGAGAAACCGTCGTTTCCCAGAGTGACGTGTGCACAGAGCAATCATTGAGTCCAGCCCAGCCGGGGGCGGGGCTCAGGCGGCTCCCTACGCTTCCTACTCCAGCTGGCCCCGCCCCGCGCCAGCAACTGCGCGTGCCCAGAACGTGAGGGGCAGGGCTGGGAGCCGGGGCTGACACTAGAGGTGGGGTACGCGCTCGGAAGCACTGACCAGCAGAGCGCGATGCGCCAGGGACACCGGACCCCGGCAGCGCCCAGCCCCTCGGATTGCCAGTCACTGCTCGCTTTGGGGCACGGAGGTGCCCAGTCTTGCGAGGCACCCCACGTCCTGTCGCCGAAAGGGTCCGGGAGTCAGTATAGTTGGGTTCTAGTCCCCTCACTGGCAAAACCTCCGCGGGAGCCTGGCCTGCTTTTTACCTGGGCCTCAGTTTCCCCATCCGTAAAATAGGACGTGTTTTAACTCTCGAGCGCTAACATTCCAGAACTCGGATGGGGTGAAGGGGAGGGAGGAATGGGCGACCCACACGTGACCTCCCCGCGCGGAGCCCCGCCTACCGCTGATCCAGGGGGTTGCAGCTTCGGCCGGGACTGGCGGGGTGGGCGGGTCCTAGGAAACCCTACCCGGCCGCCCCTTGGCAGCGCCTAAGGCGAAGCGCGCGGCTCTGCATCCTGCTCGCCCCGGGGTTGGCACCCAGGGAGGATGGGGACCACACCCTCAGCTTCCCAGGGAGCCACCGTGGAGGCCAGGGCGGGGCAGAGACACGGCGTGTAACTCGCAGTGCGCCTGGGAGGATGGACGAGGGAGCGGGGGACCGCTAACGGGGCTCCCTCTCCGCGCCCAGTCCGCAGAGAAGCACGTCGAGGGTCCCGGGCGGGCTCTGTGGACGTTGGCAGCAGCGCCGAGCGAGTCACGGACCATGAGGAGCGTTCGTGCCGCGCGGACCGAGGCCGGAACGGGGGCTAGCCGCGTCCTGCCGCGCTGAGGCGGCAGGGCCCAGCTGGAGCGCACCGCAATGGCGAGGGAGGAGTGCAAGGCGTTGCTAGATGGGTTCAACAAGACGACTGCGTGCTACCACCACCTGGTGCTGACCGTCGGCGGCTCGGCGGACTCGCAGAACCTGCGGCAGGAGCTGCAAAAGACGCGCCAAAAGGCGCAGGAGCTGGCGGTGTCCACCTGCGCCCGGCTGACTGCCGTGCTGCGCGACCGGGGCCTGGCCGCCGACGAGCGCGCGGAGTTCGAGCGTCTGTGGGTGGCCTTCTCGGGCTGCCTGGACCTGCTGGAAGCGGATATGCGACGCGCGCTGGAGCTGGGTGCCGCGTTCCCGCTGCACGCGCCTCGGCGGCCGCTGGTGCGCACAGGTGTAGCCGGCGCCTCCTCCGGTGTGGCGGCGCGCGCGCTGAGCACCCGCAGCCTGCGGCTCGAGGCGGAGGGCGACTTCGACGTCGCGGACCTGCGGGAGCTGGAGCGCGAGGTCCTTCAGGTGGGCGAGATGATCGACAACATGGAGATGAAGGTTAACGTGCCCCGCTGGACCGTGCAAGCCCGGCAGGCGGCGGGCGCCGAGCTCCTGTCCACAGTCAACGCCGGCCCCTCCTCGGTCGTGTCCGTGGAGGAGCGCGGAGGGGGTTGCGACCCCAGGAAGGCCCTGGCCGCCATCCTTTTCGGCGCAGTGCTGCTGGCGGCTGTGGCCCTAGCCGTGTGCGTGGCGAAGCTGAGCTGATGGACATCCGACGGCCGCCTGCTGCCGCTGCTCCCTCCCCGGAGAAAAGACTAGGGATGGGTGTGGGGTCTGGCCTGTGCAAGGGGAGTGATCCTAAAACCCCGTGTGTACATGGGTACACGCGCGTTTCCAGTGCACATATGCCTGGGCAGGACACGGTTTCCTCTTGCTAGCCCGGGAGGAGTTAACTTTGCGCCGGCCGTCAGGGCATTACCGCTAACGTCTGCAGGAGCTTTATTCCCTATTAGTAGAAAACCGTCACAGTGACCCCAGATCCCTCTGAGTTAATGAGTTAACACGTGTGCTGTTGGGGCGTCTTTACAGGGAGTCCATGTTTGGTGCCCACCCCTGCCAGTGTCATCCCCTCTCCTCGCGGGACAGTTTGAAAAGGTGGGTGGGGTGGGGTGAAGTTTGGAGAGGGGCGCTTTTTGGTTCTATGTGGTTGGTCTGTTTCCTGGACAAGAAAAATTGCAATCAAATGTCAGCAGTTTTTATTACCTTAATCTTTCAGCACCTAAATTTAGGAGAGTGTCCTGAGAGCGGTTCATGCAAAGGGCTTTCTCTAAGACGCGCTACAGCGCTTCCTAACAGAGTTTATCCATTCGTCCCCAAAAGCAGCTAGAAGAGATTTGAGGTCATGACCTCCCACTGCTGCTCAGGGGCTGACCCTATTTAGGAAACCAAAAAGGGTAGGTTGAACCCACTCTCACGGACTTGGATCCAGTGCGCACACTTGCCTGCGGAAAAGGGCTCTCCCCAGCCATCCAGAGATGGGGGTAAGAGGAAGAGCGGAGGCTTGGGGTGGGGCCACCTGGTGTTTAAACAGGCACTTTCTCCTTCTCTGGGGCTTCTTTTTGTTCCAGAGCTAGACCAGAGTGTTTGATCCTCCTTTGCAGGAGGGCTGGGAATCCTCTTTAGAGCACTTAATCCTATTTATCCCCTGGAATGTGCGTGCTGGCCAGTAGGAGGGCTGGCTTTGGCAGCTCCCTGACCCCCGCGCTGCCCGCCCCTCCAGGGTAATGTGGCATTACTGGCCCACAGAGGTTTTGAGCCAATCAGCTCTGAGACTGGGTTAGAATGTAACAGCTTTAACTGGGAATTTAAGAAGCTTTTTAAGAAGCTTTTAAAAAGTAATAATCCTCTGAAAGAAAAATGACGTAACCACAGCGTGTACTATAAAAGCTGTTTTTTTGATAAAGAACGCTGGGCAATGAACTCATACCTGCCAATGAGTCAAACATAGCATCTTTACACAGATACTTAGATTACTTTTAAATATACGTTGCATCTACTTCTGAAGTTGATAGTCTTTTTTTCCCCCCACCTTTTTTGTTTTTTGAGACAGGGTCTCCCTCTGTCACCCAGGCTGGAGTGCAGTGGTGTTATTGTGGCTCACTGCAGCCTCCAAATCTTGGGCTCAAGCTATCCTCCTACCTCAGCCTCCTGAGCAGCTGGAACTACAGGTGTGTGCCACTGTACCTGGCTAATGTTTTTTAAGGCAGTTAATTTATTTATTTATTTTTATTTTTCTTTAGAGACAGGATCTTGCTGTGTCACCCAGGCTGGAGTGCAGTAGTGCAATCAGCAAACCACAGCCTTGAATTCCTGGGCTCAAGCTCTCCTCCCATCTTACCCTCCCAAGTAGCTGGGACTAAAGGTGTGCACCCCTACACTCAACTAATTTTTCGTAGACAGAGTCAGGCTATGTTGCCTAGGCTGGTCTCAAACTCTTGGCCTCAAGCAGTCCTCCCACCTAGGCCTCCTAAAGTACTGGGACTATAGGCATAACCTACCATGCTTAGTCTAAAATCAATATTCTTTATTTTTTTCTATAATTTCACTACAAAATAAAATCTATATTCTTGAGTAGCCACACAGGTGCAAATGACAGAATGTTAAGTGGCTTCTAATTCTTTTGATCAACAAGTAAGAAAATGCTTGGTCCTTGATCTCAGGATGACATCTGCCTGGGCAGTGCTGCCAAATCCTGCCTGTGGTCCAGAGAGAGCTCTGTCCCATTCTTGCGTAAGTTAGGCTCTAAAAACAGATGCATTTAACTTTCTTTTATTTTCTTTTTTGAGACAATTTCACTCTTGTTGCCCAGGCTGGAGTGCAATGGCATGATGTGGGCTCACTGCAACCTCTGCGTCCTGGGTTCAAGCAAATCTCCTGCCTCAGCCTCCCGAGTAGCTGGTATTACAGGTGACTGCCACTATGCCTGGCTAATTTTTGTATTTTTAGTAGAGATGGGGTTTCACCACATTGGCCAGGCTGGTCTTGAACTTCTGAACTCAGGTGATCTGCCCACCTCGGCCTCCCAAAGTGCTGGGATTACAGGCGTGAGTCACCTCGCCAGGCCACATGTAGCTTTCTAAAGGTAATTTGCAATACATTCCAGAGACTTTGGCTGAAAACCGACAAGGGTTTTTTTTTATTCTTTTTTACCCTAGAAGTGAGAAGGGGGTTGACCAGGGGAAAGGAAGTAGCCATTTTTCACACAGGCAGAGGTAGATAGCAGAAGGGGTGCTGTCAGGACACCCAGATTTAAGAGTCACTCTCCCGCCACCTCCCACTACTCCTCAGGAGGACTAAGAGATTCCAGAAGCTCAGATAGGGCAAATGTGGGATCTGTGTTTGTGTCTATGATCATGCTTTTAAAAGACCCACAAGGTCTTAAGCTGATTAAACGCTTTGCAATTACTTTTTTTTTCTTTTCTTTCTTTTTTTTTTTAAGAGACTGGGTCTCTCTCTGTACAGTGTCTCTCTGTACAACACAGTGAACTCTGTACAGTGTCTCTCTGTACTGGGTCTCTCTCTGTACAGTGGCACAATCATAGCTCACTGAAGCCTCAAACTCTTGGACTTGAGAGATCCTCCTGTCTCAGCCTCCTGTCTGGGACTACAGGCATGCACCATCACACCCTGCAAATTTAAAAAATATTTTTATTTTTTAGTTCTTGTAGAAATGGAGTCTTCATTATGTTGCCCAGGCTGGTCTTAAACTCCTGGGCTCAAGCAGTCCTCCCATTTCAGCCTCCCAAAACCCTGAGATTTATAGATGTGAAACACCATGCTTAGCTGACAATTACTAATAACAAGTACCTCCTTGTTGGTACTTGTTATTAGTAATTCAGATTCTAGTAAACTCCAGTGTGGGTGAATCTGAATAGGGGCCACTTCAAATTCTTTGGCGCCTGGTTGCCCCAGAGTGTCTTTGGAGATGACGTAGAATGTTTTTAAGCCCTTCCTCCCGCATATGGAGTCTCTTTTTACCTTCCCCAGAGTCTCATCTCTCTCTGGCAAGAGAAGGCTGGGACATTTCATAACCCTGTGTTGGAAAATATACCTAGGCCAGCACAGTGACTCAAGCCTGTAATCCCAGCACTTTGGGAAGCTGAGGCAGGTGGATCACCTGAGGCCGGGAGTTTGAGACCAGCCTGGCCAACATAGCGAAACCCAATCTCTACTAAAAAATACAAAAATTAGCTGGGCATGGTGGCACATGTCTGTAGTCCCAACTACTCAGGAGGTTAAGGCAAGAGATTTGCTTGAATGCTGGAGGTGGAGGTTGCAATGAACAAGATCGTGCCACTGCACTCCAGCCTGGGCAACAGAGCAAGACTCCATCTCAAAAACAAAAAGACAGAAAGAAAGAAAGTGTATCTAAAAATAAAGTCCTAAAGGTATTCTACTGTTTCTAAGATAGGGAACCTCTGTGTTTTGGTTTATGAATTTAAAAAAAAATGGTTTAGCAGAACCTGTTGTTGAAATAACCCATCAGATATGTGTTTCACTGAGGGCAGTGGGACAAACAAGGTTATTCTCTTTTTTTTTTTTTCTTTTGAGACGGGGTCTGTCACCCATGCTGGAGTGCAGTGGTGCAAATGTAGCTCATTGCAACTTCAAACTCCTGGGCCTAAGCGATCCTCCTTTCTTAGCCTCCTGAATTGCTGGGACTACAGGCTTGCACCACCATGCCTGGCAGGATAAACAAGTTTTTGTTGTTGTCACTCTTTCCACCCACTTGGCTTATCTTTGGGTATTTAGTTATATGTGGATCAGATATGTACTTGATTCTGAAAGTCTTCTGCTCTCTGAAAGTAGTGATAAGATCTTGCAAAAGAAAAAGCTGAATTACAATAAATATACTCACCCTGTTGATCTATTAATGTAAACAGCTCTTTGAGTTTGAAAATTTTAAGTATTAGGGGTATTTGGTATTATTTGGAGTTATGACATTGCCTAATAGAACTTCTGCTATATGACAAGCAAAATCACTTTCTGCCTTGTTTAATAGGCTGCTCTCTAGCATCTCTGTTCTCATTTTTGTATATAATGCAAGAGATTGCTTTCTAATAGAAGCCTGATTAAATAGAGATGTTTGATGCATAAGTCATTAATTTTCTATGAATATTTAGTATGATCTTAAACCATGACACAAGTATAGAAAAAAAAAAACAAAAAAATTCAAACTGTGTTAGCTGACACTGAAAAGACAAAAACTTGGAATGTCAAGGCTTTTATCATGGAAACTTTGATTTCAGAAGAATGTGATCTGGGCTTTTGTTATTAGTAAAAATAATATTTGTTGGAGAAAAAAATGCCTGGCAAATTATTTTTATGTGTTCTAAGAACACATGATTTTTTTTCTTTTCTTTTCTTTTTTTTTTTTTTTTGAGATGAAGTCTGGCTCTATCACCCAGGCTGGAGTGCAGTGGCACAACCTTGGATCACTTTGGCAACCTCCACCCCTTGGGCTTAAGCGATCCTCCTGCCTCAGCCTCCCAAGTAGCTGGGATTACAGGCGCCCAGCTAATTTTTTTTTTTTTTTTTTTTTTTGTAGAGACGGGGTTTCACCATGTTGCCCAGGCTTGTCTTGAACGCCTGAACTCAAGCAATCCACTTGCCTCGGCCTCCTAAAGTGCTGGGATAACCGGCATGAGCCACCACGCCCAGCCACCTTTTTTTTTTTTTTTTTTTTTAAGACAGGGTCTCTCCCTGTCACCCAGGCTAGAGTACAGTGGTAAGATTGTGACTCGGTGCAGCTTTGAATTCCTGGGCTCCAGTGATACTTCCACTTGAGTCTCTCGAGTAGCTGGCACTACAGGTGCTTGCCACCACACCCACCTTATTTAAAAAATTTTGTGTGGCCGGGCGCGGTGGCTCAAGCCTGTAATCCCAGCACTTTGGGAGGCCGAGACGGCCGGATCACGAGGTCAGGAGATTGAGACCATCCTGGCTGACATGGTGAAACCCTGTCTCTACTAAAAAATACAAAAAAACTAGCCGGGCAAGGTGGCAGGCGCCTGTAGTCCCAGCTACTCGGGAGGCTGAGGCAGGAGAATGGCGTGAACCCGGGAGGCAGAGCTTGCAATGAGCTGAGATCGCGCCACTGCACTCCAGCCTGGGCGACAGCGAGACTCCGTCTCAAAAAAAAAAGAAAAAAAATTTTGTGTAGATATGGGGTTTCCCTATGTTGCCCAGGCTATCTTGAACTCCTGGGTTCAAGTGATCCTCCCAGCTCTGCCTCCCAAAGTGCTAGGATTACAGGCATGAGCCACTGCGCCCAAGCTAAGAATGTGTGCTTTTAAATACAAGAAAAAAAAATATTTTTGGTAAATAAAATTAGAGCATAAATATCATGATTGACCTAACGTTTATCGTAAGCAACATAAAAGATATGTGATATTGAATGACTAAAAAGTAGTTTTGGTTAAAGAGAGTTCTAGTTTCCATGAGGACTCTGACAATGCTGCATTTTATTTTACTCTTTAATACACACATTGGTACTTGTTTAACTACTATACTCCTTTTCAAAATGTACTTCTCTGCTCTGCAATGAATGCTTTTTAAGGGTGGGAGCCCCAGGGCATGAAATGAATGCGGTTGAACTGGCCTCTACATTTCTTTTGGGTGTGTCTCCTGCAAGGCCTGGCCAGCTGTGATGGGCAGAGGACACTGCCTCTCTCTCCAAGTACCTCAATAAGTCATTGACCTACTTGTGCCTCACGTCTCTCATTTGCAAAATGAGGGTCCTACCTGATTAACTCAAAGATTCCCCTTCTAGAGCTTAAAACATTGAACAGAATGCAGTTAAACAAGAATGGACTATGTTTGTTGGTTTTGTTTTGTCTTTTTTGGTGTAGTTGGTTGGTTTTTGTGTATAACGGAATGGAATCATATCATTTGTTGGTTATTGTCTAATATTAGTTTCAAAAACTAATAAAAAATATTTTAAAACTTCAAATTAATTTTCACAATCAGAATTAACTAAGTGTATCATGATTTCAGTGCACATCAGAATTAGTGGATGGGCTTAAAAGCAAATGTGTGTAAATGCTACTTATTAGTAGTATTTAAATTAGATTAAGAATTTAAATTCAGGCTCTAAGTCGGAGTCTAAGAAAGCCCACTGACTATTAAAACAGTCTGTTTTACCTAGCAATCCAGGCCACCTGAACATTGGATTCTGTGAAACAGTAGATAGAAAGCTCTGTCATTTGTGTTGGAGGCTGGGAGAATCCTATCCCATAAGTAACTTTATTGCCTCAGAACTGCATGAGCTGCTTTATTGCTAGGAGACACGAGTACAGCCTAGCTTGATTTTGTATGTGGCATCAGATCTAAGGTGGAATTCAGGACTTCCTGTCTTCTCTTTGATTTTGTTTTATTTTTAGAAATGTTTTATTTTATTCATTCATTCATTCATCTTCAGAGACATGGTCTGGCTCCGTTGCCCAGGATGGAGTACAGTGGTATGGTCATAGGTCACTGCAGTGTTGAACTCCCAGGCTCAAGTGATCCTCCTGCTTCAGCCTCCTTAGTAGCTGGGACGATAGGCGCATGCCCTACCATGCCCGACTTTGTCTACTTTTTGAATGATGTTTCAAACTAGAAGCTCTATTAATTTAAAAAATTAAGGATGGTATGCCATAATTAAAAGTAATAACTTAGTGGGAAAAGGCACCCTCCAATGATTCAGACATCAACTTGTAATTTAAAAAAAACAAAAAAATAGAAAGAAAAGGAAATTAAAATAAAATAAAAAATAGAAACAGGGCCTTGCTATGTAGCCCAAGCTGGTCTCGAACTCCTAGCCTCAAGTGATCCTCCACCATGACTTCTGAAAGTGCTGGGATTACAGATATGAGCCACTGTGCCCAGCCTCAACTTGTGATTTTTTTTTTTTTTTTTTTGTAGACAGAGTCTCACACTGTCACCCAGGCTAGAGTGCAGTGACAGAATCTTGGCTCACTGCAGCCTCCACCTCCCGGGTTCAAGCATGAGCCACTGCGCCTGGCCTGTTTGAGATGGACTTTCGTTCTTGTTTCCCAGGCTGGAGTGCAATGGCATGATCTCGGCTCACTGCAATCTCTGCTTCCTGAGTTCAAGCGATTCTCCTACCTCAACTTCCCCAAGTAGCTGGGATTACAGGCACCTGCCACTATGCCCAGCTAATTTTTTGTGTTTTTAGGAGAGACGGAGTTTCACCATGTTGGCCAGGCTGGTCTCAACCTCCTGACCTCAGGTGATCCACCTGCCTCGGCCTCCCAGAGTGTTGGGATTACAGGCGTAAACCACTGTACCTGGCCTTTTTAAAAAATATATATTCTTAATCTTTGATATTTGAGTGGGAGTGAACATCCTGATCAATGTATTTACCCTTCACAGATTTCATTACATAAGAAGATGTTCAGGATTATAAATCTCCAAATGCCTTTCCGCAATGTGATTTTTTTCTTCTGAGACAGTCTCACTCCTGTTGCCCACACTGAAGTGCAGTGGCGCAATCACTCCTTACTACAGCCTCTACTTCCTGGGCTTAGGTGATCCTCCGACTTCAACCTCCTGAGTAGCTGGGACTACACATGTGTGCCACCAGGCCCGGCTAATTTTTGTATTTCTAGTAGAGACAGGGTCTCACTATGTTGCCCAGGCTGTTCTTAAACTCCTGGGCTCAAGCAATCTGCCTGCTTCAGCCTCCCAAAGTGCTGGGATGACAGGTGTGAGCCACCCTGCCCAGCCCACAATATGATTATACTCAGATTTTAATGCAGGATGCAATCCAAGAAGATAGGTCTCCATATGAAAGATCTTTGGCTATGGTCAACACAGATCAAAGTCATATTTCCAATATTGTCTTTTCTGGCTGTTAGGAACTGACCAAAGGTCACGTTGCAGTCTTCTCTCCATGAGGACAAGATGAATAATATCTGGAAAGATGTTTTTCTCATTTACTTATTTTTCATCTCATTCCATAGAAGATTCTGGGTGTTTTTATCGCAGTACCATGAGATCTTGGGCATACTTGTTCTTTGGTGTTTAAGTTGAGAATTTTGTTTTGTTTTGTTTTTTTCAGACAGAGCCTTGCTCTGTCACCCAGGCTGGAGTGCAGTGGCGTGAGCTCAGCTCACTGCAGCCTCCACCTCCCGGGTTCAAGCAATTCCCATGCCTCAGCCTCTGGAGTAGCTGGGATTACAGGTGCATGCCACCACGCCCAGATAATTTTTATATTTGCTAGAGATGGAGTTTCACCGTGTTGGCCAGGCTGGTCTCAAACTCCTGATCTCATGTGATCCACCTGCTTTGGCCTTCCAAAGTGCTGGGATTACAGATGTGAAGTACCGCACTGGCTTGAAAATTTTAAAATTTTAAGGCTTATAAGACCAATGTAAATAAGCCAAATAAGAGCTCAAGTTGTCAAAAGGATTTAAAGAGTACTTCTGGCCAGGTGCAGTGGCTCATGCCTGTAATTCCCAGCACTTTGGGAGGCTGAGGCGAGCAGATCACTTGAGGTCAGCAGTTCGAGACCAGCCTGGCCAACATGGTGAAGCCCCATCTCTACTAAAAATACAAAAATTAGCCAGGTGTGGTGGTGTGCATCTATAATCCCAGCTACTTGGGAGGCTGAGGCAGGAGAATCACTTGAACCCCGGAGACAGAGGTTACAGTGAGCTGAGATCACACCACTGCACTCTAGCCTGGGCAACAGAGTGAAACTCTGTTTCAAAAATGTATGTATTTAAAGAGTACTTTTGTATGTATGTACTAGGTATATGGAAATATCTACAAGGAAATAGAGAAATAAAGATATTAATATATATTAATATTTAACAGTGGTAGGATTATGAATGGTGTTTTTCAAGATTTTTCCTGAACGAGATTATATTGTTTTCACAATAAAATGTTGAATAATTTTGTCATCTAGAAAATATTATTCTGTTGTTTAAATTGGAATCCCGGCCGGGCGCGGTGGCTCAAGCCTGTAATCCCAGCACTTTGGGAGGCCGAGACGGGCGGATCACGAGGTCAGGAGATCGAGACCATCCTGGCTAATACGGTGAAACCCCATCTCTACTAAAAATACAAAAAAAACCCAGCCGGGCGAGGTGGCGGGCGCCTGTAGTCCCAGCTACTCCGGAGGCTGAGGCAGGAGAATGGCGTAAACCCGGGAGGCGGAGGGCGGAGCTTGTAGTGAGCTGAGATCGGGCCACAGCACTCCAGCCCGGGCGACAGAGCCAGACTCCGTCTCAAAAAAAAAAAAAAAATTGGAATCCCAGCTACTTGGGAGGCTGAGGCAGGAGGATCACTTGAACCTGGGAGGCAGAGCTTGCAGTGAGTTGAGATAATGCCACTGCACTCCAGCCTGGGCCACAGAGCAAAACTCCGTCTCAAAAACAAACAAAACAAAAGTAAATACAGGCCAATTGTGGTGGCTCACACCTACTGTCCCAGCACTTTGGGAGGCTGAGGCAGGTGGATCACCTGAGGTCAAGAGTTCGAGATTAGCCTGGCCAACATGGTGAAACCCTGTCTCTACTAAAAATACAAAAATTAGCCCAGTGTGGTGGTGCATGCCTGTAGGCCCAGCTACTAGGGAGGCTGAGGCACAAGAATCACTTGAACCAGGGAGGCGGAGGTTGCAGTGAGCTGAGATTGCACCACTGCACTCCAGCCTGGGCAACAGAGTGAAAGTCTGTCTAAAAAAAAAAAAAAGTAAATACAGTTAAATTCACTCTAAAGGTGTGCAATAATGTACCAATAATGTAAAGACTACTACAGCCAAGAAGATACAGAACGTTTCTATCACCCCTAAAAAGCTCCCCCATGTCGCTTTCTAGTTCTCATCCAAAATACCATGAGATATCAGTTTGTAAAGGTCTCTCTCTTCAAAGAGGGAAAGGGCAGGTTGGGTTTTATGCCTCCCAGGGTCTGTATTACACAAGAAAGTCATATTCAGCAGGTTTTGGGGTAAAGCTATACATATTTGGGGGGGTTTACTACATGTGCAATGGGTAAACATATAGGTAACATACATCCCCCATGTTTATTTTGGAGCAAGGCTGTGTCAGAGGTATTTGAACCAGAGCAACTCCATCTTGTATAGGGGCTGGACAAAATGAGGCTGAGACTGGTACAGGAGTTAAGAAGAATTTACTTAGGCAGATAGCGAGGGCATGGAAGTCCTCCGTAAAGTTTTCCTTTCTAACGAAGAGCAGCCTGTAAAGTCCAGCTGCAGACATAGATCTGACAGGTGTGCCACTCCTGTTGAAGATGGCAGCTCCATCTTCCCTTCTCTTTGTCGGCCACGTGTACTGTAAGAAGCAGACAAGATGACACGGATCAACTGGAAACCATGTGCATGATAAGATTAGGGTGGTGTGACCAGCCTTCCCCAAAATCATGCCACTGCACTCCAGCCTGGGGTGGTAGAGTGAGACCGACCCTGTCTCAAAAAAAAAAAAAAAAAAAAAAAAAAAAAAAAAAAAAAATGCCGGGCGCGGTGGCTCAGGCCTGTAATCCCAGCACTTTGGGAGGCCAAAGCGGGTGGATCACATGAGGTCAGGAGTTCAAGACCAGCCTGGCCAAGATGGTGAAACCCTGTCTCTACTAAAAATACAAAAATTAGCCAGATGTGGTGGCAGGCGCCTGTAATCCCAGCTACTTGGGAAGCTGAGGCAGGAGAATCGCTTGAACCCAGGAGGTGGAGGTTGCAGTGAGCCGAGATCATGCCACTGCACTCTAGCCTGGGCAACAGGAGCAAGACTCCTCAAAAAAATAAAATAAAAATAAAGGCTGGTGTTACTGCGTTGGCTCATGTCTGTAATTCCAGCACTTTGCAAGGCCAAGGCAAGTGGATCAGTTGAGCACAGGAGTTCAGCACCAGCTTGGGCAACAAAGCAAAACCTTATCTCTACAAAACATACAAAAATTAGCCAGTTGTGATGCTGTAGTCCCAGCTACTCAGGAGGCTGAGGTGGGAGGACCACTTGAGCCTGGGGGTGTCCAGGCTGTGGTGAACTGTGACAGCATCACTGCACCTGGGCCACAGAGTGAGACCCTGTCTCAGGAAAAAAAAAAAAAAAAGAATAACCACCTAAAAATAATTTCTTAGAATGATTTTAAAGAAGGTTTTATCTTTTCTATTTTTTTTTTTTTTTTGAGATGGAGTCTAAGTCTGTCGCCCAGGATGGAGTGCAGTGGCACGATCTTGGCTCACTGCAACCTCTGCCACCTGGGTTCAAGCAATTCTTCCGCGCCACCATACCCAGCTAATTTTTATATTTTTAGTAGAGACGGGGTTTCACCCTGTTGACCAGGCTGGTCTCAAACTCCTGACCTCAGGTGATCAGCCCATGTCGGCCTCCCAGAATGCTGGGGTTACAGGCATGAGCCACAGTGCCAAGCCTACATTGTGATTCTTGGAGTACAAGATGTTACTGGTCATTCATTCATAGGTGAATCTTATGTATCCTCCATGACATGCCTTGGGATTTTTTGGCAGGTTAACCCGACTCACCTGTGAGACTGACACGTCTCCAAGCTGAAGTAAACTCTTTAGCCCTGTAGATCACACTCTATCCCTTTATTTATTTTTATTTATTTATTTATGTATGTATGTATGTATGTATGTATGTATGTATGTATGTATTTATTTATTTTTAAGATGGAGTCTCACTCTGTCGCCCACGCTGGAGTGCAGTGGCGCGATCTCTGCTCACTGCAAGCTCCACCTCCCGGGTTCACATCATTCTCCTGCCTCAGCCTCCCGAGTAGCTGGGACTACAGGGGCCTGCAACCGTGCCTGGTTAATTTTTTGTATTTTCAGTAGAGACGGGGTTTCACCGTGTTAGCCAGGATGGTCTTGATCTCCTGACCTCATGATCCACCTGCCTCGGCCTCCCAAAGTGCTGGGATTACAGGCGTGAGCCACTGTGCCTGGCCCCTTTTTAATTTTTAACTGAAAAACGTGGTAATAAATAACAGAAGTCAGTTTGTGCTTGTTGACCAGAGATTGAAATAAAGCCTACTAGAAGCTGGGTAAACAGCAACATGACATGTTTGTAAAGTTTTTTTTTTTTTTTTTTTTTTTTTTTCAGGATTATACGTGTTCTAGGAAGTCAAACAAAGAAATCTCTTGGCTGGGCACAGCGGCTCAGGCCTGTAATCTCAGCACTTTCGGAGGCCGAGGCAGGCGGATCACCTAAGGTCAGGAGTTCGAGACCAGCCTGGCCAACATGGAGAAACCTTGTCTCTACTAAATATACAAAAATTAGCCAAGTGTGGTGGTGGGTGCCTATAGTCCCAGCTACTTGGGAGGCTGAGGTGGGAGGATCACTTGAGCCTGGGAGGCTGAGGCTGCAGTGAGCCAAGATCACGCCACTGCACTCCAACCTGGGCAACAGAGTGAGACTCCATCTTAAAAAAACAAAGAAATCTCGTATAGTACAGATAGCTAGAGAGGACCACTAGAACAGAAGAATTGCTATCCCACCAAACTGCGGTGTGCTCACCCAATTCAGTAAAGCCAAGCACCTACACCAAGGTTTGCAGTGGTAGAAAAGGGGCTTATTTGCAGGGCACCAAACAAGGAGAATCTGGTGGCTTATGCTTAAGGCACAACCTCATTTTGAAGGGAGGGGTGAGCCAGGGGAAGTGCAGAGATCATAGGTGGATTTGAAGATTTTCTGATTTGTGGGCCAGGTAAGGTGGCTCACGCCTGTAATCCCAGCACTGTGCGAGGCCGAGGCAGGTGGATCACCTGAGGCCAGGATTTTGAGACCAGCCGGTCAACACAGGAAGACACTATTTCTACAAAAATAAAAAAAAAAAGAAGAAAGAAAAGAAAAAATTAGCAGGATGTGCTGGTACACACCTGTAGCCTGTAGTCCTAGCTACGCAGGAGGCCAAGCTGGAGGATCCCTTAAGCTTAGGAGTTTGAGACTGCAGTGAGCCATGATTGTGCCACTGCACTCCAGCCTGGGGGACAGAGTGAGACCCTGTCCCTTAAAAAAAAAAAAAATTCTGATTTGTGATTGAAGGAGGTGAAGTTTTGTCTAAAAATTTGGGATCTGCAGAAATGAATGTTGTCTCTGGCCTATGGGTGTGACTCCTTCCAAGCATTTCAGGGAGAAATTTAGAACAGAGAACAGTGGTCAGAGATCAGTCCCCCATCTTCTCAGCTCTCTGTGCCAGAGGATCCATTGTAGGGGACTGGGTTTCTGAAAAACAATTCAGGGATATATGTTAAGATGCTATCTTTAGTTTCTATAGGGAACCAAACATCTCAGGATTCTAACTCCCTTGGTTATTGTTTTATGTTTATTTATTTATTTAAATATTTATTTTGAGACAGTCTTGCTCTGTCACCCAGGCTGGAGTGCAATGGCACGAGCTCAGCTCACTGCAACCTCCACCTCCCGGGTTCAAGCGATTCTCGTGCCTCAGCCTCCTGAGTAGCTGGGATTATATGTGCACCACCACACTCGGCTAATTTTTGTATTTTTAGTAGAGATGGAGTTTCACCATATTGGCCAGGCTGGTCTCGAACTCCCAGTATCAGGTGATCCGTCCACCTCGGCCTCCCAAAGTGCTGGGATTACAGGTGTGAGCCACTGCACTAGCCAAGATGTTATCTTTAGTTTCTATAGGGAACCACACATCTCAGGATTCTGACTCCTTGGCTATTGTTTTAAGTGACTGTTACCTTCTTGCTTATCACAGTGCTCATTTATCTTTCAGGGCTCGCTATGTGCCTGGAATTTCCCTTAAAGGAACTCAGGATTTTCCTTTATGGAAATGTTTTGGTGGGTGGGGGGCACAGGCCCCTGAGAGGCATCCCGGCTCCATCTCAGAATAAAGAGTTAAGTGTCTTTAGCTAGAAAGTGAGCAACTGTTGTCATAAACAAAGCTACCTGATCTTTTGTGACCCAGCGGCACAGCATAATTGCTGTGCTTGTCAGGGGTGGCTGTGTGTACACCCACAGCCAGGCCTGAGCAGCTGGCACCGTGCCAGGCAGAACAGGGCAGGGCACTCTGAGAACATGCTGGCCAGTTTGGAGACAGATTCCTATATTTGCTGGCTGTGCGACTTTCACTAAATCACTATTATGAATTGTCTTTTCATATCTCTTCCCCTTTTTTCTACACAGTTGTAGGGTTTTTCTTCTCCATTTTTCCTCAACTCTTACCCTTTGTGACAGACATTGCAGATAATTTTCCAGTTGATCATTTATCTTATACTTTGCTGATGGTGTTTCTTGTCATAATAAAGTTATATACATGGACAGAGAGTGCAATTGATCAATCCTTTATTGCCTTTAGATTTCAAATCAAAGGTTATACGGAATTTATCTGTTTTCTTCTAATGCTTAGATGGCTTCATTTTTTTTTAATCCACTGTGGTAGTGATATGGTTTGGATACTTGCACCCTCCAAATCTCATGTTGAAGTGTGATCCCCAATGCTAGACTTAGGCCTTGCAGGCGATGTCTGGGTCATGAGGGCGGATCTCTCATGAAGGGCTTGGTGCCTTCCCCACGGTAATGAGGGAGTTCTTGCTCTATTAGTTCATGCAAGAGCTGGTTGTTTAAAACAGCCTGGCATCTCTCTTGCTCCCTCTCGCCAATGACATGCCGCCCCCTCTTGCCTTCTGTCATGACCAGAAGCTTCTTGAAGCCTCACCAGGAGGAGATGCTGGCACTATGGTTCTTGTACAGCCTGCAGAACTGTGAGCCAGGCAATCTCTTTTCTGTATAAATTACCCAGTCTTGGATGTTCCTTTAGAGCCAGCCTCCAAGGTGACTTCCCCATCTCCTGGTATTTCCTCTCTCTCACATGGCGTAGAGCTAACCAGTGTAATGCTAGGATACTGTGGAAATAATGGAGTGTAACTTCTTTTTTTCTTTTTTTTTTTTGAGACGGAGTCTTGCTCTGTCGCCCAGGCTGGAGTGCAGTGGCCGGATCTCAACTCACTGCAAGCTCCGCCTCCCGGGTTTACTCCATTCTCCTGCCTTAGCATCCCGAGTAGCTGGGACCACAGGCGCCCGCCACCTCGCCCGGCTAATTTTTTGTATTTTTTAGTAGAGACGGGGTTTCACCGTGTTAGCCAGGATGGTCTGGATCTCCTGACCTCGTTATCCGCCCGTCTGGGCCTCCCAAAGTGCTGGGATTACAGGCTTGAGC
>NC_045454.1:24467012-24515753 GCF_002776525.5 Piliocolobus tephrosceles | reverse complement strand
TAAGACAGAGTTGGCCGGGCGCGGTGGCTGAAGCCTGTGATCCCAGCACTTTGGGAGGCCGAGACGGGTGGATCACGTGGTCAGGAGATCGAGACCATCCTGGTCTACACGGTGAAACCCCGTCTCTACTAAAAAATACAAAAAACTTGCCGGGCCAGATGGCGGGCGCCTGTAGTCCCAGCTACTCCGGAGGCTGAGGCAGGAGAATGGCGTAAACCCGGGAGGCGGAGCTTGCAGTGAGCTGAGATCCGGTCACTGCACTCCAGCCTGGGTGACAGAGCGAGACTCTTTTTTTTTTTTTTTTTTTTTGAGACAGAGTTTTCACTCTTATCCAGGCTAGAGGGCAGTGGCGGGATCTCAGCTCACTGCAACCTCTGCCTTCCAGGTTCAAGCAATTCTCCTGCCTCAGCCTCGCAAGTAGCTGGGATTACAAGTAGGCACCATCACACCCGGCTGTTTTATATTTTCAGTAAAGACAGGGTTTCACTGTGTTGGCCAGGCTGGTCTCAAACTTCTGACCTCAGGTCGTCCACCTGCCTCAGTCTCCCAAAGTGTTGGGATTACAGTTGTGAGCCACTGTGCCCAGCCTGAAGTGTAACTTTTGAGGCTAAGTCATAAAAGACACCAAGTCCTGAAGACATTGAATCAACCCTATGGAAAGATCCATGCAGTAAGGAACTAGGCCCCCTGCCAACAGCCATGTGAGTGAGCCATTGAGGAACTGGATCTCCCAGTGCTGGACAAGCCCTAGCTGACATGCTGATCACAACCTCATGGGAGATACTGAGTTAGGATCACCACATGGAGGTGGTCCCTAATCCCTAATCAACAGAAATGGTGGGATAATCAATGTCCATTGTTTTTTGTTTGTTTTTCTTGTTTTTTGTTCTGTTTTTGTTTTGAGACGGAGTCTTGCTCTGTCACCCAGGCTGGAATGCAGTAGTACTATCTCAGCTCAGTGTAACCTCCGCCTCCTGGGTTCAAGCAATTCTCCTGCCTCAGCCTCCTGAGTAGCTGGGATTACAGGCGCCCGCCACCACACCCAGGTAAATTTTTGTTTGTATTTTTAGTAGAGATGGGGTTTCACCATGTTAGCCAGGCTGGTCTCAAACTCCTGACCTCAGGTGATCCACCCACCTTGGCCTCCCAAAGTGCTGGGATTACAGGTGTGAGCCACTGCACCCCGCCTCTTTTTTATTTCGAGGCAGAGTCTTGCTCTGTCGCCCAGGTCAGAGTACAGTGGCGTGATCATGGCTCACTGCAGCCTCCAACTCCTGGGCTCAAGTGATCCTCCCATCTCAGCCCCTTGAGTAGCTGGGACTATAGGTATGTGATACCCCACCCAGCTAATTTTCTTTTTTTTTTTTTTTTTTTTGAGACAGAGTCTCACTCTGTCGCCCAGGCTGGAGTGCAGTGGCGCAATCTCAGCTCACTGCAAGCTCTGCCTCCCAGGTTCTCCCCATTCTCCTGCCTCAGCCTCCCGAGTAGCTGGGACTACAGTCACCCGCCACCACGCCCAGCTTTTTTGTATTTTTAGTAGAGACAGGGTTTCACCGTGTTAGCCAGGATGGTCTCGATCTCCTGATCTGTGATCCGCCCATCTTGGCCTCCCAAAGTGCTGGGATTACAGGCGTGAGCCACCTTGCCTGGCCGCTAATTTTCTTTTTTTAAGAGGTGGGGTCTCGCTGTATTTCCCAGGCTGGTCTTGAATTCCTGGCCTCAATTTATCCTCCCGCCTTGGCCTCCCAAAGTGTTAGGGTTACAGGCATTACCCACCATGCCTGGACAATAAGTGTTTACTGATTTAAGTTACCAAGTTTTTGAGTAATTTGTTAACAGCATTAGGTAAATAACACATCCACAAATTAATTTGTCCTGTGAGCAGAGCACTTTAGATTTGAATATGACATCTGTATCTCTTTGAATGCTCATGGATAGTTCTTTGGTTCTGTACTGTTTCTTGGCTACAGTTCAGATAACTGAGTTTATATGATGTGATCTCTGGATCCGTAAACTGTTAATTGTGTCATCTCAGAGCCCCACGTATGACAGTCATGGCAGTGTGCACATTTTGGACACCGTTCTGTGTTGGTAAAGGTCCAGTTTCTGCCAGGTGTGGTGGCTCACACCTGTAATCCCAGCACTTTGGGAGGATCACTTGAGGTCTGAAGTTTGAGACCAGCCTGGCCAACATGATGAAACCTTGTCTCTACTAAAAATACAAAAATTAGTGAGGCGTGGTAGCACGCACCTGCAATCCCAGCTACTCCAGAGGCTGAGGCAGGAGAATTGCTTGAACCCAAGAGGCAGGTATTGCAGTAAGCTGAGATCACACCACTGCACTCCAGCCTGGTGAGAGAGCCAGACTCCCCCTCCAAAAAAAAGCTTCAGTTTCTCTTATTTTGCTATGCACCCAGGGCTTGGTCATCTCACTCATGAGTAATCAGCTTCTGTGAAAACCAGCTGATGTTGAAACACGCACATTCACCCACAAAACCATGGTGTTATTTTACAGTGAAGGGAGTACTATGTTCTTAAGACTCTTAATCCCTCCATAAATGGTTAGTCATCTGTAAAATGGTGATAACTGTTTCCACTTCATGGGGTTTTGTAAGAATTACACAACTAACACTATACTTATAAAGTTCCTAGTGCCTCAGACACAGTGTACTTAGTGACTACTAATATTATTATCCCCTAGGATTATTATTACTCCTAGTATTGAAGACATGTTACTTTAATCACCTGAGTACCTTAATTTCTTTCTCTCCCTTGCTCTGTATTTTTATTTATTTATTTTTTTGAGAGAGAGTCTTGCTCTGTCACCCATGCCAGAATGCAGTGGCACGATCTTGGCTCACTGCAACCTCCGCCCAGATTCAAGTGATTCTCCTGCCTCAGCCTCCCGAGTAGCTGCAACTATAGGTGCGGGCTACCACACCCAACTAATTTTTGTATTTTTAGTAGAGACGGGGTTTTGCAATTTTGGCCACGCTGGTGTCGAAGTCCTGGCCTCAGGTGATCCGCCCGCCTCGGCCTCCCAAAGTGGTGGGATTACAGGTGTGAGCCACAGCGCCTGGCCAGAGGCCAGGTCTCTTAAAACAAACAAATAAAGCCCTAAATATTGACAATGTCATCTGTGGATTCTACCCAGGAAATAACCCACATTAAAATGATGGCTTGTGAGGGTCGGCAGGAGTATAGTGTATTTCATCCAAAAATATAACAAATGTGTAATCCAATTATAATAGCAATTATGGCAGAAGCTGTTGGTGACTGATAAGGAATTATAAAAGAGTCAAATTTACACAGGCTTTTCAAAAGATCACAATCCTGCTATTGAAGGTGGGAGTCTTCTAGACACTAAAAGGGTGGAGAGAAATCTCCATGTGAAGGCCCAGATTAAACATCTCCCATCAAAGTGGAACTCGTCAAATGTCCTAAGACACCTAAGGCCGTCCCCAGGCGCCCTGACAATAAAAGGTAACCAGAACAGGAGAGAAATGACTCTGGGAGTACCTTTCACATTGAAGCTGTGCAGTAGGAAATTTATAATTTGGCATCTGGCTCATCCATTCATTTCTCATTGGTGTGGTTCATGTGTGCTTGCAAAGGTCAGACTTCTGCCCTTCGAATGTCCTCTCTTCCTCTTCCACAGGGAACACCCACGTGTGGATCCTTGTTTAAAGGAGAAAGTCCTAGTCCTGAGCTTTTAGTGGGGTGGATGTCATCAGGCCTGGGTTTGCATCCTGTTTTTTACCATGGCAAGTCATATGCGGCCTTAAGCATTCCTGCTCTTGGTCCAAGCTTCCTGCGTGGGAATACTGCGGTCCTCCTTTCAGGCAGCTGTGAATGACAAAATGCTCGCTGGCTGCCGTGACACCCATTGTCCCGCGAGAGTGCCCTAGCTGGGCCCCACTGCACTCAAGGCGGTGCCTGCTCAGTTGTCCCTCCCACAGGCAGGCGCCGGTGCAGGTGCCGACCAAACGCCCAGGTTCACCCAGCGCCGGACGCTCGCCCTCAAGCCCCGCGAGGCCGCCGGGGGTGCTGGGGTCCCTGCAGGGCCGGGCCACCTGCCGAGGAGCTCCGGCCGCGCCAGAATCGGATCCGGGTAACCGCGCGCCATGAGCAGCTCCCTGCGGCCGGTCCCCAGCCGCTGGCGGCGGGCGGCCAGCATCGTCCTGGCGGCAGGCTGGACGTGCCCAGAGACTGCCACCCCGCCGTCGCGCCCGCCGCCCGCTGAGGGCTTCCGGCTGCTGCTGCTGCAGCGCTCCCCGCACCAAGGCTTCATGCCGGGCGCGCACGTCTTCCCGGGCGGAGTGCTGGACGCAGCCGACCGCTCGGCGGACTGGCTGGGCCTCTTCGCGCCGCACCATGGGCCGCCAGGCTTCGGCCTGGGCCCAGCGCCATTGAGCCGGGCCGCTTTCCCGTCGCTGCCCGACACCGGTGACAGCAACGCCGACAACACTGGGGCGCTGCCTGAGGACGTAGCCTTCCGCATCTGCGCCGTGCGCGAGGCCTTCGAGGAGGCGGGCGTGCTGCTGCTGCGGCCCAGGACTTCCCCGCCTGGCCCAGCACCCAGGCCCGGCCTCGCCCTGGAGCCGCCCCCGGGCCTGGCAGCCTGGCGCGCCCGCGTGCGCCGGGACCCGCGCCACTTCCTGCGGCTGTGCGCCCACCTCGACTGCACGCCAGACATCTGGGCGCTGCACAACTGGAGCGCATGGCTCACCCCTTTCCACCGCAGCGCCACTCGCCGCTTCGACACGGCCTTCTTCCTGTGCTGCCTGCGGGAGCCGCCGCCTGTCTACCCCGACTTGGCGGAGGTGGTGGGCTACCAGGTAGGGCCTGCTCAAGGCCTTGCTGGGGACCGCGGGGATGTGAGAGGGAGGACCCCTCCTGGTGGCACAGGCCTCGCAGGGACACTTGCATAGGCGGAGCCCAGAGAGAGTAATTAGCCAGGAATGCTTGGAGGGGCAGGAAACCCTCACACCTGCAGACTAAAGCCATGCTCTTGGTGAAGCCTCTCTGCTTTCCTAGGCTTTGGGGTCTTAAGGCCTCTGGCCTCTCCACGTGGTTCCTCCAGCGGAGAACCCCTGTCCTAAGCACTTGTACATGTGTAGAAGTAGTTCATCTCCACCGCAGTTTAATTTGATTTTCTTGGAGAACAGACTTAGTATGATTTCAGTCTTCCTATTTTTATTTAGTTTTGGTACAGATGGGGGTCCTGTCTCTCTGTGTGGCACACCCAGGCTGGTCTCCAGCTCCTGGTGTGTCCAGAATTGGTTGCTTCCTGTGGGTTCTTGGTCTCGCTGACTTTAAGAATAAAGCCGTGGACCCTCGCAGTGAGTGTTACAGTTCTTAAAGATGGTGTGTCTGGAGTTTGTTCCTTCAGAGGTTCAGATGTGTCTGGAGTTTCTTCCTTCCGGTGGGTTCATGATCTTGCTGACTTCAGGAGTGAAGCTGCAGACCTTTGCAGTGAGTGTTATAGCTCTTAAAGGTGGCCTACCTGGAGTTGTTTGCTCCTCCTGGTGGGAGTTCCTGGTCTTGCTGACTTCAGGAGTGAAGCTGCAGACCTTTGCAGTCAGTGTTAGGGCTCATAAAGTTAGTGCGGACCCAAGGAGTGAGCAGCAGCAAGATTTATTGCAAAAAGAGGAAAAAACAAAGCTCCCACAGCATGGAAGTGGACCCCAGCGGTTGACTGTTGCTGGCTGGGGTTGGGGGGAGGGGTTGGGGCAGGGGCGCCAGCTTTTATTCCCTTATTTGACCCTGCCCACATCCTGCCGATTGATCCATTTTTTTTTTTTTTTTTTTTTTTTTTTGAGACGGAGTCTCGATCTGTCGCCCAGGCTGGAGTGCAGTGGCGCGCTCTCGGCTCACTGCAGGCTCCGCCTCCCGGGTTCACGCCATTCTCCTGCCTCAGCCTCCCAAGTAGCTGGGACTACAGGCGCCCGCCATCTCGCCCAGCTAATTTTTGTATTTTTTAGTAGAGACGGGGTTTCACCATGTTAGCCAGGATGGTCTCGATCTCCTGACCTCGTGATCCACCCGTCTCGGCCTCCCAAAGTGCTGGGATTACAGGCTTGAGCCACCGCGCCCGGCCTGATCCATTTTATAGAGCACTGATTGGTCCGTTTTTACAGAGTGCTGATTGGTGCATTTACAAAGCTTTAGCTAGATAGAGCGCTGATTGGTGTGTTTTTACATAGTACTGATTGGTGCATTTACAAACCTTTAGCTAGACACAGAGCACTAATTGGTCCATTTTTACAGAGTGCTGATTGGTGTATTTACAAACCTTTAGCTAGACAGAAAAGTTCTCCAAGTCCCCACTCAACCCAGGAAGTTCAGCTGGCTTTACCTCTCAATCCCCCTCTAAACAGGACATCCCAGTTGCTGTTGGGAATTGGGCTTTGACTGCTCTAGCTACTTCCTGCTGGATGGGGGCAAAGAAAGTTCCCTGCAGTTGTAGTGTCCTCCAGAGGGGAACTCTCTAGGCCAGTGAAAGGGCCAGCTGGTCGGTCCAGGGGTCCTTGGTAGAAATTGTTAGTTGAGCTCATTTGGGGTTCTGTTTGTGAGACCATCTGTAGCTTGATGGCTGCTATTCTAGAGGAAACAAATTTGACAAGGAGGTTAAAAATACAGAGCCCGAAGGCGAGTAATAGTAAGATGGCTGTCACAGGAGGTAGAAAGGGAAGAAGCCATGTTGCCCAACTCCAGAGGTTGGTATAAGAGTTTGAAAGGCATTGTCTGATTTCAGAAGCCTTTTCCTGTAAATGCCGGGCGGCATCTCGCACTATCCCTGACTTGTTAGTGTAAAACCAACACTCTTCCCCTAAGAAGGCGCAAAGTCCTCCTTTCTCAGCAGTGAGAAGGTCTAGGCCTCGGGGGTTTTGGAGAGTCACTGCTGCCAGAGTCTATGTGGGATTGCAGTTACTATCCTTACTGGATAGATTTTGTTATTTCTTGCAAATTATCTGAGAAATCCTTTGAGAGTGTGTGGTAGTAGGATAATGAAGTAGATAAACTGGCTATTCTGGTTCCTGTAGCAGTGGCCATTTCTAACCCTATATACCTAGGGGTATTAGTTGTATGGCCCTGCGCTGAAGGACTTGAGCTTTGAGGGGCACTGATAGGGTCTGATTTCCGTAAGATTAGAAGTTAGGATAATATATGTTACACTGTTAACTTTTAGCAAACTTTACTTTTGTTGAAAATCTTGTTAAGTTTGGGATTTCAATTATTATTTGCTCTTAATAAGACCTCATTCAGTCCATATTAACTTAAAATTGGTATAGATGGCTCCTTTCTGATTCTGTAAGTACTTTAAGGTTTGGCTAAGTGCAGACAGCTGGCACGTTTGAGCAGCCCAATTGTTAGGCAATTTTCCTAACTCTGCTTCTGTAAGAGTTTCCTGATCACTTACTGAGTACCCATTGTGTCTTTTTCCTTAATCACCCGGGAGGAAACATCTATCATCCTGAAGGGAGTTCCTCCTACGTCTGGTCAGACCTTCAGATTTAGATCCCCTGTTAGGAAACCTGCTGGGTTAAGGATTTTTGATAGGAAGGCTACGGGTTGTCAGTGGCCCAGTGCTTTCAGGCGATGCCCTTGTTTACACTGACAACAAGGTGGTATTGGAGTGTTATAGGGTTACAGAGAAGACCTTCAATTATCAATTATAGGTTTTATATTTTTACTTTTTTTTTTGGAGACAGAGTCTTGCCTGTCACCCAGGCTGGAGTGCAGTGGCGCAGTCTAGGCTCACTGCAACCTCTGCCTCCTGGATCCAAGCAATTCTCCTGCCTCAGCCTCCCAAGTAGCTGGAATTACAGGCGCCCCCCCCCCCCCCCCCCCCCCCCAGCTAATTTTTGTATTTTTAGTAGAGACGGAGTTTCACCATGTTGGCCAAGTTGGTCTCGAACTCCTGACCTCGTGATCCGTCAGCCTTGGCCTCCCAAAATGCTGGCATTACAGGTGTGAATTATAGGTTTTAAATTTACCCTGGCTTTTAAAGGAATAGGGTACACTGTTTTTTTTTTACTACTTCTCTTTCTCTCTGACTCCTTTGTCTCTTCCTCTCTTTCCTTCTCTCTTTGACTTTCTGTCTGTCTCTTCCTCTCTTTCCTTCTGTCTTTGACTTTGTCTCTCTTTCTCTCTGCTGCTCTTTTCCTGCCTCTGCCAGCTGCTTATGCTGCTGTTCTCCCCTCTCCTTCCCCTTTTCGATGGCTTTGGCAGTGTAAGACTGCCACCTCCTTGGGTTTTTGCACTGAGTGCAATAACTCCATGATTTCCTGTGGTATTTAATGGGGGTTCCCCCAGAGGTTATGAATTCCCTTTCCTTCCATATTGCAGCCTGGGCATGTAGGATTAGATAAGCATACTTGCTATCTGTATACACATTTATCCTTTTTCCCTTTCCCAGTTCTAAGGCTCAGTTAAATGCCACTAGTTCTGCTAACTGGGCGCTGGTGCCTGGGGGGAAGAGGCTTACTTTCAAGTACGGTTACATCACTAACTATGGCATAACCTGCCCTCCGTATCCCATTTTCCACAAATGAACTTCCATCGGTATATAGGTTAAGGTCTGGATTAGCTAAGGGGACTTCTAAGAGATCCTCTTGGGCGGCATAAGTCTAGACTACAACCTGTTGGCAGCCATGCTTGACCGGCTCCCCATCCTCTGGGAGAAAAGCGGCAGGGCTGAGGGCCTCACACATATGCACTTGAAGCACCGGTCCCTCAAGGAGTAGCGCCTGATATCTAAGCATGTCTGATGGCCATAAACTTCCTTTGGCACCTAGTATGCCATTTACATCATGAGTAGTCCAGACAGCGAGATCCTTTCCTTATATTATTTTGATAGCCTCTGACACTAAGACAGCCACTGCCATGGCTACCTGTAAACAGTGAGGCCAGCCTTTTGCTACTATATCAGTTTCCTTACTTAGGTATGCCACTGGCTGTGGGGTTGTCCCACGAGTCTGAGTAAGGACCCCAAGAGCTATTCCTGCTCTCTCTGTGACGTTTAAAGAAAAGTTTTGTCCTGTGGGAAGGCTTAAGGCTGGAGCTTGAGTTTGTTCCTTCCAATGCCCAGACGTCAGGGTTGATTCCCTCCTCAAGCAGGGGACAACAAGTGGTTAACTTGTTCCCCATATTCATGTAGATAATAGCTCCAGCTTTGGCTAATATATCCCTCCCTAATAAGGGTGTGGGACTTTCAGGCATAATAAGAAAAGGCATGTGAAAAGAGCAAAGTCTCCCAGTTACAACTGAGGAGGTGGGAGAAATACCTGGTTATAGGCTGTCCCAGGATTCTTCGGATGGTAACAGACCTTGAGGACAGTCATCCAGGACAGGAGATTAACACTGAGAAGGCCCTGCCAGTGTCCAGGAGGAAGCCAATTTCCTGGCCCTCAATGGTTATACATAGCCGGGGCTCGGTGAGAGTGATGACATCAGCTGGTGCTTGCCCCAGGCACCCTCAGTCCTGTTGTTGCATCATCTGGTTGGCGGCTTCTGTCCCAGAGAACCTTTGTCCTCTGGGACAGTGTGCCTTCCAGTGATTGCCTTGGCATAGTGGACATGGTTGAGGGGGCAGCTTGTTTCTCATAGGACAATTTTTTTTTTTAAAAAGTGTCCTTGTAAACCACACTGATAACAAGCCCTACCGGGTGATTGGCCTGCTCTATTTTCTGTCTTCTCTGAACCACCAAGGTTTGTTTTTCTGAGGGCCATGACTAAGGCTGTGGCCTTTCTCTGATCTCGCTTTTCCTTTTGGGCCTGTTCCTCTTGGTCCCTATTATAGAACACTGAGGTCGCCAGGTTTAATAATGCCTCCAGATTTAGTTCCGGGTCCAGGGCTCGCTTTTGGAGCTTTCTCCTGATATCTGCGGCTGATTGGGTAATAAACTTGTCTTTTAGGATCAAATGACCCTTGAATGAGTTGGGTGACAGAGGAGTATATTTTCTTAATGCCTCCCCTAGCCGCTCGAGGAAGGCAGAAGGATTTTCTTCCTTTCCCTGAGTTATGGTGGACATCATAGAATAATTCATGGGCTTTTTCCTAATTCTCCTTAGTCCTTCTAGAAAACAGGTCAACAGATGTTTACGACTCCAGTCCCCACGATCTGAGTCGAGGTCCCAGTGGGGATCCATACTGGGGACGGCTTGCTGACTGGTAGGGAATTTATCCCTTTCTTTGGCTGTCATTCTATCATTTACTTGACTAAGATACCAGCTATCTCCAAACTCTTGGGCTGCAGCTAAAGCCACATTTTTTTCATTAAAGGCCAGGGTTTGATCTAATAATAGCATGACATCTCTCCAAGTGAGACTGAAGGTTTGCCCTGGACCCTGTAGGACACCTGTGTACCTATCAGGGTCATCCAAAAGCTTCCCAAGGTCTGCCTTGATCTGCTTTAAATCAGAGAGGGAGAAGGGGACATGTACCCGGGTTGGGCCAAGTTCCCCTTCCCCTACAGCTTGAAGGGCACATAACTGATGGCTTGGGGGTTTTTGTGGTCCTTTGGAGATTTCTTTGCTTGTTTCCTTCTGGGCAGGGGGTATTAGAGGAGGCTTATCATTAATAGGAAAGGTAGCTGTAGGGAGGCTAGGATATGGGGGTAAGCTGAGAGGTCTTCCTATGGGATGTAAATTGCAAGCTTGGCATAGTTGTGTATTCTCCTTCAGTGAAAAGAAAGCCTGGACATAAGGTATTTCACTCCATTTGCCTTCCCTCTTACAGAAAAGGTCAAGCTGCAGGATAGTATTTTTATACTTCCCTCAGGTGGCCATTTTTCCCCATCAGAGAGAGAATATTGGAGCCAGGCCGTAGTGCAGAAAAAAAAGAGACACCTCTTTTTCAGGGTTTGTGGGTCAAATTGGTACCAATGCCTTAGAATGCATTTGAAGGGTGAGCCTGTTGGTGCCTGAGTGTTTCCCATCTGAAAGACAAAACCACCCAAGATTTTGGTTTGTTTCTCCCCTGCCCAAGAACCCGCAACGGTCCTTGGACCCTGCTGATCGGAATAGTTGCGCTCACCGACGCAGCAGCAGAAACACTAGTTCTCCTCCTAGACCACAAGGAGGACTGAGGAAGGTCGGATTTAGTGGGCCTTACTGACGCATTCTCGAAAACCTGCACCCTTGCCTGTCCTCCTAGACCACAAAGCAAGAAAAATCGGATTTAGTGGCCCTTACCAACGCATTATCAAAAACCTGTTAGAGTCCTAAGCATTCTCCTGTTAGTATTGGGACTTTACCCCTGTCCTATAAAGATGTTATGCCCCAAAAACGAAGTGGAGGGCCATACCCTGAGGGAGGGAAGGGATCCCCAGAGTTGGAAGAGTGACGCCTTTTGTCCCCACTTAGAATAGGAAGGATACAATTTCTGAGGCTCCCCATATTCTAGCTTCAGGAATAGCTTTTGTTAGGCCTTTTTGTCTGAGGAGGGATCCTAAAATTCCAGATAGTCACCCCGTACGATGGGGCTTTGGGCAAAAATTATGTATTTCTGATTGGTGAGCCCGGGTGTCTAAAGACGGTAACAGAAATCATTCTTAAAGGAGAAGCTAGAAAAGCACCAGAGACAGGGAGTGGTATGTATGTATGTATGTATGTATGTATGTATGTATGTATTTATTTATTTTTGAGACGGAGTCTCACTCTGTGGCCCAGGCTGGAGTGCAGTGGCCGGATCTCAGCTCACTGCAAGCTCCGCCTCCCAGGTTTACACCATTCTCCTGCCTCAGCCTCCCGAGTAGCTGGGACTACAGGTGCCCGCCACCTCACCCAGCTAATTTTTTTTTGTATTTTTTAGTAGAGACGGGGTTTCACTGGGTTAACCAGGATGGTCTCGATCTCCTGACCTCGTGATCCGCCCGTCTCAGCCTCCCAAAGTGCTGGGATTACAGGCTTGAGCCACCGCACCCGGCCGGGAGTGGTTTTTAGAAGTGGGACTCAGAGAAGAGAGGCGAGAGGAAGTTTGTCTGACAGTCGTTGAGACCCAGGAGGCAAGGGTCAGGATAGATAGGATAGATGGGCAAGTCTCGCTTAGGCGACATGACTTTGAGAGTTCCACTCATGACTGCAGGGTCAACCAACTTGTTGTCGAGACCCCGGAGCTGAATGGCTTTCCTCTCTGTCGACCCTCGGCTCAGCCCAGAAGTACAGGAAAAGTGAAAGTTGGTTCCAGGCAAACCAACCCTCCCAACTCCGAGTCAGGGGTTGTTAGAGAGCGCTTTCCCAGAAAGCCTGACACCTGTGTCTTTAGTCCAGTGGCTGCACTAGTCACTTTTAACTGGCCAACAGGTGCCCAGTATTTAGCCCCTGAATTCTAAGGAAAAATAGGACAGAATAGCAAGTGAACAGGATCCAATGGTACTTACCGCTTGACGACAGGTGATAGTCCCTTCGTGGTCGCCAAAATGTGCCCAGAATTTGTTCCTTCCAGGGGGTTCTTGGCCTCGCTGACTTCAAGAATGAAGCCGCGAACCTTTGCGGTGAGTGTTACAGTTCTTAAAGATGGTGTGTCTGGAGTTTGTCCATTCAGATGTTCAGATGCATCTGGAGTTTATTCCTTCCAGTGGGTTCGTGGTCTCGCTGACTTCAGGAGAGAAGCTACAGACCTTTGCAGAGAGTGTTACAGCTCATAAAGGTAGTGCAGACCCAAAGAGTGAGCAGCAGCAAGATTTATTGCAAAGAGCAAAAGAACAAAGCTTCCACAGCATGGAAGGGGACCGGAGCCAGCTGCCCTCTGCTGGCAGGGGTGGCCACCTTTTCTTCCACCTATTTGGCCCCGCCCATATCCTGCTGATTGGTCCATTTTACAGAGTGCTGATTGGTCCATTTTTGCAGAGTGCTGATTGGTGTGTTTACAAACCTTTAGCTAGACACAGAGCGCTGATTGGTGCATTTTTACAGAGTACAGATTGGTGCATTTACAAACCTTTAGCTAGACACAGAGCACTGATTGGTGCGTTTTTACAGAGTGCCGATTGATGCATTTACAAAACTTTAGCTAAACAGAAAAGTTCTCCAAGTCTCCACTCAACCCAGAAAGTCCAGCTGGCTTCACTTCTGGGCTCAAGTGATTCTCCAGTCTCAGCTTCCCAGGTAGCTGGACCCATAGGCACGTGCAACCATGCTTGGCTAATTGTTTTATTGTTTGTAGAGACTAGCTCTTGCTATGTTGCTTAGGCAGGTCTTGAACTCCTGGCCTCAAACGACCATCTGGCTTCAGCCTCCCAAATTCTTGGGGATTATTGGCATAAGCTACTGTGCCTGGCCAGTTTCAATCTTTTAAAATTGATTGACCAATACAGTGACACCTGTAATCTCAGCATTTTGGGAGAACAAGGCCAGAGGATCGATTGAGCTCAAGAACTCAAGACCTGCCTGGACTGTAACATACTAAGACCTCATAACTACCAAAAAAATTAAAAATTAGCTGGGCATGGTGGTACATGCCTGTGGTTCCCGTTACTGAGGGAGCTGAGGTGGGTGGGAGGATCACTTGAGCCTGGAAGGTTGAGGCTGTAGTAAGCCATGATCACACAACTGCAGTTCAACCTGGACAACAGAGACCTTGTCTCAAAAAAAAAAAAAAAAATTATTGAGATTTGTTTTAAGGCCACGAATATGGTCTGTTTTGGTGAATGTTCCCTTTGCACCTGAGAAAATACGTATTCTGCTGTTTGTTGGTATTATTGTGAAAATGTCAAATTAGGTTGAGTTGTTCATAGCATCTTGAAGGTTTTTTTTTTTTTTTTTTGAAACAGAGTCTTGCTCTGTCACCCAGGCTGGAGTGCAGTGGCCTGATCTCGGCTCACTGAAACCTCCGCCTCCCGGGTTCAAGTGATTCTCCTGCCTCAGTATCCCGAGCAGCTGGGATTACAGGCGCCCACCACCATGCCTAGCTAATTTTTGTATTTTTAGTAGAGACGGGGGTTTCACTGGTTGGTCAGGCTGGTCGCGAACTCCTGACCTCAGGTGATCCACCTGCCTGGGCCTCCCAAAGTGTGGGATTACAGGCATGAGCCACTGTGCCTGGCCAGTCTTGCAGGTCTTCTATATCATTTCCTTGTTTCATCAGGTGCTGAGAGAGGAATGCAGAAATCTTCAACTAATAATTGTGGGGTTGTCTTTTTCACCTTTTAGTTCTATCAGATTTGGCTTCATGTATTTTGAAGCTCCCATGGAAGGTACTGACTGTATCCACATTTAAGACTTTTAAAAGTTCATGGTTTAACTCTTTGATGATTATGACATATCCTTCTTTATTCCTGGTTATAATCTTTATTCTGAAATCTGAAATTTACTCTGTTTGATATTAATATAGCCACTCTGACTTTCCTTTGATTCATGTTAGTATATTTTCCATCCTTTTAACCTATCTGTGTCTTTATTATTTAAAGTGTGTTTCTGACTGGGTACAGTGGCTTACACCTATAATCCCAACACTTTGGGAGGCCAAGGAGGGCTGATCACCTGAGTTCAGGAGTTTGAGACCAGCCCAGCAACATAGTGAAACCCTGTCTATACTAAAAATACAAAAATTATCCGGGTGTGCGGGGGTCTGTCCCACAGACCGTGACCCAACGATGGATGAATAATGTGCACTGATACAGATATTCTGCTTTACCATTTCGGCTGAGCATTAGGCCTACTTATAGACTCCCAGGAGAGTGCTGTAAACAGTTGTGACCTCAACCTTGACCAGCCAGTGAGACTCGCATTTATTCAGTAAAGATTAATTGACAAAGGCTTGAGTCAACACCACTAGAGGGTAATTGACCTTGTGGACATCCCAAATAGAAAGCAATTAAGCACCTGTGGTAGATCAAAGGTTAGTCTTAGGACCACATGAGTAAACAAGCTAGTTAGATAAACTCCTCACATTCCTTTGTATCTACTTTAATTGATTAATTTTTTTGAGAAAGAGTTTCACTCTGCTGCCCAGGCTGGAGTGCAGTGGCACAATCTCGGCTCACTGCAAGCTCCGTCTCCCGGGTTCACACCATTCTTCTGCCTCAGCCTCCGGAGTAGCTGGGACTACAGTCGCCTGCCACCACGCCTGGCTAATTTGTGTGTGTGTGTGTATTTTTAGAAGAGATGGGGTTTCACCATGTTAGCCAGGATGCTCTCGATCTCCTGACCTTGTGATCCACCCGCCTTGGCTTCCCAAAGTGTTGGAATTACAGGCGTGAGCCACCGCACCTGGCCTACTTTAATTTATTTAACTAACCGTAAATGGACTAGGCTGCCTTCAGCCAGATCTGTTACTGAATTTATGCAAACTCTCAGGCCTTCCAGGAGGGTTTCTGGCTGGTATAACTAAATTTTTTCCCACCAGCCTGACTGAACCCTCATACAGGTAGAGATAGGAGAATTGCTTGAACTCAGGAGGCAGAGGTAGCAGTGGGCCAAGATCATGCCACTGTACTCCAGCTTGGGTGACAGAGTGAGACTCCATCTCTTAAAAAAGAGAAAAAAGTGTGTTTCTTGTAGGCAGCATATAGTCTTTTTATCTGATATAAAAATTTTGCTTTTTAGTTGGAGTGTTTATTTATATTTGTTATTGTCAGTAAGGTTAGATTCAAATCTACCATCTTACTGCTCATTTTTTCCCCATCTATTTGTACTTGTTTTTCTTATGACCATTTTATTTCCATTATTAACTTACTATGTCTCTTTGTAGTTGCTCTAAAATTTGCAATATACATTTTTCATTTCATTTATAGAGTTAGAACCTTGCAATAGTATACTTGTTTTTTCTCTCTTGTCCTTTATGCTATTGTTGTCATCCATTTGACTTTTATTATAAACTCTACAATACCACTCTGATTATTTTTGCTTTAGACCATCAATCTTTTTTTTTTTTTTTTTAAGATAGGGTTCACTCTTCTCACCCAGGCTGGAATGCAATGGCATAATCTTGGCTCACCACACCCTCCACCTCCCGGGTTCAAGCTATTCTCCTGCCTCAGCCTCCGTTGTAGCTAGGATTACAGGCATATGCCACCACGCCCAGCTAATTTTGTATTTTTAGTAGAAATGGGATTTCTCCATGTTGGTCAGGCTGGTCTCGAACTCCCGACCTCAGGTCATCTGCCCACCTCGGCCTCTCAAAGTACTGAGATTACAGGCATCAGCCACCCCGCCCAGCCTAGAACATCAGTCTTAATGAGAAAAAATGTCTTATGTTTACCTGCATATTTACCTTTTTTTTTGGAGACAGAGTTTTGTTCTTGTTCCCCAGGCAGCAGTGCAATGGTGCCATCTCGGCTCACCACAACCTCTGCCTCCTGGGTTCAAGTGATTCTCCTGCCTCAGCCTCCTAAGTAGCTGGGATTACAAGCATGCGCCCACCATGGCCAGCTAATTTTGTGTTTTTTTTTTTGAGACGGAGTCTCGCTCTGTCGCCCAGGCTGGAGTGCAGTGGCCAGATCTCAGCTCACTGCAAGCTCCGCCTCCCGGGTTTACGCCATTCTCCTGCCTCAGCCTCCCGAGCAGCTGGGACTACAGGCGCCCGCCACTTCACCCGGCTAGTTTTTTGTATTTTTTTTAGTAGAGACGGGGTTTCACCGTGTTAGCCAGGATGGTCTCGATCTCCTGACCTCGTGATCCGCCCATCTCGGCCTCCCAAAGTGCTGGGATTACAGGCTTGAGCCACCGCGCCCGGCCCTAATTTTGTGTTTTTAGTAGAGACGGGATTTCTCCATGTTGGTCAGGCTGGTCTTGAACTCCTGACCTCAGGTAATCCACCTGCCTCAGCCTCCCAAAATGCTGGGATCACAGGCGTGGGCCACTGTGCCCAGTCTTTTTTTTTTTTTTTTGAGACAGAGTCTCACTCTGTCACCCAGGCTGGAGTGCAGTGGCACGATCTTGGCTCACCACAACCTTCGCCTCTCTGGTTCAAGCGATTCTCCTGCCTTAGCCTCCTGAGTACTCAGCTGGGATTACACGCACCCACCACCACACCCAGCTACTTTTTTTATTTTTAGTAGAGACAAGTATTCACCATGTTGGCCAGGCTGGTGTCGAACTCCTGACCTCAGGTGATCCACCCAGCTGGGCCTCCCAAAGTGCTGGGATCACAGGCATGAGCCACCATGCCCAGCCACATATTTACTATTTTTAGCACTCTTTATTCCTTTGTGTAGCTCTAAATCTATCTCTGGTATCCTTCTGCCTAAAGAAGTTTCTCTAATATTTCTTGTAGCATAGATCCTATGACAATGAGTCCTCTAACTTTTGCTTGCTTGAAAATAACTATTTTGCCTTTGTTTTTGAAAGACTTTGGCTAGGTATAAATTTCTAGGTTGATAGGTTTTTTCGTTATGTACCTAAAAATATTGCTCCCTTGTTTGCTAGTTTGCATAAATTTCTTATGAGAGATCTGTTACCACTCTTGCAGGTAATTTTTTTTTTTTTTTTTGAGACAGTCTTGCTCTGCCGCCCAGGCTGGAGTGCAATGGTGCGATCTTGGCTCACTGCAACCTCCACCTCCCAGATTCAAGCAATTCTTCTGCCTCAGCCTCCTGAATAGCTGGGATTACAGGCATGTGCCACCACGCCCAGCTAATTTTTGTATTTTTAGTAGAGACGAGGTTTCACCATGTTGATCAGGCTGGTCTCGAACTCCTGATCTCATGATCCGCCTGCCTCAGCCTCCCAAAGTACTGGAATTACAGGCGTGAGCCACCATGCCTAGTCTCTTGCAGATAATATTTTTTATTTATTTCATCATGTTGATGTTTTCCTTTGTATCTTTAAACCAGTGGAACATACTTACAGCATTGTTTTTAATGCCCTTTTCTGCTAACTTAATCATTACTATAATTTCTGGGTCTGTTTTTGTTGACTTATTTTTTTTCTAGTTTTGGATAATGTTTTCCCGCTTCCTCATGTCTTGCAGTTTTTACTGAATGTTGGATATTGTGACTTTATGTTGTTGAGTGCTGGATCTTGTCGTATTCCTTTAAAGAGCATTGGACTTTGGGCCAGGCGTGGTGGTTCACGCCTGTAATCCCAGCACTTTGGGAGGCCGAGGTGGGTGGATCACCTGAGGTCAGAAGTTCTAGACCAGCTTCGCCAATATGGTGACACCCTGTCTCAAGTAAAAATACAAAAATTAGCTGGGTGTGGTGGCAGGTGCCTGTAATCCCAGCTACTTGGGGAGCCAAGGCAGAAGAATTGCTTGAACCTGGGAGGCAGAGGTTGCAGTGAGCTGAGATCGTGTCATCACATTCCAGCCTGGGGGACAAGAGCAAGACTTCATAAAAAAAAAAAAAAAGTATTGGACCTTGGCTGGGTGCAGTGGCTCATACCTGTAATTCCAGCACTTTGGGAGGCCAAGGTGGGTGGATCACGAGGTCAGGAGTTCAAGACCAGACTTGCCAACATGGTGAAACCCCGTTTCTACTAAAAATACCAAAAAAATTAGCCAGTCGTGGTAGTGGGCACCTGTAGTCCTAGCTACTTGGGAGGCTGAAGCAGGAGAATCACTTGAACCCAGGAGGCAGAGGCTGTAGTGAGATGAGATCACGGCACTGCACTCCAGCCTGGGTGACAGAGCAAGA
Source organism: Piliocolobus tephrosceles (assembly GCF_002776525.5). NCBI lineage: Eukaryota > Metazoa > Chordata > Mammalia > Primates > Cercopithecidae > Piliocolobus > Piliocolobus tephrosceles. The sequence goes on along the minus strand of NC_045454.1, from coordinate 24,497,172 downwards.
CTCTGTCTAAAAAAAAAAAAAGAAAAGAAAAAAGAAAAAAAAAAAAGCATGAGAGTGTTGGACATTTCCTAGCAAGCAGTTAAGTGATTTAAGTGATTGCAAATTACCTTAATTGTCTTGAGGTTTAATTTTAACTGATTTTAAATGATGTTAGCATGGGCCTATAGTAGCTTTTATTCTAGAGCTAATTTAGCTGCACTTTTTTTTTTTTTTTTTTGGAGACATAGTCTCACTCTGCCGCCCAGGCTGGAATGCAGTGGCGTGATCTTGGCTCACTGCAACCTCCACCTCCCTGGTTCAAGTGATTCTTGTGCCTCAGCCTCCCAAGTAATTGGGATTGCAGGCACGTGCCACCATGCCTGGCTAATTTTTATATTTTTAGTAGAGTTGGGGTTTCACCATGTTGGCCAGGCTGGTCTTGAACTCTGGACCTCAGGTGATCCGCCCACCTCTGCCTTCCAAAGTGCTGGGATTACAGGCGTGAGCCACCGCGCCTGGCCATTAGCTGTACTTCTAAATGTGTGACCCTTATAAGGTCTACCTGAGTGCTGCTTATGTTCAACATGATCTCTCCACTGTGATTGGAAGGAATTCGAATAATCCTTGGCCCCAGGTGAGCTCTGGGAGTTTAATCTTAAAGCTCTCAGGTAATTGTTCTTTCTTCAGAAAGCATTCTCTCCTTGTGTATACCGTGGTCAGTAAAGTAAAATACTAATCCTAGGAAAAAAAAAAGAGGCATCATTCTTTCCTGGTCTCATGTGGTTTCACCTTATGCATACATGGATGAGTGTTGAGCGAAGATTCAAGTGCACCCTGCACAGATTTCTAGAGCTCTGCTCTGGAGGTCTTTCCTCTCAGGTACAGCTTTATCCTTGGTTTCTCTTTCCATGGTTTGAGTTACCCTCAATCAACCAAGGTCTGAAAATATTAAGATATTTGGAGACAGAGAAAGACCACATTCACTAACTTTTATTACAGGAATTGCTATCATTGTTCTAGTTTATTATAAGTTATTGTTGGCTGAGCACGGTGGATCATACCTGTATTCCCAACCCGTTGGGGGCCCGAGGCGGGCAGATCACCTGAGGTCAGGAGTTCGAGACCAGCCTGACCAACAGGAAGAAACCCCATCTCTACTAAAAATACAAAATTAGCTGGGCGTGGTGGCACATGCCTGTCATCCCAGCTACTCGGGAGGCTGAGACAGGAGAATCGCTTGAACCCGGGAGGCGGAGTTTGCCGTGAGCAGACATCGTGCCATTGCACTCCAGCCTGGGTAACAGAAGCGAGACTCCATCTCAAAATAATAATAATAATAAGTTATTGTTAATGTCTTACTGGGCCTAATTCATCAATTAAACTTTATCATAGGTGTGTATGTGTAGGAAGAGCATAGTTTGTATAAGGCTTAGCACTTCCTTAATTTCATGCATCCGCTAGGGATCTGGGAAAGGATCCCTCTTGCGTAAGGGGAGACTCCTGTAGGCTGCTTCCCAAATTCTGCTGTGTGGGCTTCCCAAAATCCAAGCTGTGTCTCAAGTCAGTGAAAATCCCAGGCTCTGATTAGTCTCTTGGTCCCTGGGTCACAGCCTGGGAATTCCCTTTAAGCAGTAACCCTGGCCATGGTAGGACTTACCTCCTGTTGTAGCCTCCCAGGTGGCTGGGATTACAGGCGTGAGCCTCTGCACTCAGCAGGAAAGCATTGCATTTTATACACTGCTTTACTAGTAAGAAGTAATCAGTAAGTGATAAGGTACTGTAACCTGTGGTCTGGACTAACCTGAACAGATTGGATCAAGTAGGTGGATGCCTGCCATTTAACCCTTTGTCTTCATTGTTATCACTGAACTCATACGGTTGCCTTGGAAATCACATCTATTGGGTGGTCCTTTGAGGCCCAGAGCTCTGTTTTTTAAATGCCGTTTTGGCCAACTGCAGAATGATTAGGGGACTCACTGAACTCATAGATTGCTGGACATCATAGCAGGGCCCTGGGAATGTGAAGGCTTCACAGGCTTCTCCGTCAATGTTTAAGCATGTACGAGCTTGCAAACCTTTGTCCTACAGCCATCTAAAGCAGAAAGCAATTCCAAATCCCAGGGCTTTGGGGTGAGAATCAGTTTCTCCTAGGTCTGTAAGTGGATATTTAGTAAACCAACTAAAGAACAACCGTATGGCCAGGCACAGTGGCTCACACCTGTAATCCTAGCACTTTGGGAGGCTGAGGTGAGTGGATCACAAGGTCAGGATTTCAAGACCAGCCTGGCCAAGATGGTGAAATGCCATCTCTACTAAAGATACAAAAATGAGCCAGGATGGTGGCGGGTGCCTGTAGTCCCAGCTACTCGGGAGGCTCAGGCAGAGAATTGCTTGAACCCGGGAAGTAGAGGTTGCAGTGAGCCGAGATTGTGCTACTGCACTCCAGCCTGGGCGACAGAGTGAGACTCGGTCAAAAAAAAAAAATCAGACCTGTAATCCCAGCACTTTGGGAGGCCAAGGTGGATGGATCACAAGGTCAGGAGATCGAGACTATCCTGGCTAACACAGTGAAACCCTGTCTCTACTGAAAATACAAAAAATTAGCTGGGCGTGGTGGCAGGCGCCTGTAGTCCCAGCTACTCGGGAGGCCGAGGCAGGAGAATGGCGTGAACCCAGGAGGTGGAGCTTGCAGTGAGCCAAGATCATCACACCACTGCACTCTAGCCTGGGTGACAGAACGAGACTCCATCTCAAAACAAAAACAAAAACAAAAACCTTTGAGGTTATTCCGTATCCATTGAATCAGCTCCTTTTATCTAAATGTCTATGGAAAGAAGGCTCAGGAAGGACAGCAGAATGAAGCCACTGAAGTTTACTGGGCAAACACTGCTTGGGTGAAACCCTACCAAGTTATTACTCTCTCGACTGTAGGCTGAGTCATGCCAGGTGACTTCCTGAAAGCTGCTGTTGCTCCTGATGCTTCACTGCTGTTGTACCATGTGGCACACATCACCACATCACAAAGCATTTTGGTTGCTGAAGTCCCCATAGGGCCTAGGAGAGCTTTGTGGTGTTCATCATTATATCCTCAGGATCTAGCCAAGTACCCATTTCCTGGAAGAATAAACAGACACCAAATTCTCAATCTACTGTGATGAGTTTACCCTTTGGAGTCTTTCTTCTTTCAGCAGGGACCCTAACCACCTTACCCTCTTTGCATCTCCCACCTCTTAGGCTGAACAGCTCTCCCAGGTCAAGCCTTGGCAGTCTGCCCTGGTTTATTTACTAGTTCTGAGGATCAGTGTCCCAGTAAGCAACCTCTTAAGAGGATCAACCCAGCTTTCTTCCCTGAATCTTTTCATGTTGTCTTGGAGGGATCTCACAGGGTGCATTAATGAATTCATTTTACACATTCAGTTCTACCTTAGGTACTGATCTGACTATCTCAAGTCTCACATTGTTTATGGCATAAACCTTAGGAAACCCTGCCTTTGTCTTTCACAGTGGTCATCTCCGTCGGAGACAACTGAAAGTTTCTTATCAAAAGAAATTTGGTTGGCACCCCCACAGTTCTACGAAGTGAGAAGACTTGCAAACTTTGCCTCTTTCTCTGACTTGCACAAATTTTGTTTGGGTCGTGCATTAGAAGGACTGGAAAGGTGGTTGCCTATCATCTTGTTAACTGCTGATGGGATGGTCCATCTTTTACCAGGTAAGCCAGTGAAGCATCAGTGCTTTGGTTAGTATCCACATTCAGTGCCCTGGGCTGCATGGCAGTATTGCCCAACATAGAGACAGGAATTACAGTCTGTGTTTTGTAGTCTACAGGTATTAGCTAAGATCAAAGCCTATAAAATATCCATATTATTATAACCAGAAATTCTGCATAATGTCATATACATACACATACATTTATATTAATATATTTCCTAGACATTGACAAAGGTCTTTCTCATGTCATTTCTCACTTTTTCTTTTTTTTTTTGAGACAGAGTCTCCTTCTGTCACCGAGGCTGGAGTGCAGTGACACGATCTTGACTCATTGCAATCTCCGCCTCCCAGGTTCAAGCGATTCTCTGCCTCAGCCTCCTGAGGAGCTGAGATTACAGGTGCCTGCCACCAAGCCCAGCTAATTTTTGTATTTTTTTTTTAGTAGAGATGGGGTTTCACCATCTTGGCCAGGCTGGTCTTGAACTCCTGACCTTGTGATCCACCCGCCTTGGCCTCTCAAAGTGCTGGGATTATAGTCATGAGCCACTGCGCCTGGCCGATTTCTCACTTTTTTGCATTTTAAGTTTGAATTATGAGAACTCGTAAGTTGTCATCTAATTTGAATTAGGGAGCTTTTTTTTTTTTTTTTGAGACAGTTTTGCTCTTGTCACCCAGGCTGGAGTGCAGTCTGGGCTCACTGCAACCTTTGCTTCCTGGTTTCAAGCAATACTCCTGCCTCAGCCTCCTGAGTAGCTGGAATTACAGGCGTGTGCCACCACGCCTGGCCAATTTTTTTGTATTATTAATAGAGACAGGGTTTCACCATGTTGGCCAGGCTGGTCTTGAACTCCTGACCTCAGGTGATCCGCCTGCTTCAACCTCCCCAAATTCTGGGATTATAGGCTTGAGCACTGCACCCAGCCAAGTTTGTTTTTTTTCCAATTGAACGTAATTTCAATTGAAACTGTGAATTATGAAATTATGAATAAAATAAAAATGTTAACCCTATCTCAACTGAAAATACACACAAAAAAATAAATCAGCCAGGTGTGGTTGCACACGCCTGTAATCCCAGCTCCTCAGGAGGCTGAGGCAGGAGAATTGCTTAAATCCATGAGATGGAGGTTGCAGTGAGCCAAGATTGTGCCACTGCACTCCAACCTGGGCGACAGAGCAAGACTCTCTGTCAAAAAAAAAAAAAAAAAAAAGGCTAGGCGTGGTGGCTCATGCCTGTAATCTCAGCACTTTAGGAGGCCAAAGCAGGTGGATCACCTGAGGTCGGGAGTTCGAGACCAGCCCGACCAACACGGAGAAACCCCGTTTCTACTAATAATACAAAACTAGCTGGACGTGGTGGCACATGCCTATAATCCCAGCTACTTGGGAGGCTGAGGCAGGAGAATCGCTCAAACCCGGGAGGCGGAGGTTGCAGTGAGGTGAGATTGCGCCATTGCACTCCAGCCTGGGCAACAAGAGCGAAACTGTGTCTCAAAAAAAAAAAAAAAAAAGATTTGTTACTCAACCTACAGGGGGGATATTTAGCAGTTTTTTGTTTGTTTGTTTGTTTGAGACGGAGTCTCACTCTGTTGCCCAGACTGGAGTGCAGTTGCCCAGGCTGGAGTGCAGTGGCGTGATCTCGGCTCACTGCAAGCTCCGCCTCCCAGGTTCACACCATTCTCCTGCCTCCGCCTCCCGAGTAAATGGGACTACAGGTGCCCGCCGCCACGCCCAGCTATTTTTTTTTATTTTTTAGTAGAGACGGGGTTTCACCGTGTTAGCCAGGATGGTCTTGATCTCCTGACCTCATGATCCACGCCTCCCAAAGCGCTAGGATTACAGGCGTGAGCCACCACGTCTGAGCAGTTTAGCAGTTTTGATGTAATTTTTCTAAATTAACCCAAAGATGTTAAGAACAGCCCTCTTTGAAACACCAAAAGTATATGGATATCAAGGCCAATCTTAGTATTGAATAGAATAAGGAGAGTCATAAACTAGTAAAAGAGTTACAGTTCATAGTGGAAACATACCAGTCACAGATGTTTATGAGCCCAAAGAAAACTCTTGACTGGGGCGTTGTGAGGGAAATTAAAAACACAAGAAAGAGGACAGGTGCAGTAGTTCAGGCCTGTAATCCCAGCACTTTGGGAGGCTGAGGTGGGTGAATCTTTTGAGATCAAGAATTTGAGACCAGTCTGGTAAATACGGCGAAACCTGTCTCTACTAACAATACAAAGATTAGCCAGGCATGTTGGCAGGCACCTGGAATCCCAGCTACTTGGGAGGCTGAGGCATGAGAATAGCTTGAGCCCAGGAGGTGGAGCCGAGATCGCGCCACTGCACTCTAGCCTGGGCAACAGAGTGAGATTCCATCTCAAAAACACAAAACCAAAAAAACACAATAAAGAAATTGAGGTAAGCTCATAGAATTAGATTAGTTAACAACTATCTCAGTTCCAAACATACTAAACAGATCAAAATAAATAATGATTTAACAACTATCTCAGTTCCAGACATATTAAATAGATCAAAATAAATACTGATTTGTATGTCCCTAATATATCAGAGTGATTTATAAAATAATACTCGATGGAATTAAATTTTTATCCCTTCTGCCATGGTGAAAAATAATATTGTATTTAAAAATAAAATCAAATTTTATCCTTTTTCAGGTGATGAGCTGTATTTAGAAGATTCAGACTTTTTGGAAAATCTTATGTCTACTGAAAAAAAGACTGAGGAAATTATGAAGGAAGGCAAGCAATTTCACCGGATAGTGATACACAATCGCCACCTTTATGATATCCATGTGACTGTTCAGTCAAAGCATAAGCACGTTTATCCTAAGAACTCTGTAGTAAGTAAGAGCCATTTGTAGGGTGCTCAAGCGTGTTGGTAAAATGGCCTACTTGAAGTCCTCATGACTAATGAGGGTTGAATTTCATTTGCTTGAAACTTAAGGAAGTTTGTGCCTATAAAAGTTACTGCAATTCAGTATTTCTTTTTACTTTTCTTTTTTTTTTTCCTGAGACAGAGTCTTGCTCTGTCACCCAGGCTGGAGTGCAGTGGCATAATCTCGGCTCACTGCAAGCTCCGTCTCACGGGTTCACGCCATTCTCCTGCCTCAGCCTCCCGAGTAGCTGGGACTACAGGTGCCCACCACCATGCCTGGCTAATTTTTTTGTATTTTTAGTAGAGACGGGGTTTCACCGTGTTAGCCAGGATGGTCTTGATCTCCTGACCTCGTGATCCTCCCACCTTGGCCTCTCAAAGTGCTGGGATTACAGGCGTGAGCCACCACACCCAGACTTTTTTTTTTTTTTTTTTTGAGACAGAGTCTTACTCTTGTCCAGAACCCAGACTGGAGTACAGTGGCCCAATCTTGGCTCACTGCAATCTCTGCCTCCCAGCTTCCAGCGATTCTCATGCCTTAGCCTCCTGAGTAGCTGGGACTACAGTCTTGCGCCACCATGTCCCACTAAATTTTGTATTTTTAGTAGAAACAGGGTTTCACCATGTTGGCCAGGCTGGTCTTGAACTCCTGACCTCAGGTGATCCTCTCACCTCGGCCTCGCAAAGTGCTGAGATTACAGGCATGAGCTGCCACATCTGGCCTAGTTAGTATTTTAAAGAAACATAAAGCCATAACAAAAACCATCATTGTTTGTTTCCACAGTGTTCATGAATGTAAAGAGGTTAGAAATGTAGTATTTGATTAATGCTGTTTATTTTTACTGTATTTAATATGAGTAATTTTTCATCATCTTTAAAGAGGAAGAATGTTTATTGATTAAAGGTGAGAAATGATAGTTAAGACACCAATTCCATGGTCAGATCTTTGACTGTATCACGCATTGTACAACTGATTTCGTATTTTATGAAATGCCTTACTTTTCCTACTATAACATAAAGACAATGATGAATAAAGTTTATATGTATGATTTAATCCAGATTAGAGAACTGTATCTAGCGCTGCGGTCCTCAACCTGGGCACTTTTGCCCTAGGGAACATTTGGCTATGTCTGGAAACATTTTTGGTTGTTGAAACTGTGGGCCGAGTGGGTGGGGTGGGGGAGTATGCTACTACCATCTAGTGGGGAGAGGCCAGGAATGCAATTGAACAATCTGCAATGTGCAGTCTCACCACCCACAACAAAGAATTACCTGACCAAGGGTGAGATACCCAATCTAAAGTAAAATCTTTTTTTTTTTCAATAAATGGTTCCAATATGTAAATTTTGAGACCACAGATACTATCATTCTGTCTGCCTTTTGGATCTACGAAAATGGGAAATTATGTTCAATTGGAAAAAAACAACAACGTTAGCTGCATGCAGTGGCTCATGCCTATAATCCCAGCATTTTGGGAGGCTGAGGTGGGTGGATCACCTGAGGTCAGGAGTTCAAGACCAGCCTGGTCAACACTGTGAAACCCTGTCTCCTAACAATACAAAAAACGAGCCAGGCATGGTGGCACACGCCTGTAATTCCAGCTACTTGGGAGGCTGAGGCAGGAGAATCGCTTGAACCCAGGAGGCGGAGGTTGGAGTGAGCCCAGATTGCACTCCAGTCTGGGTGACAAGAGGAAAACTCTGGCTCAAAAAAACAAAAACAAAGTCTACAAAAATTATTGTTGTCTTTTGATTTGTTTTTTGAGATAGAGTCTCACTCTGCTGCCCAGGCTGGAGTGCAGTGGTGCAGTCTCAGTTCACTGCAACCTCCACCTCCTGAGTTCAAGCAATTCTCATGTCTCAGCCTCCCAAGTAGCTGTGACTATAGGCACCTGCAACCACACCCAGCTAATTTTTGTATTTTTAGTAGAGATGGAGTTTCACCATGTTGGCCAGGTTGGTCTTGAACTCCTCACCTCAGGTGATCCGCCTGCCTCCGCCTCCCAAGGTGCCCAAGATCATAGGCCTGAGCCACCATGCCCAGCCTTGCTTTGTCTTTTGACTCTCAAAAAGGGACCTCAGTGAACACCATGATTTTGCCAGTGAGAAAACAGAAACACAGCTGGTTAGTGCCACGGCCAACTCCCTCTTCACTGGAGTTGCCATGGCTCAGTGGGTGATGTCATCATAAAGTAATATGACTAGTTTTTCTTTATAGAAAAGATCGTTTTCACACCAAGTTTCCCTCATGTATGCTTTGTTTTGTTTTGTTTTGTTTTGTTTTTTTTGAGATGGAGTCTCACATTGTTGTCCAGGCTGGAGTGCAGTGGCATGCTTTCGGCTCACTGCAACCTCTGCCTCTTGGGTTCAAGCGATTCTCCTGCCTTAGCCTTCTGAGTAGCTGGGATTACAGGCACGTGCCATTGCACCTGGCTAATGGTTGTATTTTTAGCAGAGACGGGGCTTCACCGTGTTGGCCAGGCTGGTCTTGAACTTCTGACCTCAAGTGGTCCACCTACCTCAGCCTCCCAGAGTGCTGGGATTACAGGCGTGAGCCACCGCGCCTGGCCTGTATGTTGTTGTTTTTAATCTGAATGAACCTTGTCTCCTTCCAAGAATTCCTTTTGGGAGACTTGTCACATGACTTCCTACCTATAGCAGTACCTTGCCCATACCCCGTAACCCCAAATAATATGAGCTGAAAAACTAATAGTTTTAGAACTCAGATTGCTGATGTTCATGGCATTTATGACACACAGTTTTTCTTTTCTTTTCTTTTCTTTTTTTTTTTTGAGACATTCTCACTTTGTTGCCCAGGCTAGAGTGCAGTAGTACGATCTTGGCTCACTGCAACCTCTGCTTCCTGGGTTCAAGTGATTCTCCTACCTCGGCCTCCTAGGTAGCTGGGATTACAGGCGTGAACCACCACACTCGGCTAATTTTTGTACTTTTAGTAGAGACAGGGTTTCGCCATTTGACCAGGATGGTTTTGAACTCCTGACCTCAAGTGATCCACCTGCCTCAGCCTCCCAAAGTACTGGGATTACAGATGTGAGCCACTGTGCTGGGCCAGAAATATTTTTAAAGTTAAAAACAAAATTCAGCAGGGCATGGCGGCTCACACCTGTCATCCCAACACTTTGGGAGGCCAAGGTAGAAGAATCATTTGAGCCCAGGTGTTCAAGACCTGCCTAGGCAACATAAGGAGACCACGTCTCTATAAAAAAAATTCAAAATTAGCTGGGTAGGCTGGGCATGGTGGCTCACACCTGTAATCTCAGCACTTTGGGAGGCTGAGGTGGGTGGATCACAAGGTCAGGAGTTTGAGACCAGCTTGGTCAATATAGTAAACCCCGTCTCTACTAAAAACACAAAAATTAGCTGGGTGTGGTGGCACATGGCTGTAGTCCCAGCTACTTGGGAGGCTGAGGCGAAGAATCGCTTGAACCCAGGAGGTGGAGGTTGCAGTGAGCCGAGATCGCACCACTGCACTCCAACCTGAGTGACAGAGCGAGACTGTCTCAAAAAAAAAAAAAAAAAAAAAAAGCTGGGTATGGTGGTGCACCCCTAGAGTTTCATCTCCTCAGGAGACTGAGGTGGGAAGATGATTTGAGCCCAGGAGATAGACGCTGCAGTGAGTAGTGATAACATTGTGCCACTCCACTCCAGCCTGGGCAACAGAGCAAGACCCTGTCTCGAACAAAAATCGGAAAAGCGTCAGCACCATGAGACAGGGGGAAGAAAAAGGAAGCCTTGGGCATCTTTAAAAAAGTGTTTTATGGCCGGGCGCGGTGGCTCAAGCCTGTAATCCCAGCACTTTGGGAGGCCGAGACGGGCAGATCACGAGGTCAGGAGATCGAGACCATCCTGGCTAACACGGTGAAACCCCGTCTCTACTAAAAAATACAAAAAACTAGCCAGGCAATTTGGCGGGCGCCTGTAGTCCCAGCTACTCGGGAGGCTGAGGCAGGAGAATGGCGTAAACCTAGGAGGTGGAGCTTGCAGTGAGCTGAGATCCGGCCACTGCACTCCAGCCTGGGCGGCAGAGCGAGACTCCGTCTCAAAAAAAAAAAAAAAAAAAAAGTGTTTTCTGCTAGCGCCAGGGTTGGAGGAGGGCAGGTTACAGTATCAATGCGGACCCCTTTCAACCTTGGGGAGACTGGGTGACTAAAGCCCCAGGGCAGTGAGTGTTTTGACTATGGGAGTGTACTATACAAATATTTCCATTTTCTGTGAGCCATGTTGTAAAACGGTTGGGAAATACCATACTGTAGCACAGGATCTAGTCAAAGCAAAAAGGGTCTCTCCAAACCAAGAACTGGGAGAAGTCTGTATTATCCATCTTTGTGGACTGGGAACTGTTTTGGGACTTTCTGTTTAAGATGGGGTCTTGCTATGTTGCCAAGGCTGGGTTCCAACTCCTGGCAAGGGATCCTCCCATCTCACCCTCCCAAGTAGCTGAGACTACAGGCACATGTCACTGCACCTGGCTACAAGACCTCCTGTTTATTTTATTATATATATATTTTGAGACGGAGTCTCACTGTGTTGCCCAGGCTGGAGTGCAGTGGCATGAGCTCAGCTCACTGCGACCTCTGCCTCCTTGCTTCAAGCGATTCTCCTGCCTCAGCCTCCTGTGTAGCTGGAATTACAGGTGCCGGTCACCATGCCTGGCTCATTTTTGTATTTTTAGTAGAGACAGGGCTTCATCATATTAGCCAGGCTGGTTTCGAACTCCTGACCTCAAGTGGTCCACCCACCTTGGCCTCCCAAAGTGCTGAGATTACAGGCCTGAGCCACCTTGCCCAGCCGAGACCTCCTGTTTAAATCAGGTCCTGTCATTTTCCATCTCTTTTTGACGAGGTCTTGAGCTTTCAGGTGAGTTGGCCATACCAGGTGCCTTGATTGGAGGTGAGGCCTTGTCAACCTAATTTCAGGAACAGGTGAACATCATGCACTTGCAGCTGTGTTTTTCTCCCGACTGGCAGCTACACACCTTTCCTCTCCGACCATCCTGCCTGAGAGTTTAAGTGCATGTTATCTGTGGGACCTCGTGCAATCCAGTTTTCTTATAGAACTGCATGCTTACGTGGGCATTCTGTTCCCCAAATATGTAACTCCACAATTTCCATGCTCTCTCCAACTGTTGCAGTCTTTTGAATCTTGCTGGTTCCCTTACTAGCAAATTAACTCATTTTGACTCAGAGAGCCCTGCCAGTTGAAGGGCAGCTGGGAAGAAACCCAGGACCAGGAACCTTTCCAGAAGGTGCAGATCAAGTGGAAATGTTACCAGGAGGCCACGAAGACCCAGGGATTCGTGGCTGACCAGGACTCTTCCTTACCACCAGGGCTTCCAGCTCACAGCATTTAACGGGTGTGGGCTGGCCTAGAGAAAGCAGGAAGACAGGGGCCCCCTGGCGGGCAACAAGGACCAACTGAAGGCCTGGCATGGTGGTTCATGCCTGTAATCCTAGCTGCTCAGGGGGCTGAGGTGGGAGGATGGCGTAAGCCCAGGAGTTCGAGACCAGCCTGGGCCACATAGTGAGACCCCCATCTCTACAAAAAAATTAAAAAATTTTCCAGGCGTGGTGGTGTGTGCCTGTAGTCCCAGCTACTTCAGAGGCTGAAGCTGGAGGATCAACTGATCCCAGGAATTCAAGGCTGCAGTGAGCCATGATTGTGCCACTGCACTTCAGTGTGGGCAACAGAGCCATACCCTGTCTCTTTGAAAAGAAAATGATGAACTTGTAACCACCTAATGGGTTCACCTTGCCCACTGCCTAGACAGAGCCAATTTATCAAGACAGGGAATTGCAATGGAGAAAGAGTAATTCATGCAGAGCCGGCTGTGCGGGAGACTGGAGTTTTATTATTACTCAAATCAATCTCTCCGAGCATTCAAGGAACAGAGTTTTCAAAGACAATTGGGCGGGCAGGAGCTTGGGAAGTGGGGAGTGCTGATTGGCCAGGTTGAAGATGGAATCAGAGTTTGTGGGAGTTTTTCTTGCTGTTGTCTGTTCCTGGTTGGGATGGCAGAACAGGTTGAGGCAGATTATCGGTGTGGGTGGTGTCAGCTGATACACTGAGCTGATCCAAGGGTTGTTGTCTCATGCTTCCCTAAAACGTATAAAACCAAGTGAGGCAGGAAAATAGGGTCTGGAGGTAGGGAACATAAGGCCGATTCACACTTCAGCTATAACGGGAAATATCGTCTCCATAGGGCATACACCCAGCAAATGACTTCGTAACTTTACTTCACCGTCTTCATTTACATCGGGCATACTCCAAACACAGAGTATTTAAATTCACGAAAATTCTGTAACGGGGACTTTGAGCCCCTATGCTCGGGTCCGCTCCCATGCTGTGGAGTGTACTTTTTCAATAAAACCCTTCATTCCTTCCTTGCTTTGTGTGTGCGTTTTGTCAAATTCTTTCTTCAAGACACCAAGAATCTGGACACCCTCCAACTTTAACACAAGCTGTGCCCCAACCACCTCTGGCAAATGTCATTAGGACTTCCTGTGTCAGGGGCGTATGTCCTCAACCTTGGTGAATTTTTTTTTTTTAATTTTTTGAGACAGAGCCTCGCTCTGTCACCCAGGCTGGGGTGCCGTGGCCCGATCTCAGTTCAATGAAACCTCCGCCTCCCGGATTCAAGCAATTCTCCTGCCTCGGCCTCCCAAGTAACTGGGATTCCAGGCATGGGCCACCATGTCTGGCTAATTTCTCTATTTTTAGTAGAGACGGAGTTTCACCATGTTGACGATGCTAGTCTCCAGCTCCTTACCTTATCAGGTGATCCGCACGCCCCGGCCTCCCAAAGTGCTGGGATTACAGGCCTGAGCCACCTCGCCCTGCCGGCAAAATAAACTCTCTGAATGAACTGACACCTGTCTCACATTTTCAGGGTTCATAGGCTCTTACCAATTTTGTTTCAGAGGCAAACCATGGACTGAATTCCTTCCCAAAGTTAGTCGGGCTTCCGCCCAGGAATAAACAAGGACAGCTTAAATTAGAAGCAAGATGGAGTTGGTTAGGTCTGATTTCTTTCACCATCACAATTTCCTCAGTTACAATTTTGCAAAGGTGGTTTCCAACGGACTCAGCCACACGCGGCCCCTCTATCCCTCCAGGGAACAGGTGAATGTCCCTGCGGCCTGGGGGTTCCTGCCGGCGGCAAATGAACGAATCACGCTACCCCGAGCCGGGCCTCTAGGGGCCTCGGCCCATCAGTCCTCCCGGCCACCGCGTGGCGCTGTGCAGGGCGTTGGGCGGTTGGGTGGACCACGTGGTCTCCGACGCCTCAAGGCCTGCTCAGCGTGCGCGGGCATCCGGTCGGTGCGGGAGGCCCGAGGCCAGGCTGGCGGGGAGCCCCGTGCGAGGGGCTGTGTCACTGCCAGGACGGAGCGCGTCGCCTGGGGCCGACCCCGGGGTCCGCGAGGGCTCCTGGGGATGAGGAGTGTGGGGCATCTTCCACGGGGGACCGAGGCACTAAACGTGGAGGGAAGGAAAGCACTCGCGGCAGGGGCCTGGCGGGGGCGGACGCGGCCAGCCTTGCCCGTGACGGCAGGGGACTTCCAGGACGAGGGGGCCCATCTGCCCTCCCGCGCCAGGAGGATGCTCCAGCTCCTGGTGCTAAAGGTGAGCGCTGCGAAGCCAGCTCCACACAGTCTCCCACACACTGCAGAGCCTCGCACCCCCCACCCCGGCACAGCCTCCCATCGCCACACAGCCCCCCACACCCACCCCAGCCCCGCACAGCCTCCCACCCCCACCCTACACAGCACCCACCCCAGCCCCCAACCCGAGTCCCACACAGCCCCCCACACCCACTCCCCCCATCCCAGCGCAACGCATGTCCGCTTTCCACCCCAGCCCTACACAGCTTCCACATCCCCCCACGCCCACTCCCCCCAGCTCACACATCCCCCCGTGCCCACTCCCCGCCCCGCCCACACATCCTCCCACACCCACTCCCACCCCCACACACCCCCAACTCCTACCCTAGCCCCAGCTCCCACCCATTTCCTTATCCCTGCCCGCCCCACAGTCACACCTTCACCCCTGTCCCCACCCCGTCCTCATTCCCACCCCCCCACTCACACCTCCACCCCGACATTTCATCCCCACCACCACCCCATCTCCACTCCCACCTGCACCCCAGCCGCAGCCCACCCCACCTCCGCTCCACCCCCACCCCATATCACACCCCGCCTTCCCCCACCGGAGCCCTCCCCGCGCCCCCACCAGGGGGCGCCCCGGGATGGGAGCTGGGGTAGAAGATGGCGTAGCCCGGGATGCACCTGGAGGAGCGTGGGATTGGCTGCCCCACGGAATGCTTAGTCACAGGGGCCACGCGACACTGGCGTCCCCAGGGCCCCGCTCTCCGTACTCCATGGGGCTCTCAGGCTCGGCGGTTGGACAGGGTCGGGTGGCCCGGGCAGCCCCTCGCCATGGGTCCCGGCTTCCCTCGTGCCCCCGGTCTGTCGTCCTCTCCACTCACCGCGCAGGCTCTGTGTGGGCGATGTACTAGTCCCTGGGGAAGGGACGCCCTTGCTTTTCCGCCTTGGAGTTCGGTGAGGGCTCTCTGGTGAAGGGGAAGGCGTTGCTGGAGGAAGGAGCTGACAGGCCAGAGCAGAGGAGTGGATGTGGGTTATTGGAGAAAGGAAATCGAAATCACTTTGAAAATCACACTTCAGTGGGCCCAGGAGCGGGACTAGCAAATTGTGAGATTATTTTATTTTATTATTTCTTTATTTATTTTTTGAGACAGTTTCACTCTTGTTGCCCAGGCTGGAGTGCAATGGTGTGACCTCAGCTCACTGCAGCCTCCGCTTCCCGGGTTCCCTGCCTCAGCCTCCCAAGTAGCTGGGATTACAGGCGCCCACCACCGCACCTGGCTAATTTTTGTATTTTTAGTAGAGACAGGGTTTCACCACGTTGGCCAGGCTGTTCTCGAACTCCTGACCTCAGGTGATCCACCTGCCTCGGCCTCCCAAAGTGCTGGGATTACAGGCGTGAGCCACCGCGCCTGGCCTGTTTTATTTTTTACAGAGACAAGGTCTTGTGTTGCCTAGGCTGGTCACCTGGCCTCAAGTGATCATCCCACCTCAGCCTCCCAAAGTCCTGGGATTACAGGCGGGAGCCATCGCCTCTGGCCCAGTGGTGCGATTTTTTTTTTTTCTTTTTTTTTTTTTTTGAGACGGAGTCTTGTTTAGTCGCCCAAGCTGGAGTGCAGTGGCCTGATCTCAGCTCACTGCAAGCTCCACCTCCCGGGTTCACACCATTCTCCTGCCTCAGCCTCCCAAGTAGCTGAGACTACAGGTGCCCACCACCACTCCCGGCTATTTATTTTTTGTATTTTTAGTAGAGACGGGGTTTCACCTTGTTAGCCAGCATGGTCTCGATCTCCTGACCTCGTGATCCATCCACCTTGGCCTCCCAAAGTGCTGGGATTACAGGCGTGAGCTACCGCGCCCGGCCAGTGCGATTTTTAAAACCAGCACTCTCCTTCTCTTACTTGATGTCTTGTGTAATCTCTCTGAACAAAGATTCACAAGCGTTTGAGGAAACTGACTCTTACAGAGAATTTGCCCCGAGACTTTTAGGGGTTCAGATCCCCCTGGCAAGCTCCTCTCCCCCAGTCAGATGTTGTCCATCAGTCCTAAGGATGCTAGTCCGATTTCTCCTTTAGAAGAGACAGGGCTCTTCCAGGGCTGCACATCCTGACAGGTGCACAACCATCCAGGGAGAACTTTGAGGGCAGGAGCTGGACTTCCTGCTTTCTGTTAGGGAACCCCTTTCCTCTCAGTTGGGCCCAGGAACCCTTTTATTTACCTGCTTAACTCTGATCTGTCCCCACTTACGGCCCTCACCCAGCTTATCCCCGAGCAAATTCTGTCCTGAATAGGAGTGTCTCCCCAAGTGCGGTGCGGGTACCACCTGTCCTGCAGATGAAGTTAGCTTTTACAGGGATGAAATGTTTTTCCCCCCATGTATCCATCAACAGATGATTGGGTAAACGGAAGGTGGTTTGTACATATACAATGGAATATTATTTAGCCTTAAATATCTGAGAAATCTTTGCCTGACTTGCAGTTACGAAGATTTTTTCCCCTATGTATCCTTTTATTATTTAAAAAAATTTTTTTTTTTGAAATGGAGTCTTGCTCTGTTGCCCAGGCTGGAGTGCAGTGGAGCAATCTCGGCTCACTGCAACCTCTGCCTCCCGAGTTCAAGCGATTCTCCTGCTTCAGCCTCCTGAGTAACTGGGATTACAGGCACGTGCCACCGCAGCCAGCTAATTTTTTATATTTTTGGTAGAAACGGGGGTTTCACCATCTGGTATCCAACTCCTGACCTCAAGTGATCTGCCTTCCTCGACCTCCCAAACTGCTGGGATTACAGGCATGAACTGCTGCACCTGGACCCCCATGTATCCTTTTAGAAGTTTTATAATTTTATATTTTACATTTAGAGATATGATCTGAGTTAATTTTTGTATATGGTGCGAGGAATGGCTGAAGTTTCATTTCTTTGCACACGATTATCTAACTTATGACTATCCTTCCTCCTTTGTGTCTTATCAAAAATCAATTGACTATATGTGTGATTATATTCCTGCTATATTGATTTATGTACAATACCATGCCGTCTTATTACTGTAGCTTTATAGGTAACTCTTGAAGTCAGGTGATATGAGTCTTCCATCTATATTCTTTTTCAGAATTGTTCTAGTTCCTTTGCTTTTCTAATATGCATTTTGTAATTGCTTGTTGAGTCTACAAAAAAAAAAAAAAAAAAGAAAATAAGCTCTGCTGGAATGGAGTTGTGTTTATAGATGGGTTCAGAGAAAATATATTAATCCATGAACACAGTATATCTATACTTATTTAGGTCTTCTTTCATTTCTTTCCATCAGTGTTTTATAACTTTCAGCATAGGAATTTTGCACATATTTTTAAGATTTAAACCTTTAAGTAATTACTGGGTTTTGTTTTTCAGTAAAAGACACAGGGTCTTGCTCTGTTGGCCAGGCTGGAGCGCAGTTCTGTAATCACAACTTACTGCAACCTCAAACTTCTGGGCTCAAGGGATCCTCCTGCCCCAGCCTCCTGAGTAGCTGGGACTAAAAGCATTTGCCCCCACTCCTAGCTAATTTAAAAAATTTTTGTTTTAGAGATAGGGTCTCACTGTGTTGCCCAGGCTGGTGTCTCAAACTCCCGGGCTCAAGCAATCCTCCCACCTCAGCCTCCCAAAGTACTGGGATTACAGGAGTGAGTCACCACTCCCAGCCTTTTTGTAATTTTCAATTTCCAATTTCCATTTCTGGAATATAGTAATACGATTAAATTATTGTTTTTTAATTTAATTTTAAGTTCCAGGATACAAGTGCAGGACGTGCAGGTTTGTTACATAGATAGACGTGTGCCATGGTGGTTTACTGCAGCTATCAACCCATCATCTAGTTATTAAGCCCCACGTGTATTAGTTATTTATCCTGATACTCTCCCTCCCCTCTGCCCCACAGGCCCCAGTATGTGATTACCCTCCCTGTGTCCATGTGTCCTCATTGTTCAGCTCCTGTTTATAAGTGAGAACATATGGTGTTTGGTTTTCTGTTCCAGTGTTAGTTTGCTGAGGATAATGGCTTCCAGCTTCATCCATGTCCCAGCAAAGGACATTATCTTGTTCCTTTTAATGGTTACATAGTATTCCATGATGTATATGTACCACATTTTCTTTATCCAGTCTATCACTGATGGGCATTTGGGTTGATTCCAAGTCTTTGCTATTGTGGCTAGTGCTACAATGAACATACGCATGCATGTCTTTATAACAGAATGATTGATATTCCTTTGGGTATGTACCCAGTAATGGAATTGCTGGGTCAAATGGTTTCTCTAGTTCTAGATCTTTGAGGAATCGCCACACTGCGTTCCACAAATGGTTGAATTAATTTACACTCCCACCAACAGTGTAAAAGCATTCCCATTTCTCCACAGCCTCGCCAGCTATCTGTTGTTTCTTAACTTTTTAATAATATGCCATTCTGACTGGCATGAGATGGTATCTCATTGTGGTTTTGATTTGCATTTCTCTAATGATCAGTGGTGTTGAGCTTTTTAAAATATGTTTGTTGGCCGCATAAAGATCTTCTTTTGAGAAGTGTCTGTTCACATACTTTGCCCACTTTTTCATGGGATTGTTTTTTTTCTTGTAAATTTGTTTCAGTTCTTTATAGATTCTGGATATTAGACCTTTGTCAGATGAAAGACTGCAAAAATTTTCTCCCATTCTGTAGGTTTTCTGTTAACTCTGATGATAGTTTCTTTTGCTCTACAGAAGCTCTTTAGTTTAATTCAATCTCATTTGTCAATTTTTGCTTTTGTTGCAATTGCTTTTGATGTTTTTGTCATGAAATCTTTGCCATTGACTATGTGTTGAATGGTATTGCTTAGATTTTCTTTTTCTTTCTTTTTTTTTTTTTGAGATGGAGTCTCGCTCTCTTGCCCAGGCTGGAGTGCAGTGGCACAGTCTTGGCTCACTGCAAGCTCCGCCTCCTGGGTTCACGCCATTCTCCTGCCTCAGCCTCCTGAGTAGCTGGGACTGCAGGCACCCACTACCATGCCCGGCTAATTTTTTTGTATTTTTAGTAGAGATGGGGTTTCACTGTGTTAGCCAGTATGGTCTCGATCTCCTGACCTCTTGATCTGCCCGCCTCAGCCTCCCAGAGTGCTGGGATTACAGGTGTAAGCCACCACGCCCGGCTGGTATTGCTTAGATTTTCTTCTAGGGTTTTTTATAGTTTTAGGTTTTACATTTAAGTCTTTACTCTATCTTGAGTTAATTTTTGTGTAAGGTGTAAGGAAGGGGTCCAGTTTCAATTTTCTGCATATGGCTAGCCAGTTTTCCCAGCACCATTTATTAAATAGGGCCTCCTTTCCCCATTGCCTGTTTTTATCACGCTTGTCAAAAATCAGATGGTTGTAGATGTGTGGTCTTATTTCTGAGATCTCTATTCTGTTCCATTGGTCTGTGTGTCTGTTTTTGTACCAGTACCACGCTGTTTTGGTTACTGTAGCCTTGTAGTATAGTTTGGAGTTGGGTAGCATGATGCCTCCAACTTTATTATTTTTGCTTAGGATTGTTTTGGCTTTATGGGCTCTTTTTTGGTTCCTTATCAATTTTAAAGTAGTTTTTTCTATTTCTGTGAAGAATGTCAATGGTACTTTAATAGGATTAGCATTGAATCTATAAATTACTTTGGACAGTATGGCCATTTTCACGCTATTCTTCCTATCCATAAGCATGGAATGTTTTTCCATTTGTTTGTGTCCTCTTTTATTTCCTTTGTTAGTTGTATTCTTAGGTATTCTCTTTGTAGCAACAATTGAATTATTTCAATAATCTTGTGCCTTGTAGCCTTGTAAAGTCAATTATTAGTTCTGGCATATATATTTTTTATTGTAGTAAAATACTTGTAACATAAGATTTGCCATCTTAACCATTTTAAAGTGTACAGTTCATGGTATTAAATACATTCATAATGTTGTACAACCATCACCAGTGTCCATCTCCAGAAGTCTTTTTCCTCTTGTAAAACTGAAACTCTACTTTCTCTGTGAATTTGATTACTCTGAGTGCCTCATGTAAGTGGAATCATAAAGTTTATCCTTTTGTGACTGGCTTATTTCACTCAGCATAATGTCCTCAGGGTTCATTATGTTGTACCATGTGTCAGAATTTCCTTTCTTTTGAAGCCCAATGCAGTGATGTGAACGTGAGGACCCAACTACTTGGGAGACTGAGGCGGGAGGATTGCTTGAGGTGTGGATTGCTTGACGTAAGGTGGGCGATATAGCAAGACCCTGTCTCTTAAAAAAAAAAAAAAAAAGTCTTTTAAAAAAAGAATTTCCTTCCTTTTTCAGACTGAATAATAGTCCATTCTATACCACATTTTGCTTATCCATTTATCTGTTGAGGGACATTGAGTTGCTTCTACATTTTAGCTATTGTGAACAATGCTGCTATGAACACAGGTGTGTAAGTATCTCTTCAAGATCTTTCAATTCTCGTGGATCTACACCCAATAGTGGAATTGCTGCATTGTATGGTAATTATAGTTTTAATTTTTTGAGGAGCCACGCTACCATTTTCCACAGCAGCTATGTCATTTTACATTCCTACCAACAGTGCACAGTGATTCCAGTGTCTCCACAGCCTTGCCAACACATTATTTTGTTTTAACACACCTTCCTGCACACTGAGTTTTCAGGGTTTTTTTGACAGTAGTTATCCTCGTGAGTGTCAGGTAGTATCTCACTATGGTTATGATTTATATTTCTCTAATGATTAGTGATGTTGAGCGCCTTTTCATGTACTTATTGGCCATTTGTATATCTTCTTTGGAGAAATGTCTATTCAAATCCTTCGCCCATTTTTTAATTGGTTGTCTGGGTTTTTATATTGTTTTAGGAGTTCTCTGTGTATTCTGCATATTAATTCCTTATGAGATATAAGCTTTGCAAATATTTTCCCCCATTCCATAAGTTGACTTTCTACTGTGGTGATAGTGACTTTTGATGCACACAATTTTTAAATTTCAATGAAGCCCAGTTTGTCTGTTTTTTCTTTTGTTGCCTGTGCCTTTGGTGTCATATCCGAGAAATTGTCAAATCCAATGTCACAAAGCATTTGTTCTGTGTTTTCTTTTGTAGTTTTAGGCCTTCCATTTAGGTTTTGGATCCATTTTGAGTATAGTGTCACATAAAGGTCCAAATTCATTGGTTTTTTTTTTCTTTTTGAGACAGAGTCTCACCGTGTTACCCAGGCCGGAGTGCAGTGGTGCAATTTCAGCTCACTGCAACCTTCACCTCTCAGGTTCAAGTGATTCTCTTGGCATAGCCTCCTGAGTAGCTGGAATTACAGGCATGTACCATCACACCTGGCTAATTTTGTATTTTTAGTAGAGATGGGGTTTCACCATGTTGGCCAGGCTTGTCTCGAACTCCTGACCTTAGGTGATCTGCCTGCCTTGGCCTTCCAAAGTGCCGGGATTACAGGTGTGAGCCACTTTGCCTGGCCTCCAAGTTCATTCTTTTGCATGTGAATATCCAGTTTTCCCAACACTCATTTATTACAAAACCTTTCCCTGAATGGTTTTGGTACCCTTGTCAAAAATCATTTAAATAGATACACAAGGGTTTATTCTGGACTCTCTATTCTACTCTGTTGGTCTATATGTCTTTAGTTCAGTACCACACCGTTTTGATTACTGTAGCTTTGTAGTGAGGTTTTGGTAAAGTTTTGAGATCAAGTGTGAGTCCTCCAGTTTTGTTCTTTTTTGATATTGTTTTGGCTGTTTTGGGTCCCTTGGGATTTCACATGAATTTTAGAATGTGCTTTTCTATTTCTGAAAAAAATATCATTGTGGATTTTGGTAGGCATTGAATTGAATGTGTAGATTGCTTTGAGCAGGATTGACATCT
This sequence comes from Piliocolobus tephrosceles, assembly GCF_002776525.5. Lineage (NCBI taxonomy): Eukaryota > Metazoa > Chordata > Mammalia > Primates > Cercopithecidae > Piliocolobus > Piliocolobus tephrosceles. The sequence continues at coordinate 24,475,103 of NC_045454.1, read as the reverse complement.
TAATGATATTAAGTCTTCCAGTCAATGAATGTGGGATATCTTTCCATTTATTTGTGTCTTCTTTAATTTCTTTCAGCAGTGTTTTATAGTTTTCATTGTAGTTCTAATTTTTTAATAGACTCCTTAAGGTTCTCTGTATAGACAATCGTGTTGTTTATGAATAAAGACAGTTTTTTTTTTTTTTTGAGGTGGAGTCTCGCTCTGTCACCCAGGCTGGAGTGTAGTGGCTGGATCTCAGCTCACTGCAAGCTCCGCCTCCTGGGTTCACGCCATTCTCCTGCCTCAGCCTCCCGAGTAGCTGGGACTACAGGTGCCCGCCACCTCGCCCGGCTAGTTTTTTGTATTTTTAGTAGAGACGGGGTTTCACCGTGTCCGCCAGGATGGTCTCGATAGCCTGACCTTGTGATCTGCCCGTCTCGGCCTCCCAAAGTGCTGGGATTACAGGTGTGAGCCACAGCGCCTGGATAAAACTGTATTTTCTTTCAGACTTCCCACCGTTGGTCTTCTCTGGACTCCTTGGGGTCTCATCTCTGCCAAGAATATGACGGGTGTTCTTATGCAGACCTTAGGGCTCCCCTTCTTTGGCTCTCCATTTAGGAATTTTACCCTTTAATTCTCAAGCTGCTATGGCAGCCCCAAACTCTGTTCTCTGATTTCCTCAAGCCACAAACATTATGACCTTCTCCTTGAATTGCAGCTGCTTAACACCACGTGGACTGGGGAATGGGCTCAGGGGAAAAGCCATGTAAAAGTGGATCTCACCCAGGGAAGTTTCCTTCTTTCAAGGGTTGACTCTCCTCCAGGTTCTGCTTGCTTTTGGTAGCTCGTCACTGCCTTCAAATTGTTATTTTGTATTTTTTCCAGGATTTATCATTGTTACTCATAGGTGATATAGAAACTATTCTGTTGTTACTGGAACCAGAATAACTGCTGTTCTTTTTTCTGGTTATTTGTTATAAAAATGTTCAAACCTTCAGAAAAGTAGAAATAATACTAATGTGAATACCTGTATTCTTGCCACCTTGGATTTAGGATCCCAAATCTCAAGATGTCATTTTTCTAGGCAGAGTTAGGTAATACTTTTGAAAAATCATGAGTTCTTGGCTGGGCTCAGTGGCTCACGCCTGTAATCCCAACACTTTGGGAGGCTGAGATGGGTGAATCACCTGAGGTTAGGAGTTCGAGATCAGCCTGGCCAACATGATGAAATCCTGTCTCTACTAAAAATACAAAATTAACTGAGCATGGTGGTGTATGCCTGTAATCCCAGCTACTGAGGAGACTTAGGCAGGAGAATTGCTTGAACCCAGGAGGTAGAGGTTGTAGTGAGCTGAGATTGTGCCACTGCACTCCAACCTGGGTAACACAGTGAAACCTTTTGGTATTTTCAATTCAAATTTAGCTTTTCACTTTATATTTGTGTCTTTAACAATGAAAATCTTGGCTTCTAATAACAATAGTACACAACAAAATACATTCCAGGAAGTCTGACTTCCTTCCGTGTCCCTTCTCCATTTCTCCCCTCAGGTCATGGTTTGCATTTATTTTGGTTTATCTGTCATTATTTCTTTTTTTCTTATGAGCAGAATGTACTTATATTCACAGTGCTTTCTCTTTCTTACAAAAGAATAATACAGATCAGGAACAGTTGCTCATGCCTGTAATCCCAGCACTTAGGGAGGCCCAGGTGGGAAAATTGTTTGAGCCCCGGAGTTTGAGACTAGCCTGGGCAAAATAGCGAGGCACCATCTCTGTTTTTTTTTTTTTAACAAACAAAAGTACTAGAAACATTGCTCTGAACCTTGTGTTTGTATATTATTATGGATTTTTCAGAATATAGGAGATTGAGGACATCTGCTTGTTTTTTGAGTCACAACACATAATTGAGAATTACATCCTATTGGTTACGTATTTTAGAATTTTATCTTTGGTCTAACCATTTAAGCAAAGGCATTTGTCAAGAATTTGTTAGGTCACTTAAATTAGAAACAGTAATCATGGCTCTAAAGTTTATTATTTTGTGGTACTACTTTTAAATCATATATTGTTCTGTTTGTTCTTTAAAAATTTTACAGATTGAAGATCCAGGTTGCTTCTGGGTTATTATAAAAGGGTGTAGTCCCCTTTTAGATCATGATGTCGACTATCAAAAATTAAATAGTGCCATGAATGACTTCTACAACAGCATGTGTCAGGATATAAAAATAAAACCATTAACATTGGAAGAAGGACAGGTATGTATCTAAATGTTATTTAATCACTATGTCTTGAAACACCACTCACAATATAAACTATTTTGGCAATGACGATGATTCAAACTTTTAGAGTATTTTAATTTCTTACACTCAGTGGCTTGTGGTAGGTTTTTTTTGAGATGGAGTCTCGCTCTGTCATGCAGGCTGGAGTACAGTGGCACCATCTGGGCTTACCGCAACCTCCGTGTCTCAGATTCAAGCACTTCTCCTGCCTCAGCCTCCTGAGTAGCTGGAATTACAGGCATGGGCCACCACACCCAGCTAATTCTGGTATTTTTAGTAGAGACGGGGTTTCACCATATTGGCCAGGATGGTCTGGAACTCCTGACCTCAAGTGATCCACCCGCCTTGGCCTCCCGAAGTGCTGGGATTACAGGCGTGAGCCAGCGCGCCCGGCCCGTGTAAGGTTCTTTAGTTTGCACAAGATTCAGGCTAGTCATGGAAGGGGGTGGCCACCACATAAGGTCCATGTGGTGCAAGAGGAGACAGAATGTCATCTATACCCAGGCATTAGGGCCATCCCTCTGGGCCTCCGGGGCTGAGAACCAGGGGATTACTTGAGATCCCACAGAGGTATAGGGACCTCAGCAAAGAGGGAGTGGGTCTTTAGTGTAGGGCCAACGCCTCCCTTTTGGTTGCTCATGACTTTGGCCAACTCACATGTCTTCATTTTCCTTACTCCACACCATGGCCCCTCCTTGCCTTCTTGCAGCCTCAGCTCCCACCACCCCTTGTCATGGTCTCCGCAACTCAGCTACTTTTCAGAAGAGAGTGATTTTTTGTAATGGTATAGTAGGAAAAGATTTATAACCTCTTTATGAGAAAAAGCAGAAATAATTTGAATCCCCTTCCCCCAAATCATCATTAATAACATTTATTTTATTGTATGTGCTGCTGAAGCAAGCACAATAACATAATTATTTGTTTCCATGCCATTGACTGATTGAAGAAGTTAAACCAGGTCTATTGTTTTTAAAAATATTCCACATTTTGGGCTGGATGTGGTGGCTCCTTCCTGTAATCCCAGCACTTTGGGAGGCCAAGGCGAGAAGATTGCTTGAACCTAGGAACCTAGGAGTTTTGTGGACAGCCTGGGCAACATAGTAAGACGCTATCTCTACAAAACATAAAAAGATTAGCGGGCATGGTAGCACGTGCCTGTGGTCCCAGCTACTCTGGAGGCTAAGGCAAGAAGATCACTTCATGGAGCAAGACTAAAGGCACCATTTTTCCCACAGCAGGTCCTCACTTCATGTCTCTGCATCACATCTTGGTAATTCTCCCAATGTTTCGAACTTTTTCATTATTATTCTGTCTGTTATGGTGATCTGTGGCCAGTGATCTTTGAATTAGTATTTTAATTGTTTTGGGGTGCCACCAATTGCATCCATGTAAGATGGTGAATTTTATCAATAAATGTGTGTTCTTACTGCTCCACTGTCTCTCCCCCTCTGCCCAGGCCTTCCTGTTCACTGACGCACAATTGAAATTAGGCCAATTAATAACCCTACAATGGCGCCTAAGTGTTCAGGTGAAAGGATGAATTGCATTAAATTAAAAGCCAGAAATGATTGAACTTAGAGGAAGACATTTTGAAAGCTGAGATAAGCTGAAAGCTAGGCCTCTTGCACCAAACAGTTAGCAAAGTTGTGAATGCAAAGGAAAAGTTCTTGAAGGAAATTAAAAGTGCCACTCTGGAAAACACACAAATGGAAAGAAAAAAAAAAAAAGACACAGCCTTATTGGTAATATGGAGAATGTTTTATTGGTCAGGATAGAAGCTCAAACCAGTTACCACATTCCCTTCAGCCAAAGCCTGATCCAGAGCAAGGCCCTAACTCTCTTCAATTGTATAAAGGCTGAGTGAGGTTAGGAAGCTGCAGGGTAAAAATATGAAGCTAGCAGAGGTTGGTTCGTGAGGTTTAAGGAAAGAGGCCATCTCCACGACTCAAAGTGCAAGGTGAAGCGCAAGGGCTGATGGAGAGTCTGCAGCAGTTTCTCCAGATGTAGCTAAGATCATTGATGAAAGTGGACACACTAAATAACAGGTTTTCAATGTATACAAGACAGCCTTCTATTGGAGAAGATGTCTTCTCAGACTTCCAGAGCTAAATAGGAGAAGTCAGCCAGGTGCGGTGGCTCACACCTGTAATCATAGCACTCTGGGAGGCTGAGGTGGGTGGATCACCTAAGGTCAGGAGTTTGAGACCAGCCTGGTCAAAATGGTGAAACCCCATCTCTACTAAAAATACAAAAATTAGCCAGGTGTGGTGGCAGGCGCCTGTAATCCCAGCTACTGGGGAGGCTGAGGCAGGAGAATTGCTTGAACCCGGGAGGTGGAGGTTGCAGGGAGCTGAGATAGTGCCACTACACACTAGCCTGGATGACAGAGAGAGACTCCATCTTAAAAAATAAATAGGGGAAGTCGGTGTCTTTAAAGGACTAAAGCTTTAAAGGTCAGAGTGGCTTTCTTATTAAGGACTAATGCAGCTGGCGACTTTTAAGTTGAAGCCAGTGCTCATTTACCATTCCAAAAGTCCTGTGACCCTTACAAGAAAGCCTGAATGACAGCATATCTGTTCACGCATGGCTTACTGAATATGTTAAGCTTACTGTTGAGGTCTATGCTCAGAAAGAAAGATTCCTTTCAAAATATTACTGCTGAGCTGGGTGCAGTGGCACGTGTCCACAGTCCCAGCTACTTGGGAGCCTGAGGCGGGAAGACCACTTGGGCCCAGGAGTTTGAGTCCAGCCTAGGCAATGTAGTGATGAGACCTTGTCTCTAAAACAAAAACAACAAACAATTAATGCTCATTGACAGTGCACCTGGTCACTGAAGAACTCTCATGGAGATGTATGAGATGAATGTGGCTTTCATGCCTCATTTTCAAGGTTGACTGGCTATGTAAATTATTAACTATTCATGGTGTTTCTACAGGATGCTTTGATTTCAGCATTAAATAGAAATACCCTTCATCCTTTGTCAGGATTTCTGTTGAATTATTCAACTTTTGAGTTATATGAGGTTCTCTAGAACCTATCCTTTGCAGTATGGCTGTACTGTATTTTCCAGCTTACATTCCCGAGGACAGCAATCTCTATCAGTCCCCTTCTTTTCTGTTTGAGCACAGCTCTTCCTGCTGGACTGCTTTATAAACCTGTGGCTAGCATACGGTTTATTAGTTGAGTTGGCTGTGGCCTGGCAGTCCTGTGGTACAGTCAGGATGCCAAGGGTTGTCACCTCTGCAGGGTGGTTCTCCTTAAAAGGGGCTGCAGGCATTTACAGATGCTTCTTAACTTACGATGAGGTTATGTCCTGATGTTGTAAATAAAAAATGCACTTAATACACCTAACCTGCTGACCAGCCTAGCTTACCCTAGCCTACTTAAATGTGCTCAGAACACTTACATTAGCTTACAGTTGGGCAAGATCACTTAATACAAAGCCTATTTCATAGTAAAGTTTAAATATCTATGTATTTTATTGAATACTGCACACTATGTAAAAATTGCAATAGTTTCACACCATCATAATGTTGAAAATTGTAAGTTAAACCATCATAAGTCAGGGACTCTGTACTTACTCAGCCATCAGACAGGTAGTTGATTGATTGATTGATTGATTGATTGATTGATTGAGACAGACTCTCATTCTGTTGCCCAGGCTGGAGTACAGTGGCGTGATCCTTGGCTCACTGCAACCTCTGCCTCCCTGGTTCAAGCGATCCTCCTGCCTCAGCCTCCTGGGTAGCTGGGACTACAGGCACATGCCACCATCCCTGGCTGATTTTTGTATTTTTAGTAGAGACGGGATTTTTCCATGTTGGTCAGGCTGGCCTTGAACTCCTGAGCTCAGGTGATCCACTCACCTCGGCCTCCCAAAGTGCTGAGACCACAGGCGTGAGCCACCACGCCTGGCCCAGTTAGTTTATTTTTAAAACATTTTATTGCTGTTATTTTTTGAGACAGGGTCTCACTGTGCCACCCAGGCTGGAGTGCAGTGGTGCGATCATAGCCCACTACAGCCTCCAGCTCCTGGGTTCAAGCGATCCTCCTGCCTCAGCCTCCCAAGTAGCTGAGACTACAGGCACGTACCACCATGCCTGGTTCAAGTAGTATTTGAAGACTTAGTATATGTCAGGCACTGTGCTAGGTGCTGGGCATTTGGTGGTAAACAAAACAGGCAAAAATCCATGTCATCAAGGAGCCAGTGTCCAGTTATGACAGATAGTAAACAAATGTCAGAGGCCAATAAGAGTCATGGGGAGGCTGGGTGCGGTGGCTCACGCCTGTAATCCCAGCAGTTTGGGAGGCTGAGGTGGGTGGATCACCTGAGGTCAGAAGTTCGAGACCATCCTGACCAATATGATGAAACCCCGTATCTACTAAAAAAAAAATACAAAAATTATCTGGGCCTGGTGGCATGCACCTGTAATCCCAGCTACTTGGGAGGCTGAGACAGGAGAATCGCTTGAACCCGGGAGGCGGAGGTTGCAGTGAGCCAAGATTGCACTGTTGCACTCCAGCCTGGGCAACAAGAGCAAAACAACATCTCAAAAAAAAAAAAAAAAGAGTCATGGGTAAGGGAGTGGAAGGATGAGTCTGGTGGCAGCTTCCTGTTGGGCAGACACATTATTGGCAATCATTCCTAAGCATTATTTCCTGATTTAAGAAGGTAAAGGAATGCATTTTTCTTATTTTACTTTCTAAAAATTGTCCTCAGTTAAGGAGTGAAAACGATTGTAGTAAGAAAAACAGTGACCTAGTACCCAGGCAGCCTGTGTTCCTGAGGTTTTCTTATGGGCAGAGGAACTCAGCTTGGATAGGCCTGGCCTCCTGGCATCTCTTTCCTCTGCTGTAAGGGAGAATGTTGACTGGAATGGTTTTAAGAGTACCTTTTAGCTCTCTTGTTCTTTGACGAGATGTTAACACTGACCTGAAAAAACCTTTCTGTTGGCTGGGCGCGGTGGCTCACGCCTGTAATCCCAGCACTTTGGGAGGCTGAGGCGGGCGGATCACGAGGTCAGGAGTTTGAGACCAGCCTATGCAACATGGTGAAACCCCGTCTCTACTAAAATACAAAAATTAGCCAGGCATGGTGGTGGGCGCCTGTAATCCCAGCTACTTGGGAGGCTGAGGCAGGAGAATTGCTTGAACCTGAGAGGTGGAGGTTGCAGTGAGCTGAGATTGTGCCACTGCACTCCAGCCTGGGCTACAGAGTGACACTCTGTCTCCAAAAAATAAATAAATAAAAATAACTCTGTTTATTTTGCAGGTGTGTGTGGTCTATTGTGAGGAACTAAAGTGCTGGTGCAGGGCCATTGTCAAATCAATTATGTCTTCCGCAGACCAGTACCTGGCAGAATGTTTCCTTGTGGACTTTGCCAAGAACATTCCAGTCAAATCCAAAAAGTATGTATACCTTACACTCTTGTCAGAGACAAATGTCAGTTTCAAAGGAGAATGTCCATTTTAAAGTATGGGGCTAGAGGTCACTACCATTGAGAAAAGACGAAACTGGAGTTCTTTAACTTCAAGAAAGGGCGCTTTGTTGGTTTCAGGTCTGCACCCACTGACTGGCAGAGCGGGTGGGCAGGATGAAGGCTAAGGTGGCTCTGGCCCTCTGCTACTGTCTGTCCTGGCAGGGCAGGCAGGTTCAGGTGATGTTCTCTGCGTCTCCTGGCTGCTCTCTGCATCTCCTGGGTTCTCTATCACGTGACTGCTCTCTGCATCTCCTGGGGTTCTCTCTCTATCACCTGGTTACTTTCTGCGTCTCCTGGCTGCTCTCCGCATCTCCTAGGGTTCTCCCTGCATCTCCTGGGGGTTCTTTCTGCAT
>NC_045454.1:24392484-24467002 GCF_002776525.5 Piliocolobus tephrosceles | reverse complement strand
CTAGGGTTCTCCCTGCATCTCCTGGGGGTTCTTTCTGCATCTCCTGGCTGCTCTCTGCATCTCCTGGGGTTCTCTCTGCATCTGCTGGGTACCCTCTGCGTCTCCTGGGTGCTCTCTGCATCTCCTGGGTGCTCTCTGCATCTCCTGGGGCTCTCTCTGAACCTCCTGGGTTCTCTCTGCACCTCCTGGGTTCTCTCCGCACCTCCTGGGTTCTCTCTGCACCTCTTGGGTACTCTCTGCACCCCCTGGGATACTGTCTGCATCTCCTGGGTGCTCTCTGCATCTCTTGGCTGCTTTCTGCATTTCCTGGGGTTCTCGCTGCATCTCCTGGCTGCTGTCTGCATCTCCTGGGTGCTGCTTGCTGGCTGCTCTCCTGCCTGTACTCAGTTTCCTTATGCCCTTTAGGGAGGCTTGGCTGCAAGAAAGACACTTCCAGGAGGTAGAGAGAAATGCATCTCCACAGAAGAGGTGTTGCTGGCATAGTCTCAGCATTGCAGAGAGCAGAGCTTGTACTCACGTAGGTGTTCCTGGTTGTCCTGCTTAAGAGAGGGAGGGTGTGACCATCAGTGAGGTTGGGAAATGGCTCAGAATGAGCTGGTGCCTAGATGGCGCTGTGCAGCCTTCACTGCTTCTGGTACCATACTTCATAGTTCATTAGAAAACCCCAGCAACAAGTCGGTCTTGGTGTTTTCTGATGATTTTTCCATAGTTTCCCATCCCAGAGTAAGAGGATGTCAGTTTAATAAATGTGAGAATTCTGATTTCACTGAGAAAGAGCAATACCAAATAGACTTGATTGCAATAAGAGGTGTCTGGTTTTTTTGTTTTGTTTTTTTGAGACGGAGTTTCACTCTGTCCCCCAGGCTGGAGTGCAGTGGTGTGATCTTGGCTCACTGCAATCTCTGCTGCCCGGTTCAAGTGATTCTCCTGCCTCAGTCTCCCAAGTAGCTGGGACTACAGACACGTGCCACCACGTCCAGCTAATTTTTGTATTTTTAGTAGAGACGGGGTTTCGCCATGTTGGTCAGGCTGGTCTTGAACTCCTAACCTCAGGTTATCCACCTGCCTCATCCTTCCAAAATGCTGAGATTACAGGCGTAAGCCACTGCGCCCAGCCAGGAGATGTCTACTGAATAGAAAAATTTCATGGCAGGCATGCTTATCAGACATTGGGAATTTACAGTACTTAATGTAAGAGTAGGTACCATTCGAGCTTGTGATCCTGCATCTCATACGACCATAATCACTGCAAAAACAATTATTGTGTTTAACTGTTTGGGGAGCTTTTCTTTTTGCATTTGGTGTTTTACATTTAGTTTGTTTTGGGTAAGAAAATCGTATGATTAAATAGAGCTTAAGGAGACTTCAGGGGCCCATGGATGCAGCTACCTTTCCCTAACCTGTCTGAGACAGAAGATGGCCAGGCTGCCCAGACAGGGCATAATAGGAACCCTGGAAAGAAAGCTAGTTCATGTGGAAATAGTATGTTGAAGTGGTTTTTCGGCCAGGAATGGTGGCTCATACCAAGGCCAAGGCAGGAGGATCGCTTGAGGCCAGGAGTTCAAGACCAGCCTGGGCAGCATAGTGAGACCCGGACTCTACAAAGAGAAAAATGTAAAAATAAAATGCTCTGTCGTTTGCTGAAGAAGAATGGAAATTAAATTGCCGAACTTACTATTTAAAAATCTCAGTCCTGCAGCTCTTTAGTGCAAAGCTGGCAAATACTAATTATTAAAACGTCTGTTCATTTACAGAAACTTTTAAGGTAATTTTGGTCATATATTGAGATTGATATTTAGAAAATCTTGAATAGAATTTGCTTTACAGGTATGTTCATTAGTATCCAGTATTTGTCCACCTAAGGAGCCTTATTAGACCTTGTTTGTTTGTTTTGTTTGTTTGTTTGTTTGAGACAGAGTTTCACTTTTGTTGCCCAAGCTGGAGTGCAATGGCACGATCTCAGTTCACTGCAAACTCTGCCTCCCAGGTTCAAGCGATTCTCCTGCCCCAACCTCTTGAGTAGCTGGGATTATAGGAGCGCACCACCACGCCCGCCTAATTTTTTGTAGTTTTAGTAGAGACAGCGTTTCACCATGTTGGCCAGGCTGATCTTGAACTCCTGACCTCAGGTGATCTGCCCGACTCAGCCTCCCAACGTGCTGGGATTACAGGCATGAGCCACTGTGCCTGGCCAGGAGCTTTCTTAAGACATTTTTTTCCTAAACTCCTACCCCTAGATCATGAAATGTCAGTTTCACTGATATACTATCTATGTACCATATCCATACTTTATGTATCAAAAGAGTATGATTTTTTTCAATCTCCCAAGAAACAGTTTTTCCCTCTTGACCAAATGTCTCCAAGCACTGTTGGTGGCTATATTAGAAACAGAAAGAATTGTTGTTTGTGTGTTTTGTTTTACATTAAGTATATTAATAGGTGCACTGTAATGGAATATGTTGTATATAATTTTCTATATAATGGAGCTGTTTCTGTTTCACTTTTTAGCATCCGAGTTGTAGTAGAATCGTTTATGCAGCTTCCCTATAGAGCAAAAAAATTCAGCCTGTACTGCACAAAGCCTGTCACATTACACATTGACTTCTGCCGAGACAGTACTGATATTGTGTAAGTACAACTTCTTAAGTCCTTCAAATCATTAGTAAAAGCCTTCTATCAAGTGCACGATGTTTCTGTGAAGCCAGTTCCTCTGTAGAAGTGCTGAGCAGGAGGTCTCTGTTCTTCAGGAGGGACTTCTGAGTCAGTGTTTGTCTGACCTGGCTGTGGTTGAGAAGGTTTGGAGCAGGGCCTGAGCTCTGTGCTTCTTGCCTTTGTTTCAAACTTATAAAAAGTAATAAATTAACTGTAAAGAAAAATATTCATAAAACATAGGATCATGGAGCATTATACATATGTGTACACACACATACACACACACACACACAAACACACACACTTTTTGAGACAGGGTCTCACCCTGTTGCCTGGGCTGTAGTGCAGTTGCATGATCATGGCTCATTGCAGCTTCACCCTCCTGGGTTCCAGCAATCCTCCCGCCTCAGCCTCCCAAATAGCTGGGACTATAGGCACACACCACCATACCCAGCTAACTCCCCTCCCCTTTTTCCCCCTCCCCTCCCCTCTTCTCCCTCCCTCCCTTCTTGCTTTCTTTTTTTGAGATAGGGTCTCACTGTCTTGCCCAGGCTGGTTTCAAACTTCTGGGCTTAAGTGATCCTCCCACCTTGGCCTCCCAAAGTGTTGGGATTCTAGGCACGAACCACTGTGCTGGGCCCATGGAGCATTATAAAAGAGTCCATTGCAATTTTCTCCAGGCCCACATCCTTCCTCCTGGGAGGCCTCTGTGATCTTTTCCAGCTCTGAACTTGTGGGCCTTTGTCAGTGCTTTTACACACACTTACCTTTGTGGAGCTTTTAACAAAAATTAGAACTTACTGTCTTATTTGCAGAATTAATAATGTATGTTGAGGCCAGTTGCGGTGGCTTATACCTGTAATTCCAGCACTTTGGGAGGCCAAGGTATGGGAATCACCTGAGGTCAGGAGTTCAAGACCAGCCTGACCAACATGGCGAAACCCTGTCTCTACTAAAAATACAAAATTAGCCTGGTGTGGTGGTGGGCATCTGTAATCCCAGCTTCTCAGGAGGCTGAGGCAGGAGAATTGCTTGAACCCGGAAGGTGGAGGTTGCAGTGAGCCAAAATCACACCATTGCACTCCAGCCTGGGCAACAAGAGTGAAACTCCATCTCAAAAAAAAAAAAAAGTATGTTGAAACTCTTTGTCAACATACATATCTCTTCTTTCTACTTTTAGTCTTTTTCCTGGGTGGATGTGATTGACATAGTTGCTGTATTTAATCATTCCCCTCTGGGTAGCCACTAGGTTGTTTCCAAACCATTTGCACAGTACAGTCCCGTAGGAATATGGATGAATCTGGCCGGGCCTGGTGGCTCATGCCTGTAATCCCAGCACTTTGGGGAGGCTGAGGCGGCGGATCACTTGGTGTCAGGAGTTCGAGACCAGCCTGGCCAACATGGTGAAGCCCATCTTTACTAAAAATACAAAAATTAGCCAGGCACAGTGGTGCGTGCCCGTAATCCCAGCTGCTCGGGAGACCGAGGCAGGAGAATCGCTTGAACCCAGGAGGCAGAGGTTGCAGTGAGCCAAGATTGTACCACTGTACTCCAGCCTGGGCGACAGAGTGAGACTCCGTCTCACAAAAAAAAAAAGAAAAAAAAAAAAAGAATACAGATAAATCCATATAAAATACACAGACCTAGAGGCGTATATATACATGTGCCCTGCACCCCATCTTTGCTCCCTTTTTCTAGAGTTTGACTACATCGCTAGTGTTTGTACAGGACAGATCCCTGCCCTGGGCAGTTCCCTCTCAGGTGCAGGCGCCATGTCTGCTGTCTTGAATGAGCACTACCGAGTAGCCTGACTTCTGCCTCCTGTGGTCTGTAGAGACGTCAGCCCCATCCTTCTACCTGGTACTCCTCTTCTCCTCCGCTTCCGGGATGATGGCATTATGAAAGGAAAAGCCACGGGGAGCAGCCCAGTTCCGACTCCACTGGCATGCCACGTTGCACTGTGTACTCTGAACTCAGAAACTGCCTTCATGGGCTGTTTGGTGGCCTTCCCATTCTCCACTCACCCCAGCCCCCAGCACCTAGAGTTTCCTGGTGGTGGTGAGTGCATCACTCTTGCGGCTGGTGTGGCGTCTACACTGATGTGAGGATAAGTCCCTGCTGAGGCCAGTGTGCCCTACCACGCTGCCCTCCAGCCAGTCCACCCCGCTGCTCACAAAAGGCTCTGGGAGTGGGATTTCCTGCACTCAGCAGCCCCTGCCCCCTGTACTGCTGTCTTTCAGAGCGGCCCACTGCCCACCCTCCAGGCGTGATTGGGCCCCTGTGTGTGCAGCCCAGCTCCCCTCAGAGGCAGTCGGTCCTCTCTTGCCCCTCTGCATGGGCCCTTCTGGAACAAATGTGGGCTTCTGGGCCCTTCCCCACCCACCCTAGGATGCCCTCAGGGAAGGGCCTACTGGGTTTGGTCACCTTCTTTGACATCTGATACCTTTGTGTTTGTGCTTTATCCAGAACACCCTTTTAACGTGTATTATAGTTGTATAGATTTTGTCAAATTCCCCTTCAAAAAGACTAGCAATTGATACTGCCATCATTGGGGTATGGAAAGCACTGTTACTCCCACACAATATTGAATATCATCAGGCTTTCTAATTTCTGCTTGTTTGCTCAGTGAAAATGGTATTTTGATTTAATTTGTATTTTTCTGACTTGCAAAGCTGGTTATGTCTTCATGTGATTATTGTGTGTGTGAGAGAGAGGGAGAGAGACTGGCTGATGTGGTTTTACTGTGTGTGAGAGAGAGAGAGAAAGACTGGCTGAGGTGGTGGTTCTGTGTGTGTGAGAGAGGGAGAGAGAGACTGGCTCATGTGGTTATTCTGTGTGTGTGAGAGAGGGAGAGAGACTGGCTGATGGGGTTATTCTGTGTGTGACAGAGGGAGAGAGACTGACTCGTTATTCTGTGTGAGAGAGGGAGAGACTGGCTGATTTGCCTGTTCATGTGTTAGATTGGGTTTTCTCTTGGGTTGTTTGCCTTGTCATTATTACTAATCTTCTACATTTTGCTTTTTTAAAAAAGCTAAGTATTAGATAATTCTTTGTGTGTAACTAGGTTTTAGAACCACTACCTTTACTGCCTTTTATAAATCCTTTGTAATTCTCTTGAATTGCTTAATATCTTTCTTATAAGAATAAAAATAACCAACATTTTTGAGTAATGATTATATCCAGGCACTGGGCTAAGGGTTCTATGTACATTATCTCATTTGATCTTTAAAATAATTCTTGGAGGATGGTGGTGGCATCTCTGGTACATAAAATCAGAAGAAACATAAAATGTCATTCTGACCTTACATTTTATTTTTTTCCTTGCTTCCAAGTTTCTCCTCTTTCCCCACTTTCTACAACTTTTCCTACAATTTTCTTTGCAAAGCCTAAGAAAGATGTAGAAAGGACAAGATGATAGGGGTAAAATGGGAGCCAGTGAGAGGGTCAGCTAGGGTCAGCAGAGTGAGGAACAGTAGTTTTATAGTAGCTGAGACTCACTGTGTTAGCTCATGCCTGTAATCCCAGCACTTTGGGAGGCCAAGGCAGGAGGATCGCTTGAGCCCAGGAGTTTGAGACCAGCCTGGGCAACATAGCTAGACCCTCTCTGTATAAAAAAAATTTTTTTTAATCGCTGGGTGTGGTGTGGCACACCTGTAGTCCTAGCTACTCGGGAGGCTGAGATGAGAGGATCCCTTGAACCCAGGAGTTCAAGGCTGCAGTAAGCTGTGTTCATGCTACTGCACTCCAGCCTAGGTAACAGAGAGAGACCCTGTCTCAAAAAACGAAAATGAAACAAAGATAGTATCTGGCTCTCCCACGACTGCCTGTGAGGGTGTTGGTGTACCAGCATGTGTTGTGCCCTCTCTGTGCCAGACTGTGCTAGACGCTGCACACTTATGATCCCTGTCCCAGGAGCTTGTGTTCTGGCTGGGGAGACTGATTTGTCTGGGGATGGTGGTGTCGTGACAGACAGTGCGGTGGTGAGCACAGGTCATTCTCAGTGGCACCTCTGTGCTTTGAGTCTGCACCAGTGCAGCTGACAGTGTTGAGAAGAGCGTGTTGCAGGATACAGTGGGATCCTCACCCCCAGAGCAGGGCCAGCGCCAGGTGCCCCATGATCTGCATCACATGTTCCATATGTAGTGTGAGAAACGTCCAGTGTATGGTTTACAAAACGCTGTTGGTGTGCTAGCCTCAGATTTTTATGTAATGAAGTTGCATCTGTTCTCTGTTCCAGACCTGCCAAGAAGTGGGACAGTGCAGCTATTCAGTACTTTCAGAACCTTCTCAAAGGTAAGCCAGTGCCTGATCACTGCGGCCTGCCTGGAAGTGACACCCACAGAGGCCTCAGCTTCTGCTGCTGGAGGGGGTTGGAGATGCCCGTGTTGGCCAAACAGCCCTCCTCAGAGGAGTTCCCTGAGCTACCTGGGGCTTCTTCCAGCTCAAGTGCCACAGTAACTCTGCGCCCCTAGTGACTGTGGATGTCGGTAATTGACAGCTGAGATCAGCAGGAGGCTGTTTGTACAAGGGAATCCTTACACAGTAATAATGCTTGCCTCTGTTTGCATAAAAGCTGTGGCACTGCAAAATAAATTCATGTGGATTTTATTGGACCAGCAATTGTTGAAAAACCTAGCATTTTTAGTGAGCAAGAGATAGGAAATCGATATTTATTGTGTAATATTCATTACTGCTAATTTAAGGTGAATAAAATGTCTTCAGCTGTTCTTTTTATTTTATATCAGTGACTATAAACAGTGTATTTTGTGGGATCTGTCTTAACCCCTGGCAGTCAGATACCAGGTCTCAGTGAGAGGGTTGGTGGGTGGGAAATGCCTGGGGTGCTGCCTGGTACCTCGTTGGGTCCTGGCCCCTCTCCTGTGCTGTGCCGTTGTCTGGGTAGAGGAGGAGCCAGATCCTTTGACCTGGGAGCAGTGGGAGGCTGAGAGGTCACTGGGACTGGAGTTTTGGCCCCTGTGAGCCACGGGGGCTACTAGGAGATGAGAATGCGAGTCTGGAGAAGGCCGGCCATCTAGTCCTCAGTGGCTCAGGCAAGTGACTTAGCCTCTGAGTCTGGTCTCCTTGCCTGTGATGTGACCACTGTACTTACCTTGAAGGTAGTGGTAAGAACTCAGCGAAAGAAGGTTTCTGAAGGACTTAGCACAGCGCCTGGTAGGTGGCAGTGATGCTGCTGCTGTGGGGTTTTGAGTCTCTAAGGGAGTAGCCGGGTGCTGCACTCCGTGGGGCTTTGCAGGGTAGAATGGACCTCAGATGAAGGCCTGGCGCTGGAAATCTGGGTTTGGGAGGAGTGGAGAAGAGAATACCAGGAGCTATACTTGAGGAGGTATTCACAGGGCGGCACAGGAACCTGTTGACAGGGACAGGACTCATGATCCACTCCACATTCAGGAGTGCCTTTTCCTAACATGCTCCCCCTGGTCCTGCCCGAGGAAGCCATTTGGGCACTCTTAAGTGGTTAGCAGAGGTCACTAGGTGAGAAATAGTCATGATTGTTTCAAATATACTTTTAACATCAGCTAATTTGTGTTTTCATTTATGCTATTTAGCAACTACCCAGGTGGAAGCCAGATTGTGTGCTGTGGAAGAAGATACATTTGAGGTTTACCTTTATGTAACTATAAAAGATGAAAAAGTAAGTGAAAGAATTGTATTTTTAAAATATTTCATCATGATTTTAAATTTTACTTTAATAAAACAGAATAAATGTCAAGAAAAACACTGTAGTTCATACAGCATAGAAATTGTCTTAATCTCTTAAGGTCTACCTTAGACCTGAAGTTAGCCAGGTCTGTGTTTTCTTCTTTTGATTACTTTAAAAAATGACTTTGGCATTTTATTTAAAAATGGCCAAGAAATTATTCCTATAGTGATGAGCATGAAATGTTGTTTTCTTCTCAGGGAACATGATTTTTATAAATATGCTAATTTGCTATAGTGTTAGTTCACTGCCTTTCTCCCTAGACTTTCTCGCTGTATGTAACATGTGCTTACTGTAAAGAATTAAGATCACAAGCAGAAAGAAAGTGGACATCACATGTGAGTGGCCCCTACCTCTGCCAGGTGCCAGCTGCTAGCATTTTGGCATCTGCCCTTTCTGAAGGATGGCTCAAGGCATAGCTCAGCACTGGGCAGAGGTGGATAGAAGGGGCACATCCAGGGCTGCTCAGAGCCCCTGGAGGGTACCTTAACCATGGATTTTTTAAAAATTGTATTTTGAAATAGTTTTAGATTTACAGAAGAGATGCAGAAATAGTGCAGACATTTTGGGAAATGCTTTGCCCAGGTTGTCCTGATGTTAACATAGCACAAAACCACAGTACAGTTTTTAAAACCAGAAAAGTAACATTGATAAAATACCACTGGAAACCTGCAGAGAGATGAATGTTGCCAGTTTCCCCACTGATTTCCTTTCTCTGATCTAGGATCTGCTCCAGTACCGCCCCCCTGCCCACTGCACCTGTTCCCCTCCTCTGGCCTGTGACAGCTCCTCAGTACTTCCATGCCTCTCATGGCGTTGACTGCTTTGGAAGAGCAGTGGCCAGTGGTTTTGTAGAATGTTCCTCAATTTGGTTTGCCTGATTTTTCTCATCATTGTATTAAGGCTGTGCATCTTTGGGAAGAGGACCACAGAAGTGGTACTGTGCCCTTCTCAGTGCATCCCAGCAGGGGTTTATGATGTCAGTATGTCTCATTACTAGTGATGTGAATGGTTTTTTTCCTTCAACTTTTAAGTTCGGGGTACATGTGCAGGACATGCAAGTTTGTTACATGGGTAAACGTGTTCCATGGTGGTTTGCTGCACAGATCATCCCGTGATCTAGGTGTTAAGCCCAACATCCATTAGCTGTTCTTCCCTGATGCTCTCCCTCCCCCCTGCCCACCTCCCGACAGGCCCCAGTGGGTGTTGTTCCCCCCAGTGTCTATGTGTTCTCATCATTCAGCTCCCACTTATAAGGGAGAACATGCAGTGTTTGTTTTTCTGTTCCTGCATTAGTTTGCTGAGGATAATGGCTTCTAGCTCCATCCATGTCCTTGCAAAGGGCACAATCTTGTTCCCTTTTATGGCTGCATAGTATTCCATGGTGTATATGTACCACATTTTGTGATGTGGATGTTGATCACCTGGTTACTGTAGTGTTTGCCAGGTTTTTCCTGTATAGAGGTGTTATTTTATCCTTTTGAAATTAGTAAGGATCTTGTGGGGGCCTACTTTGAGGCTGCAGATAACCATTCCATCAATGATTCTTGGCTGTGAAAGATATTACTGTGGTGTATACGTGTTTCATCTTTCCCTCTACATTTTTCTCCTCTCCCCTCCCCTCCCGTCTGTGTCTCTCTGTCTCCTAGGTTGGAATACAGTAGCACAATTGTAGCTTGCTGCAGCCTCAACCTCCTGGGCCCAAGGGATCCTCCCTCCTCAACTTCACAAGTAGTTGAGACTACAGGTGTGCACCACCACGCCCATATAATTTTTTGTGGAGATGGGATTTCATTATGTTGCCCAGGCTGGTCTCAACAGGCAGTCTTCTTGCCTTGTCCTCCCAGAGTGCTGGGATCACAGGTGTGAGCCCCCACGACCAGCCCCTTCTGCATTTTTAATTTTTATTCTTTATTTAGTTATTGTTTTTGAGATGGAGTCTCGCTCTGTCACTCAGGCTGGAGTGCAGTGGTGCAGTCTCAGCTCACTGCATCCTCTACTTCCCGGGTTCAAGTGATTCTCCTGCCTCAGTCTCCTGAGTAGCTGGGATTACAGGCACACGCCACCACGCGCAGCTAATTTTTATGTTTTAAGTAGAGATGGTGTTTTACCAAGTTGACCAGGCTGGTCTTAGACTCCTGACCTCAAGTGATCTGCCCACCTCAGCCTCTCAAAGTGCTGGGATTACAGGCATTAGCCATCACGCCTGGCCCCTTTCTGCATTTTTTCTTTTTTAGACAGAGTTTCGTTCTTGTTGCCCAGGCTGGAGTGCAATGGTGTGATCTTGGCTCACTGCAGCCTCCACCTCCCAGGTTCAAGCAATTCTCCTGCCTCAACCTCCAGAGTAGCTGGGATAACAGGTGCCCACCACCACACCCAGCTAATTTTTTATATTTTTAGTAGAGATGGGGTTTTACTATGTTGGCCAGGCTGGTCTTGAACTCCTGACCTCAGGTGATCCACCCGCCTCGCCCTCCCAAAGTGCTGGGATTACAGGCGTGAGCCACTGTGCCTGGCCCCCTTCTGCATTTTTAATTGGAATTTTATACCAAAGACCCCTCCCTCCTCCCCCATATATTAATTATTTGATAATTTGCATTAATACGGACTTTTGGAAATGTATTTTATTTGGGGAGTTCTAATCTATGACTATCATTATTGCCTTGCTCACATTGCATTGGATTCTGGCCGTTAGGTGCTCCTTCAAAGGGGCTTTTGTATGCTTTCAATGTGCCCCATCATTACTTGAACCCTCTTTACTCTCTGTGCCACAATGTTTATCATTTTGTTATTTGCCAGCCCTAGCCCTAGAATCAGCCACTTCTTTTTTTTTTTTGAGATGGAATCTCTCACTCTGTTACTCAGGCTGGAGTGTACTGGCGTGATCTCGGCTCACTGCAAGCTCCGCCTCTGGGTTCATGCCATTCTTCTGCCTCAGCTCCTGAGTAGCTGGGACTACAGGCGCCTGCCACCATGCCTGGCCAATTTTTTGTATATTTAGTAGAGATAGGGTTTCACTGTGTTAGCCAGGATAGTCTCGATCTCCTGACCTCATGATCCGCCCGCCTTGGTGTGCTTGTTCCAACTGGAGTGTCATGATCATAGGTCCTCTCAGCAGAAAATATTATGAAATATATGTATGTACTTACTCCCATGCACACACAAATCTGTATTTCTGTATCCATCTGTACACATATTAAGAGCTTTGATACCTCTGATTTGAATCCAGTACCACAGAGTTCATTCTAACTCTCTCTTTTTTTATTCATTTATTTTTTTGAGACAGGGTCTTGCTATGTTGTTCAGGCTGGCCTGGAATTCCTGGGCTCAAGTGATCCTCCAGCCTCACCCTCTCAAGTAGGTGGGACTATAAGCGCACATCACCATGCCTGACTCCTTATTCTTAACCCCTTTCTCCAGCAGTGAGAAACCTACTCTCGTTGGCTGCTGTCTACGTATTTGACTCATCCATGTATTCACATTAAGTAATTTTAGGATTGCTAACCCACACTCCTGTGAAAACAAAATTTGTATTCAGCCTCCACATTATGCAGCCAAAATACTGTCTGCCAAAGTTACTTAGGTTGTTTTTTCTCTTTCGCACCTTCTTCAGTGTGATTATGTTATTCTTTTGTAATGGGGTTCATTTGTTACTGCTTGTATTGCATTCTGGGTTCCCCACATCCTGGCTCATTTTACCTATGACTTTTCATTACTTATTTTGTAACTTAGTAAAAATACCAAAATCGGCCAAAAGCTGTGGCTTACACTTGTTTAATCCCAGCACTTTGGGAGGCTGATGTGGGTGGCTTGCTTGAGCTCTGGAGTTTGAGACCATCCTGGGCAACATGGTGAAACCTTGTCTCTATAAAAAAATATAAAAATTAGCTAGGTGTGATGGCTTGCACCTGTAGTCCTAGCTACTTGGAGGCTGAGGTGGGAGGATCGCTTGCGCCTGGGAGGCAGAGAATGCAGTCAGCCAAGATGACACCACTGCACTCCATTCTGTGTGACAGAGTAAGACCCTGTCTCAAAAACAAACAAAAAAAACCCCACCAAAATATTGGCTACAGAACCAATCATTTAAAAAAAAATATTTTATACCTAAGAGACCTATCCTGTAAGGACCAGTCTTATAAAACATCTTTTTTAAAATAAATTCTGTGTAAACTTGCTTTCTTCTTTATTTTCAAAAGTAGATCTCTTTATAACCATGTAGGTTGTATGCTGATAATGACTCTATTTTTTTTGGAGACGGAATTTTGCTCTGCTGGCCCAGGCTGGAGTGCAATGGTGTGATCTCAGCTCACCGCAACCTCTGCCTCCTGGGTTCAAGCAGTTCTCCAGCTTCAGCCTTCCCAAGTAGCCGGGATTACAGGCATGCGCCACCACGCCCGGATAATTTTGTATTTTTAGTAGAGATAGGGTTTCTCCATGTTGGTCTTACTTTAAAGTGGTAAAGTGCAGCAGGCAGGGAGGTTCGTGCTTAGCTGAGAGAGCTTATAGTGGATGCATGAGATCATAACTGCCAGAGGAAAAGCATGTGGGCCAGCAATCCTTTACCAGCTCCCAAAGGTGGCACCAGGATGTGTCCCAGGGTGTTTTCTTTTTTGATCTGGCTTTCATTTGGCAAAATTATTTTAAGATGCATCCACGTTTGTTCCTTTTGTTGCCAAGTCCTCTTCCATTGTGTGGACATACTACAGTGTATTTACCCATTAACTCGTTGATGGATATTTGGGTTATGGCCATAGGGCCCTTATAGATATTCATGTACAAGTTTTCCTGTGAACCTGTGCTTTCATTTCTCACGAACATTACCTAGGAGTCAAACTTTTGGATCATATTGTAGGTATTAAGAAGCTGCCATATTGTTTTCTTTCTTTTTTTTTTTTTTTGAGGCGGAGTCTCGCTCTGTCGCCCAGGCTGGAGTGCAGTGGCTGGATCTTGGCTCACTGCAAACTCTGCCTCCCTGGTTCACGCCATTCTCCTGCCTCAGCCTCCCGAGTAGCTGGGACTACAGGCGCCCGCCACCTCGTCCGGCTAGTTTTTTGTATATTTTTTAGTAGAGACGGGGTTTCACCATGTTAGCCAGGATGGTCTCGATCTCCTGACCTCGTGATCCGCCCGTCTCGGCCTCCCAAAGTGCTGGGATTACAGGCTTGAGCCACCGCACCCGGCCAGAAGCTGCCATATTGTTTTCCAAAGTGGTGGACTATTTTACCTTCGCCTCAGCAATGAGAGTTCCAGTTCCTCTATGTCACTTGTGTAAACATTCTGCCAAGTGTGCAGTGGCACCTCATTGTGGTTTAAATTTGCATTTCCTTAATGACTAATGATGGTTTTATATGCTTATTTGCAATCTTCAGAATTTGATGAAGCAGACATTCAGATTGTTTGCACATATTTTAATTGTGTTGTTTTCGTTTTATTGAGTTTTGTGAGTTCCTTATATATTCTGGATACATGTCATCCGGATACTTGATTTTAAAATAATTTTGCCTCATCTCTTTATTCTCTTGAAGAGCAGAAATTTAAAATTCTGAGCAAATCCAGCATAACAGGTTTTCCTTTTATGGTTCGTGTTTTGTCTCTGTCCTCCCACCAGGTTTTTGCCTGGCCAGGTAGTTTTAGCACTACAGTGCGTACGTCCAAGAAGACGTCTCATGTGTTTCACACAGATGCTTTCTGTTTTTCTTCATCAGGATTGGTGGGAAGTAATTGGTTTACCAGAGCAGGAGTCAAATCTGTTTCTATCAGATTATGTTCTATAAAATAATTTCTCTGAAGATAGAACTTTGGGGTTAAGTTTGGAATATTTCCTTTAAAATTGCTTGACTGTATTTGTCTTATTATTCATGAAATGTTTAAAATTTTACAGGTTTGTGTTAATGATGATCTTGTTGCAAAGAACTATGCTTGTTATATATCACCTACGAAGAATAAAAACCTTGAATATTTAGAAAAACCAAGATTGAATATAAAATCAGCACCCTCCTTCAATAAACTCAATCCAGCACTTACACTCTGGCCAATGTTTTTGCAAGGAAAAGATGATCAAGGAATGGAAGGTGAGTAGATTCTCATCATATCAATTTCCCTTACATTGTTTTATTAATAATCTTAGTGTATAGATATAAGTCTTTTTTTTTTTTTTTTGAGACGAAGTCTCACTCTGTCACCCAGGCTGGAGTGCAGTGGCCAGATCTCAGCTCACTGCAAGCTCCACTTCCCGGTTTCACGCCATTCTCCTGCCTCAGCCTCCCAAGTAGCTAGGACTACAGGCGCCCGCCACCTCGCCCGGCTAGCTTTTTGTATTTTTTTTTTTTAGTAGAGACAGGGTTTCACCGTGTTAGCCAGGATGGTCTCGATCTCCTGACCTCGTGATCTGCCCGTCTCGGCCTCCCAAAGTGCTGGAATTACAGGCTTGAGCCACTGCGCCCGGCCAGATATAAGTTGTACAGACTTTTCCCCACGTAGAGACAAAGACTTGGACTCTGTTTAATATTTAAACAGATTTTAAGGGTCTGTTTGACCCTTATGAGGCTGTGACAGATTTTAAGGTCCTAAAGTGCCACAGTTTGTGTTTATTAGACCAGGAAAAAAACTGCCCTCAATTTCTTATTAACATTGAGTTATGTTGTTAGAAGTCCAAATGTTTATAATTTAGATACTAACAAAACAAGATTTTGAGTATTTAGACTTTTAGATACTTTTAAAAAGAGCTATTTATCACAAATAACCCCTAGCATGAAAATATAAGAGCTAGTCACGGACTGTGGAAACAATTTCTGACGTTTCTGACCATATCCGGTTTTTAGTCCCCTCGCCTTGTGTCCCTTAGTCAGGTTTCCTGTAACCTCAGAGCAAAAGCAAGAGCAGAAGTAGTGTACTAACAAGTTCACATTTTTATTTGGGGTTTTATTTCATGCTTTAATTCTGAAATTTATTCTTTCTATCAGATTCACGTGGTTTAAAGTTTCTGGCACAATCTCTGCAGCATACATGGCGCAGGGGTATTGTCGGTGACCTCAGGCCAACAGCCCCAGCACCGGGTGAGTTCTGCTAATGTGGTTTATTTCATAGGCAGCATGAAAAAAGTATTCTTAGCTTTTTAAAGATTAGAAGGGTTGTCTAGAAGGGTCATGGTAATTCTCTCTCTCTTCTTAATTTAATGTAACCAATCTGTGATGTAGATGCTGAAAGATCACGTGTCCTCCATTTTATACTTAGAAATTTTACTGTCATGTAAAGAACATAACAGGCACCTGTTCATGTGCAGGACTGATTTTTTCCAGCCTAGCCATTGACCAGTAATTACTATCTGTCCTCAGAGTGTACATATGTATTTATGATTGGTTTTTCACTTAGGCAACAGGATGCATAAAAATAGGGAAGACATGCTTATGAGGGCAGAAATACATAGTTTTTAATTCCAGTCTTCAAGATATTTTATGAATTGGAATTGCTGGGTGAGGGTGAAATGTGTCAGCCCCATTGATGCCTGGCTCACCCTCTGTGGTGGTTCCTCCACCATTTCACTCTTATGCTGGATGTGTGTCCAGGAAGGCCTCACTTCATGTCTTGGATAGGTTCTTGGAAACTGACTTCAGTGAAACAAAGTGAAACGAAACAGCCTTGAGCAAAGCAACTTAATTTGAGGGCCTGCTATACTTTGTTTCCCTTAAATCCATGGTTTCCAAGAACCTATTGATGAGTCAAGTGAGGACTTACTGATACCTGTGGGTGTAATATTTCACGTGCATCCGTAGTAAACCACAACTACATTAAAGCTCTAGCCCACTAAAATATTCCCTGTACTTCAAATTATTTTCAATTACTTTGTTAATGTTGCTCATCATAGAGAAGGAAGGATGCAAAGGATTTTTCTCAGCCACTTTGCCAACCAGAGAGTCCTTCATGGCTGGCAGTGCCCACCCTGTCCCCGACCTGGGCCTCGCTCAGCCCTGGGCCTGGCCACTGGAGGCTCCCTACCCACTCGGCCCACCTGTGCTATAGATTGTATCTGCATTTGGCGGTTCCCAAGCTCTTGTCCTGCGTCCAAGAAGAATAAGGTTACGCTGACAGTTAGAAGGGTGAGGATGGGCAGAGGAGAATTTTATGGAGCGATGGAACAGCTCTCAGTGTAACCTCATTCTTCTTGGACGGGTGGTTTCTCTCTCAGTGTGGCCGGGCTGGCACTTTTTATGGACTCAGAATGGAGAGTGTGTGCTGATTGGTTAGTGAGTATGCAAAAAAGGTTAAACCAAACACACCACTCAAAGGTGGGTATGACAGTGTAGAAAACCAACTAGGAAAGGGTAGGTGTATATGAAATAAGTGGGGGGTAGAGATCAATCAGAGGAAAAAATGCCAAACAGGAAGACAGTTTCTCAATCCAGTGTGTGTATTACCCGAGACTTGTAGCTAAGCTTTAAACTGGTTTCTGCTTGAAAACTGGGTTTCACCAGGGACCCACCCCTATCTCCCTAGGCATTTGACTGCATTTTGCTGCTATCAATAGCCCAAATTATAAAAACCTGTCATCTCACTGCCTACTTTTTAAAATTGTAGAGTCGGGACCAGGTGCAGTGGCTCACACCTGTAATCCCAGCACTTTGGGAGGTCAAGCCTGGCAGATCACTTGAGGTGGCATATCAAGAGCAGCCTGGCCAATATGGTGAAACTCCGTCTCTACTAAAAATACAAACATTAGCCAGGTGTGGTTGTGCATGCCTGTAGTCCCAGCTACTCCGGAGACTGAGGCAGGAGAATGGCTTGAACTGGGAGGTGGAGGTTGCAATGAGTCAAGATTGTGTCATTGCACTCCAGCCTGGGTGACAGAGTGAGACTCTGTCTCAGAAAACAAAACAAAACAAATAAAATAAAATAAAAAATATATAAAAAATAATGCTGGGCACAGTGGCT
The DNA here is from genome assembly GCF_002776525.5 of Piliocolobus tephrosceles. Lineage (NCBI taxonomy): Eukaryota > Metazoa > Chordata > Mammalia > Primates > Cercopithecidae > Piliocolobus > Piliocolobus tephrosceles. The sequence continues at coordinate 24,449,703 of NC_045454.1, read as the reverse complement.
CATGCCTGTAATCCTAGCACTTTGGGAGACCAACACAGGGGGATCACCTGAGGTTAGCAGTTTGAGACCAGCCTGGCCAAACATGGTGAAACCCCGTCTCTGCTAAAAATACAAAAATTAGCCAGGCATGATGGCGTGTGCCTGTAGTCCCAGCTACTCAAGAACTTATTTGCTACATGATGAAATGAGAAACTAGGATGTAAAAAGGAGGAGTGAACCCTGTAGACTCTTTTGCATCGAAGGTAAGGGTGGCAACACAGTGTGGAGAGAACAAGCTTGGGGCTAGAAGCCAGGAGATATGTGTTCTAATCCTGGGTCTACCACTGGCTTGGTGGGAGCCTTGACCTTCCAAGAGCCTGCAACTGCCCATCTGTACATGGAGTGGGAGGTAGGGCAGACTAGAAGGCTCCTGGAGTTCTAGCATGTCTCCGTCTGGGAGTTTTTTTTTTTTTTTTTTTTTGAGACAGGGTCTCGCTCTATTGCCCAGGCTTGATTGCTGTAATGTGATCACAGCTCACTGCAGCCTCAACCTCCTGGCCTCAAAGGAGGCTGCAGCAGGAGAATCACTTGAACCCAGGAGGCAGAGGTTGCAGTGAACCAAGATTGTGCCACTGCACTCCAGCCTGGGTGACAGAGTGAGACTCTGGCTCAAAAATAAATAAAATAAAATAAATAAAATGCCTTTCTTTCCAAAGTTTTCCAGGGGGTATTTGTAAAATTTTTATTTCACAGAAATGGGGTCCTACTATACATACCTCTTTATAGTGTATTTTACTTAGTATATGCCTGAACCCCTTTCTAGGTCAAATATATCCAGTATAATGTGTTTAAGGACATAGACTCTGATGTGAGACTGTCAGGATGTCAGGCCGCTTCCTTCTCTGGGACATGGGGAGGTGTCGTTCCCAGCCCCCTGGGAGTTGCTGATCTGGGCCATCGTGCAGTGTGCTTGGCTCAGCGCCTGACCTGTGGCAGCCTCAGCACATGTGGCCCCTGCCCCAGATTCTCATATGCCTCTTATAGGGGGTCATCAGGTGAGAATTACAGCAGAAGGTGGAACCTGCTGTTGTGGGAGTGTATTCTTTCCGTTTATGTTCTTTTTCCATTGGAGGAATAAAAATACCAGGCACTACATCATTGTGTTTAATTATCGCGTGGCTTTCCATTGCGTGATATGTCAAAATTACTTTCAGGAGTCCCAGCTTGCTGGGCAGTAATTGTTTCCTGCTTATTACAGTCAGTACTAGAATGAACTATGCTTATCTTTGAAAAGGAAAAGGTTATGGTGAACAAAAACAAAAAAAAGATAACGTGAGGTGTGACTGAATTGGCGTGTAAAAAACAGAATTATTAGAAGTTACTTTTCTAAGTATAGATTTCCCTTTCCTATAATTATTGTGAGGAGGTACTTCAGTTATATTTCAGTTAGTTTTTGGTGTTTCTCTTTGAAGTTGCCTAATATTTTTAAGAATCAAAGTATAATACTTTGCTAATACTTGATTTGCTAATACTTGATTAAACAATCACATATTACAGAAGAGCTACAGTGAAAAATAATTTTTTTTATTTGCAACCTCTTCTTACCCCAGAATGTCCCCTAGAGATAAACTCACTTTTTAAAGTTGTTTCTTTTGGTAGTTATCTCCAGATTTTAAAATAATTATGTATATTTTACTGTTACTAGGCTTCTTAACTTTAGACATTATCTTGATTTCTAGGGCAGATTCGCTCTCATGCCCCTGACCCATATTCATTCATTCATCAAATATTTATGAAGCCCTCAGTGTCAGGTGCTTTTCTAGGGATTCTTAGGAGGGAAACAAAGTCTCTGCTTCCACAGAGTTTACATCCTTCTTCTCAGTACATTTTTTATTTTACAATAATTACAAACTTACAGAAAAGTTGGAGAGTATTACAAATTACTTTTTCCCCAAACCATTTAAGTTGCTAACCTGATTCCCCAATACTTAAGTTTTTCCTAGAAAGAAGGACATTCTCAAAATATCCACAATACAATGATCACAGAGTGTGAAGACTAACATTGAATATTGTGATCATGTAACTCCCAGGCACCATTCAGATTTTGCTGATTATCCTAATACTCCCTTTATAGCAAAGAGACATCATTTAGCATCACTTGTTTCATTTAGAGAACACGTTTCTTTAGTCTTTCCTCTGGGACATTTCCTGAGTCTCCTTGATTTTCATGACCTTGCACTTTGGAAGATTACAGACATGTTATTTTGCAGAATGTGTTCTGGATTTTGGTCATTTTAATAGAGGTGCAGTGGAATATCATTATTTCAATGTGCGTTTGTCTAATGACATATGATGTGAGCATCTTTTCATATGCTTATTTGCTGTTGGTATATCTTCTCAGAAGAGATGTCTCTTCAGGATTTCCTTATTTATTTATTTATTTAGAGATGAAGTCGTGTGCTGTCAACCAGGCTGGAGTGCAGTGGTGTGATCTCAGCTCATGGCAACCTCTGCCTCCCAGGTTCAAGCCTCCTGCCTCAGCCCCCCGAGTAGCTGGGATTAAGGCATCCGCCACCATGCCTGGCTAGTTTTTATATTTTCAGTAGAGACGGGGTTTTACCATGTTGGCCAGGCTGGTCTTGAACTCCTGAGCTCAAGTGATCCACCCACCTCAAATGATCTGCCTGCCTCGGCCTCCCAAAGTGCTGGGATTACAGGCATGAGCCACCCACCGCGCCCTGCAAAAATTTTGAAGGTCTGTTATTTAGGTGCATGAAGGCTTAGAATTTTTAAGTCCCCATGATGAATTGCTTCCTCAGTCATTGTTAAATGGCTCTCTTTATCCCAGATAGTATTCTCTGCTCTGAACTCTACCTTAATATTAATATAGCTGCTCTAGATCCATTTTGATTAATATTAACATATATCTTTTCATGTCCTTTTAGTTTTAATCTATTGGTGCCTTTATATTTAAGGAGGAGTTCTTGTAGGGAGCATATAGTTGTATCTAATCTGTCAATCTCTGTCTTTTAATTGGAGTATTTAAGTCATTTCTATTTAATGCAATTTATTTAAAATTTTTTGTCATTTAAAATTATTGTGGGCACATGGTAAGTATATATATTTATGGGGTACATGAAATATTTTGATACAGGTATACAATGTGAAATAAGCACATCATGGAGAATGGGGTATTCATTCTCTGAAACTTTATCCTTTGCATTACAAATAATCCAGTTATATCTTTAAGTTAAGACTTACAATAACCCTGTTGTGCTATCAAATAGTAGGTCTTATGCTTTCTAATTTGATGTAATGTATGATGTTGGCTCTTAATCTAGCATCTTGCTATTAGTTTTCTGTTTGTCTCATCTGGTTTTTGTTCCCTTTACCCTATTTTTTTGCTTTCTTTTGGATTAAGTGCCTTTTATGTTCCATTTTAACTCCTTTGTTAGCTTATTAGCTATAACTTTTTTTTTTGAGATGGAGTCTCACTCTGTCATCCAGGCTGGAGTGCAGTGGTAAAATATTGGCTCACTGGGTTCTGGTGATTCTCCTGCCTTAGCCTCCTGAGTAGCTGGGACTACAAGCATGTGCCACCATGCCTGGCTAGTTTTTATATTTTTAGTAGAGATGGGGTTTCACTACGTTGACCAGGCTGGTCTCGAACTCCTGACCTTAAGTGATCCGCTGGCCTCAGCCTCCCAAAGTGCTGGGATTACAGGAACAAGCCACAATGCCTGGTCAGCTATAGTTTTTTGTTTTGTATGTTTAGTGGTTGCTTTAGGGTTTAGAGTAAACGTCTTTACTTTTCATAGTCTACCTTCAAGCAGTATTAGGCACTTCATGGATAGCATGAGGAACTTAGCAGTAGCCTCCTTCCATTTCCTCCCTCCTGGCCATTGTGCATTTGTCATGCATTATTTATTTATTTATTTATTTATTTATTTATTTATTTATTTATTTATTTTTGAGACAGAGTTTTGCTCTTGTCACCCAGGCTGTAGTGCAGTGGTGCCATCTCAGCTCACTGCAGCCTCCACCTCCTGCGTTCAAGTGATTCTCCTGCCCCAGCCTCCTGAGTAGCTGGGACTACAGGTGTGCACCACTACGCCTGGCTAATTTTTGTATATCTAGTAGAGATGGAGTTTCACCACGTTGATCAGGCTGGTCTGGAACTCCTGACTTCAGATAATACACCTGCCTTGGCCTCCCAAAGTGCTGGGATTATAGGCGTGAGCCACTGCACCCAGCCTGTTGTCATGCATTTTAATTCTACATTTATTAGAAACCCCACAGTACCTCATCATTTTTTATTAAGTAGTCAATTCTTTCTTTTTTTGAAAGAAGAAAGAAGTTGAATTCTCTAACATGTCATAAGCGTGCAGGCAGGTTATCAGAGTCTGCTCTTTCTGTCTTGTTGGCCTTGCCATCCTGAAGGTTTTGCCGCTATCCTCCTATTCCAAAATGAGTTATCATTGTGTCTCCCTTCCAGCTAGCTGGGGGGCAGGGGGAAGAGGTGAAGGGCACAACTCAGAGGTTGCACATGGTGCTTCCTCTCTCATTTCTTTGGCCAGAATGTTCTTGGGCAGCCATGCTTAGTGGGGGATGAAGCTCTGGGAGAGGTTGTCCTTCTTTTGGATTGCCAGGCTCCCAGTAAAAATCAGGGTTTCTGTTACCTTAGAATTAGAAAACTGCAGGCATGGGCCATATCTGGCCTGCCACCTATTTTTGTACAACCTGTAAGCTAAAAATGATTTTTCCATTTTTAAATAGTTGAAAAAATCAAAAGAGAAAGAATATTTTGTGATGCATTAAAATTATATGAAATTGTAATCTCAGTAGTTACAAATAAAGTTTACTGAACATAGCCGGACTCATTTGCTTACGTATTTTATACAGCTGCTTTTGCGCTGTTGCAGGTGAGTTGAGTGGTCGTGCCCCAGGCCACCTGTCCTACAAAGCCTGCAGTATTTACCAGCTGGTGCTTTGCAGAAGGAGTTTGCTGACCCTGATCTGGAGCAAGGACTGAATGATATTCCAGGATAACTAACAGACCCTGCCACACTCCCCAGCACAGAGACCACAGATTTTGTGTGTCCCTTTAAATTCTATTTTAAAGAGATTTTTAAGATAAGAAGATATGTTTTTATATTTACCTTCATATTTATCATTTTTGGTGGTCTTTGTTCTTTTTTTTTTTTTCAGAGACAGGATGTTGTACTGTTGCCCAAGCTGGAGTGCAGTGGTGTGATCATGGCTCACTGCAGCCTCAAACACCTCAGCCTCCCGAGTTGTAGGGACTAGGCACACTCCACCATGCCTGGCTAATTTTCAAAATTTATTTAGAGACAGGTTTTCATCATGTTGGTCAAGCTGGTCTCAAACTCCTGACCTCAGGTAATCTGCCCGCCTCAGCCTTCCAAAGTGCTGGGATTATAGGCGTGAGCCACTGCGCATTGAGGCCTTTCTTTGGCTTACTTTGCTTGGATGGCGCATATCCATACCCTAAGGGCAGGGTATGTGGGTGCTGTTTCTCAGCTCTTGAGACCTGTTACTCTCATTGCAATGGCAGGGGTGGCCTTCTGGATTGCAGATCACTTTCCTCATTACTTATGACACTGCACATGTTTTCATGTTCCTGTTGGCAGTTTGTCTGTTCTTTGTGAAATTCCTGTTTACATGTTTTAAAACTTAGGTTTTCTTATAATAAACTTTGAGAGTTTTTAGTCTTTATTTTATTTTTTATTGAGACAGAGTCTCCCTATGCTGGCCAGGCTGGTCTCAAACTCCTGGCCTCAAGCAGTCCTCCTGCCTCGGCCTCCCGAAGTGCTGGGATTATAGGTGCAAGCTACTGTGCCTGGCTGAGTTTTTAAAATATATTCTGGAGATGTCGTTTGTATTATAAATAAATTCCTTCTAGTCTGGGGCTTTTCATTTTCTTAATGGTATTTTTCAGAGGAGAAGTTTTTGATTTTTGATGAAGTCTAGCTAATCACTTATTTTTGTTTTAGGATTTTATGTCCTATTTAAGAAAACTTTGCTTTCTCTATGTTTTCTACTTTTGGCTTTTACATTTAATTCTAGGATCTATTTCAAGTTAGCGATGTGAGGTAGGGGTCAGGATTTGGTTTTGTTTTTTCCACGTGGGCATCCAGTTTTTCCAGGATGTATTATTTTGTATTTGTGGAGCTACATCTTCAAGGTAGATTCCTGGAAGAGGGGTTTCTGGTCAAAGAATGGTTTTATCCCTGTTGCCAGATGCTGTGGGTACTGTATCATCTGGGAGTCTCATGGGAATCTGGGAGACTGCCTGTTTGCCCACGCCTCACCAGCAGAGAGTTTCAAGTTTTTGGATCTTTTTCAGTTTGCAGTGAGAAATAGTATCTTAGATGAGTTTCAATTTGCATTTCCCTTATTATGAGAGCCACTTATGATTCTTTGACAAGTCACATACATTTATTGTGATTTTTTTTTTTTTTCAGACAGAGTTTTGCTCTCTTTGCCCAGGCTAGAGTGCTGTGGCCTAATCTCGGCTCACAGCAACCTCTGCCTCCCAGATTCAAGTGATTCTTCTGCCTCAGCCTCCTGAGTAGCTGGGATTACATGTGCCACCATGCCTGGCTAATTTTGTATCTTTATTAGAGACGGGGTTTCTGCATGTTGCTGGTCAGGCTGGTCTCGAACTCCCAACCTCCGGTGATCCACCTGCCTCAGCCTCCCTCCCAAAGTGCTGGGATTACAGGCGTGTGCCACTGTGCCCAGCCTTATTGTGATTTAATGTATATTTGGACGTCTTTTCATTGTCTCATTTTGTGGGTTTTTTTTTGTTGTTGTTTGTTTGTTTGTTTGTTTTTAGACAGAGTCTCACTCTGTCACCCAGGCTGGAATGCAGTGGCTCACTGCGGGCAGTGAGATCATGGCTGACTGCAGCTTCTGCCTCCCAGCTTCAAGCGATTCTCCCACCTCAGTCTCCCAAGTAGCTGGGATTAAAGGCACGCATACCTTGCCTAGCTAATTTTTGTATTTTTAGTAGGAACAGGGTTTCACCATGTTGGCCAGGCTAGTCTTGAACTCCTGACCTCGAGTGATCCACCTGCCTTGGGCTCCCAAAGTGTAGGAATTACAAGCGCGAGCCACCACACCTGGCCTCATTTTGTGTTTTCTGTTGACCATAATTTTTCTTTCTATTTTGTTATTTTCTGCCTCCTCTTGAATTGACCATTTTCTCCTCCTCTTCCTTTTTACTCTTATAGATATTGCATTTCATTTCTCTTAGTCTTAAATTTTATATGTACTTATACTTTCTAATGAAGTTTCAAGGTAATCATTGTCTGTCCTCACATCAATAACGTCACCTTTTCTAAACTCCTCTTTTCATTTCTGTTCTAATTTCTCGAATTTTTATTCAACTTATTCTTTTGTAAATACATTTTACACTCAGTTTTTCTTTAAGTTCTTTGGAGTGGAATTGCTTGGGTTCGAATCCCAGATCTGTTATTTACTAGGTGAATAAACATGGGCACATTATTTCACCTTTCTGTGCTTGCTTTTCCTAATCTGAAAAGGGGGAAATAATTGTGCCCATCGAGAAATCACATGGAATTCAATAAAGTACATGGTACCTATCACATAGAATTGAATCAATTCATATAAAGCATTTAGAATAGTTATTGATATAAATACTAAGTAGATATTGATTATATAATTAATATTATTGTACTACTGGTTTATTTTTCTCCTTCCCCAAGTATATACTTTGTAGTTCTTTTAGTAGGAGAGTGTCTTTGTTCACGTTGCTGTAGAGGAATACCTGAGACTGAATAATTTAGCAAGAAAAGAGGTTTATTTGGCTCACAGTTGTGCAAGCTGTATAAGAAGCATAGAGCTGCCATCTGCGTGTGGTGAGGCCTCAGGAAGCTTCCAAACATGGCAGAAGGGGAACAGGAGCTGCATGTCACTTGCAAGAGAGGAAGAGAGAAAGGGGAAGGAGTGCTAGGCTATTTATTTATTTATTTATTTATATTTTTTGAGATGGAGTCTGACTCTGTCACCCAGGCTGGAGTGCAGTGGTGCAATCTCAGTTCACTGCAGCCTCTGCTTCCCAGGTTCAAGTGATTCTCCTGCCTCAGTCTCCCAAGTAGCTGGGACTACAGGTGTGCATCACCACGCCTGGATAACTTTCATATTTTTAGCAGAGACAGGGTGTCACCATGTTCAGCAGGCTAGTCTTGAACTCCTGAGCTCAAGTGATCACCTACCTCGACCTCCCAAAGTGCTGGGATTACAGGCATGCCACTGCACTTGACCTCTTTGGTTTCATAAATACTATTACTTCTTTTATTTCTTGGATATTTTAATTAAGTTTATTTGAAAAGTCCTTTTCAGACAGATGTTTTATCTTCATATCGTCAGATGTGAATATTTCTCTCCCAATCTCCTTTTAAAAAAAAAAAAAAAAAAAAAACTCTTTATGATAGCATTGAACTACTTTGTGGACTTAGTGATTTTTGTTTGAGAGCTCGTCTTGTATGAACGTTTCTCTCTTGGCGAATTTTAACTACCGCCTCCATTCCTGGTTCCAGAGTTTATCTTTTTGGCTAAAAGGTTGTACCCTGATAATGTAATTCCAAACCAGAAGACCACGTGACATGCAGACTTGGGTTCCAAATTACTTTAAAGGAGGGTTAGGGCAGTTTATAATATCATTTCACATTTCTAGTGCTGCTGTTTATTTCAATGACTTATTTAATAGGTGAAAGGTGTCTCGTCATTTCAATTTGTGTTTATTTTATTAATAGTAGGACACTTTTCTAGAATGCCTCTGTATTTCCCTAATACATGATTGCTGGGTAAAACAACAGCCATTTTATAATACTCATGGGTTCTGTGGTCAGGAATTCAGAACGGGCATGGCAGGAGGGTTTGCCTTTGTTCCACACTGTCCAGGGTCTCAGACAGGGAGACGTGAGGGCTGGCAGTAACTAAGCAGGGGCAGTGATCTGAGAACTCAGGCATGTTCTGGCAGTTGATGCTGGCTTTTGGCTGGGACCTCAGCTGGGGCTGTCATCCGAAATATGCTGGCAGCCTTTCCATGTGGCTGCTTTCCCACAGCGTCATGGCTGGGCTTCAACTGTCAGCGTCCAAGACGGCAGATCCCAAGTATGCGGCCTTTTGGTAACGTCGCTTTAGAAGTCACACAGCACCACTTCCATGTTAGTTATGAGCTCACCCAGGTTCACGGGAAAGGAACACAGAGCCCACCTCTTGGCAGGAGGCAGAGTCACGTTGTAAGAAGAGCCTGTGTGTTGGGAGATGTTGCCATGGTCTTCTGAGGGAAATGTCATCTGACAAGTTGGGAAAATACTGTTGTGTTCCATTATTTTTTTTTTTTTTTTTTTTTTTTTTTGAGACGGAGTCTTGCTCTGACGCCCAGGCTGGAGTGCAGTGGCCGGATCTCAGCTCACTGCAAGCTCCGCCTCCCGGGTTCACACCATTCTCCTGTCTCAGCCTCCCGAGTAGCTGGGACTACAGGCGCCCGCCTCGTCGCCTGGCTAGTTTTTTGTATTTTCTCTTAGAGACGGGGTTTCACCGTATTAGCCAGGATGGTCTCGATCTCCTGACCTCGAGATCCGCCCGTCTCGGCCTCCCAAAGTGCTGGGATTACAGGCTTAAGCCACCGCGCCCGGCCGTGTTCCATTATTAGTCAGCTGGTATGGGAATTTTTAGAACATTTTAATTGTTTTTACATGAAGGTTGAGACAAAATTTTAAAATTTAATCCCCTCAAGTAAGGTTTACTACAAATTCATATTCCATAAAAATTTCACATATTAAGATTTTATAATGATATTTGCTTTTATTATATTCCTTTTTATCCTGTTTTCTGTTAATATCACTTTTTGGTGTAGCTTTCTTATTACCATTTTTATTTTGCAGACAAAGCTGTAAAATGTAATATGGATTCATTGAGAGATTCACCTAAAAACAAATCTGAAAAGAAACACCATTGCATCTCTTTAAAAGATACAAATAAGGTTGTATTTTTAAAATGTTCTTTCAATACAGAGTTGATATAGCGTTAATTTTCAAATTTTCTCTTTCAAAATCTATCTGAAACCAAAAATATGTTTTCTATTAAAAAATCGTTGGCCATAATAGTTTCCTATAGTTTGCTTATTTTGAAAGGAGAAAGTAGCTCCAGCTTCTTCATGTCAAGCTCTTGTTCTCGGCCTAGTTTCCTTTCTACAAAATTGGATATTCATCCTCCTTTTAACGAAGGTATGAAAATCTGGGATTCCAGGGCACCGTCATAGTGAAGTGCAAGTCTAATCTGCTCTCCGTCCCTTTGACAAGACAGGTGAAAGTAATTGCAGGGCATTTTAAATACTGATGATCTGGAATGCCCTGCCATTTGGATGTTTAATGTAGTATAGCAATGGCATAATCACCCAACTTGCCAGTTTTTTGTCTCTCCATATCTGTGTGTGCATGAAAGCTGTCTGGGATGGTGGTTCATGAGAATAACTCCCATGGAATTTTGCTTCTAAAAGAATGTGTATTATGTTGCTGGCGTATACATTCTTTCTGAAAGAAGTTTTTCTTTTACAGTGTGTTGAATCTTCAGCGTACTGGCCAACAAAAAGAGGCATAACCATATATGCTGATCCAGATGTACCAGAAGGAAGGTATGATTTGAAAATTCAAACTGGGTGTGGTGGCGCTTACCTGTACTCCCAGCTATTGAGGAGGCTGAGCTGGGGGGATTGCTTAAGCCCAGGAGGTCGAGGCTTCAGTGAGCTATGATTTTACCACTGTACTCCAGCCTGGGTGACAGAGTGAGACTGTATCTCTAAAATAATAATAATAATTCAGTGTAATTGACGAGACTTAGAGTGATATTGTCTTATACAGTGTTCTATAAAATGGGTGATGGGAAAGTAGTTCATTTTCAAAGAGTGGCCCAGGAAATTTTGGTTAAACATATTAATTTAAAGGAAAAATGTGACACCTGGTTGACAGCAAAGTTGACTGAAAGCTGGTAGTGGCCCTAGAGTCTGTCTCCTCTTTGCCTTGTTGGACAGAGTTGTCTCGGTAAGGCAGGTCTGAAGATTGGCACCGAGTGGTCCTGATGGGAGGGATGGCCTCACGTGGCCAGATGGCAGCACAGGGTGGGTGGTTACCCGGGGCGGAAAGAGAAGGATGGTTTCATGAGTATCAGAGGCTGGGTCTGTACTTTGTCCTTTTCAAGATACATGTCAGTGACATTAATGAAATTGCAGAAAGGATGTAATATTGTACCACCTCATGAATGGTCTAAGAACTCAGTAGACTTTCACACTTCCCCTCATGGACTTTATGCTGTGGTTGTCATATGTTGTACTTTTACATGTATCATAAATGCTAGACTCTATCTCACTTTTATTTAAATAGTCAATTATATTCTAGAGAGAGTTAACTAACAAAAATATCTTCTCTCTTTACCTACGTGGTTGCATTGGTGTTTTTTACTTTGGTGTAGATCCCTATTTCCATCTGGTATTATTTTCCTTCTACCTAAAGGGCTTCCTTTAATATTTCTTGCATTGCAGGTCTGCTGTTGATGAACTCTTTCAGCTTTTTTTTTTTTTTAAAGTATTCATTTTAGGTTCATTTTGAAAAGGATACCTTTGCTAGGTGTAAAATTCTAGGTCGACAGCACTTTATGTAAAGATGTTGCCCCACTGTCTTCTCTCTTGCATTGTTCCCAGCACCGCCTCTGCTGTCACCGGTGCCTTTGTTCCTCTGCCGTTTCCTCTGACTGCTTTTCAGATTTTCTTCTGATTACTGGTTTTAGCAATTTACTTATGATATACTGGCCAGGCATGGTGGCTCACGCCTGTATTCCTAGCACTTTAGGAGGCCAAGGTGGGCAGATCACCTGAGGTCAGGAGTTCAAGACCAGCCTGGCCAACACATGGTGAAACCCCATGTCTACTAAAAATACAAACAAGTTAGCTGGGGTTGGTAATAGGTGCCTGTAATCCCAGCTACTCAGGAGGCGTGATGATCGCTTGAACCCAGGAGGTGGGGTTTGTAGTGAGCTGAGATCACACCACTGTACTCCAGCCTGGGTAACAGAGCAAGACTCGTCTCAAAAAAAAAAAAAAAAAATTGCGATATACCTTGCCGTCATTGCTACCATATTTCTTATGCTTGGGGTTTGTTAATGTTCTTCTTTTGTATCTTTCTTACATCAAATAGTCATTATGTCTACAAATACTTTTTCTGCACCGTTCTCTTCTCCCTCTCCTTTTAGAGACTGTGATGAAACAAATGTCAGATACTTTGATATTGTCCAAAAAGTCCCTGAGGCTCTGTTCATTTTTTCAGCCTTTCAATCTTGCTACTCTGCAGATTAATGATTCTACTGATCTGTCTGTACGTTCATTCTCTTCTTTCATCCACATTCTGCTATTCAGCCCATCCTATGAGTATTTATTATATCTATATTTTTTTGAGACAGGGTCTTGCTGTGTCATCCAGTCCCTCAAGTGCAGTGGAGCAATCATACTATAGCCTTAAACTCCTGGGCTTAAGCAATCCTCCTGCCCCAGCCTCCCGAGTAGCTGGGACTACAGGCATACACAACCACAGCTGGCTAACATTTTAATTTTTTGTAGAGGTGGGGGTCTCACTATGCTGCTCTGGCTGGTCTCCAACTCCTGAGACCAAGTGATGCTCCCGCCTCGGCCTACCAAAATATTAGGATTATAGGTGTGAGCCACTGTACCTGGCCTATATTTCTTATTTCTAAAATGTTCCTTGTTTTTTTTTTCAAAAGTTTATATTTCTTAGCTGAGAACTTGTGTGTTTCCACTCAGAAGTGCTGACCTTTTCTTCTTGCGAAGTGAGTGTCTGATGATTGCCACCCGGAGCCACCGTGGGTTGGCGCCTGCTGATTGTCGTTTCCCTTGGCAGTCGATCCGTTTTCCTGGGCCCGTGTGTGCTGAGTAACTTTGGACTTACTCTGGATATTTTGAGTGTTATGTTGCGAGACTCTGGTTTCTGTTCACATTCTTTAGAGAGCGTTGGTTGGTGTCGTTTGTCTTCACAGGAGGTTGGTACTTCCGTGAGGTCCAGCCCTCATGTTCTGCCTTGTTATCTGTGGATGGTGGTGGCCATGTGATCTCAGGCTCTGGGCCCTCGATGCTGCTTGGGGACTGTTCTGCATCTGCATAGCTTGGGGCGAGTCAGGAGCTTGCGTTGGGTCATGAACCAGCTCTCTTTCTTTTCAGAATTTCCCTCACAGTTACCAGTTTCTAGGGGCTCCTTCCTCGTGTTCCTCTAGCCAGATAGTTTCTCTTGGAGACATTGGTGTGCAGTAATGTGGGATTGGGATACCTTGAGAATAAAACAAATAAGGGAGAAAAAAGGTGGAAATTTTCCTCACACAGTCTTTGGACCACAGCTCCCATCTCCCAGTTCCTCTGGCTTCAGGTGCGGGTTTTCTCTCAGGGGTCAAGGTCACCACACTGCTGTTGCCGTTGCTGAACGCAGCTCCAAGATCAGAGCTGGCCTTGGGGCCCGGCGAGGAAAGGAAAGAAAAACAATGGGGATTCCCCACACTTTCTGGTTTAAAGGGCGTCTCTTCCCGCTTCTCTGGCTTGAAAGAGGGGGTCTCTCCTAGAGGTTCTTGTGTCTGCATCTGCCACATAGTCATCCTGAGGTCAACACAGAGAGACACAGAGAAGAAAAACCAAGAAAGTCCTGGTGACTGTGTTTTTCAGGTGTTCCACTTCTCTCGCCTGCTGTTGGGGCCTCATCCAGAATCTCTAGTTGTGATCAGCAGGAGAGAGAGGCTGTGGCAGGCCTACTCCATCCTGTCCAGCACCAGCACCAGAAGTGTCAGAAGTGACTTTTATACTTAAAGAACTAAGCTCCGGTTCTCACAGAAATGTGCTTATGTAGATAAACCAATTCCTAAGTGGTGCTTCTTAAATTTGTAATCCAGAAAATAAAGATATTTTCAGGATTGAGGTAAAGGAGTTCACAATTTTTCTTTTTTATTTCTTCTTCTTTTTTTTTTTAAGATGGAGTCTCACTCTGTCACCCAGGCTGGAGTGCAGTGGAGTGATTTTGGCTCACTGCAACCTCCGCCTTCTGGGTTCACGCCATTCTCCTGTCTCAGCCTCCCGAGTGGCTGGGATTACAGGCGCCCGCCACCACACCTGGCTAATTTTTTGTATTTTTAGTAGAGATGGGGTTTCACCATGTTAGCCAGGATGGTCTTGATCTTCTGATCTCACAATCCTCCTGCCTCGGCCTCCCAAAGTGCTGGGATTATAGGCGTAAGCCACTGCGCCTGGCCAATTTTTCATTTTTTTAAGAGACAGGGTCTTGCTCTTGTTGCCCAGGCTGGAGTGCAGTGGCACAATCACAGTGCACTGCAGCGTCCAACTCTTAAGCTTAAACAATCCTCCCACCTTGGCCTCCCGAGTTGCTGGTGCCATAGGCACATACCACCATGCCCAGTGTTTTTTATATTTTTATTTTTGTGGAGATGGGGACTCACTGTGTTGCCCAGGCTGCTGTTCACAAATTTTAATGAATTTTTTTTTCATTTCTAGTGCTTTAAGTCAGAAGTCAAATGAGAAACCTCTTAGATTGGCTGAGAAGAAAGAATATGATGAGAAGAATAGCTGTGTGAAGTAAGAATTTTTTCCTTGGCTTGAATTGTGTATTGAAATAATTATAATAAAATTATAAAGAAGAGAAATCTACACATTTTATTACTAATTTCAAACCTGCATTCCCATCAAAAAATAAATGTACAGTGCATCTCCTGTAGGGTCTGAGGTTAGTTTTTTCTTTTCCATCCACTTGGGCACATTTTTCTGTTTAAAGCTTTGTTCCAGTGTAAGTAGTCATTTTCTACCTCGCCTTCTGGATTCTCTTGGTAAAGGGAACAGTGTCACAAATGGAATTAGATACAGTTGATCTTTTGGGTCTGTTGATATTCTGTGGGTTGGTCTTTGCTTTCTTCCCAGTTCTCTGAGGCAACACTGCCCGAGAAACTGAGCAGTTTGCCTTGATTTTATACTTGTGTAATCTACAAAATATTTACATACCAATTTTTGTTTTGAGACAAGGTCTTCCTCTGTTATTCAGGCTGGAGTGCCGTGGTGCAGTCACAGCTCACTGCAGCTTCGACCTCCTGGGCTCAAGTGATCCTCCAATCTCAGCCTCCCAAGTAGCTGCGACCACAGGCATGCACCACCATACCTGGCATATATATATTTTTGGTAGGACAGGGTTCTCACTATGTTACCCAGGCTGGTCTCAAACTCCTGGTCTCAAATAATTCTCCCGCCTCTGCCTTTCAAAGTGCTGGGATTGCAGGTGTGACCGCAGCTCCCAGCCTCATGCCATTTTTATACTTTTTACCATATTGGCCTAATTTTACATTCCAAGTAACTGTAGCTGCCCTGGAGCTCCCAGAGGGACAGAGTGTGAGACAGGTCAGAGGTGGAAAGGTCCTGCTGTTTCCACTGGTTGGCCTGGGGGTGGGAGCCAGGGTGTGGACTCTGCTGCCATGTGGGCTCCCCAGCTTCCCAGAGACCATGCTGATGGCCTGCCAGGGCTTCTTACCCTGGGAGTATACACCACCCAGTATTTCAAGGGTGAGGCTTTGAAAGCTTCCATGAGCCCACAGAGTTGGGGATGGCTGTTGATGCACCTGACTGACACCCCCGCTCCCAGGGCAACCTCAGCCCTAATACCTAAAGGTTTTGCTGTCACAGTGGTTGTTTTCCTTGGAACAGAAGACCTTGCATTATCCATGCAGCTTATTTCTTTCTTTTATTATTTTAAATTATAACCAGGCAAAGTAACCCTGGAATATTCTTTTTTTCATTATTTATTTATTTTATTTTTTTAATTGGAGACGGAATCTTGCTCTGTCACCTAGGCAAGAGTGCAATGACGCAATCTTGGCTCACTGCAACCTCCACCTCCTGGGTTCAAGTGATTTTGTTGCCTCAGCCTCCTAAGTAGCTGGAATTACAGGCATCTGCCACCATGTCCAGGTAATTTTTTTTTTTATTTTTAGTAGAGATGGGGGTTTTGCCATGTTGGCCCGGCTGGTCTCGAACTCATGACCTCAGGTGATCCGCCTGCCTTGGCCTCCCAAAGTGCTAGGATTACAGGCGTGAACCACTGCGCCCAGATGACCCTGAAATATTCTGTTCCCTTTTATTTTCGTATTAAAAAGTTCTGTCTTGTCTTCTGTTCTGCTAAAATGCCCTTTACTTACAACCCACTGATTAAACAACATCAGTTATCCTGTCAGTCTCCGGTGGATTTCAGGGAACTTTGAGGTAGTTCAAGATTAAACAGCAAAGAAGGCTTTGAGTTCCTTAGGGACATGGGAATGACCTGGTGATCCTGGGACCCTCCCCCTTGACTGAGCAGAGGTCCTACATTGGCTGCACTGTGTCCAAAGCCTGGGGAACCCCGTTCTGTCATTTCTGGCTAGATAGCGAAGGCAGCCTGGAGGAAAGGGACCCTTTCCTTAAGGATGGCCAGTCAGGGACCCGCATTGCCGCATCCCCAAACCTCACTTGGTACTATGATAACGACTGTCATGATGTGGGCAGAGGGGCACAGGGACCTTGGCTCATCGCCAGAGGCCAGGTGTCCCACTAGCCTCCTCTGTGTGACACCTGTGGTTTTCTTTTCCTGTCTTTTTGTCTTGCTGATGGAATTGCTCAAGCCTGTAAGTACCAGCAAGCAGTTGTGTTTCTTTCTCCTTGGGCCTGTTCCTTCATATAACTCATTTGGAAACCCCCCAATTACAGTACGTTCTGGAAGAGGTCACCCCAGATTCAGTCTGCCCCATTCCAGGATCACATACCACCATACCCTTGGGAATCCTGGATACTTGGGTAGCAGAGGGAGTGGTGGGGCCCACACCCAGGTTTAAGGGCTCTCCTAGCGAAATTCTCTCTCTTAATCTTTGGGTGTCCAAGAGAAACTGCTGTGTTCTGCTAAGGGCTTCTCGGGGTGGCGAGGCAGCGTGGATTGGGCTGATACCGTGTTTCTAAGCTGGTGCCAGCTTCTGCCCAGCCCATGGAAATATGCTGGGTGGTGGGTGAGTCTCAACTCTGTGTGGTGACTGTCGCAGAATTATTTTCAGGAGGATTTTGGACTTTGACAGTGCAGCCATATGTGCTGCGGGGAGTACTTTCATGACTGGTTAAGACGTCCTGGGCATAGGAGGGTGGAGTGGTGCCTGCTTGCCACTCACGTCATCTCTGATATTTAATGTACCCTGGAGCTCTCTCTGCAGTTCTTTGTCTTTCCATCTTCTGTGTCCCTCAAGCCTACTGTGATATTCATTCTTTATTCTTCTGTTGTCTTCCTTTAAACATTTTAACATCAGCCTACTTTGTACTGCCCACTGATTGAAGATGGAAAATTCTCCGAATAACCCATTTTTCCTTCTTTCTTTCTTTCTTTCTTTCTTTCTTTCTTTCTTTCTTTCTTTCTTTCTTTCTTTCTTTCTTTCTTTCTTTCTTTCTTTCTTTCCTTCCTTCCTTCCTTCCTTCCTTCCTTCCTTCCTTCTTTCTTTCCTTCTTTCCTTCTTTCTTTTCTTCCTCCCTCCCTCCTTCCCTCCTTCCCTCCTTCCCTCCTTCCCTCCTTCCCTCCTTCCTTCCTTCCTTCCTTCCTTCATTCTTTCATTCTTTCTGACAAAGTCTTGCTCTGTACCCCAGGCTGGAGTGCAGTGGTAAAATCTCAGCTCACTGCAACCTCCGCCTCTCGGATTCAAGCGATTCTCTTGCCTCAGCCTCCCGAGTAACTGGGTTTACAGGTGCACGCCACCATGCCCAGCTAACTTTTTTGTATTTTTAGTAGAGATGGGGTTTCGCTGTGATAGCCAGGCTGGTCTCAAACTCCTGACCTCAGGTGATCTGCCTGCCATTAGCTTCCCAAAGTGCTGGGATTACAGGTGTGAGCCACTGTGCCTGGCCCAAATATGCACATTCTTTGTGATACCGTTTCAGTGTCAGAGTCTGAACAGCAGTGCATGTCGAAGCCTGGACTGAAATGCCCTTCATACAGGCTGCTGAGTCCGGGGTCGGACACTGTCCTGCCAGACCCAAGCCCTCTGCCAGAGAACACAGTGAGTGTTGAGGACGCGGCTCTCTTGTACAACCCTTCCTTCTCCCTCTTGAAATCACACCCACACTTCTGTTCTTCCCATGACCCCACTCTCCCTGCATCATGGTTCCGGTGAGATGAGTGTCTATTGTCCCTGGGCTGTGAGCACGTGAGTGCTGTGGAGCTCTGCAGTCACAGAGCACGGCTGCTTCTCTCTTCTGACATAGCCTTTTGGTTTACCTGAAGTTAATAATTATCTGTTTTTTTTTCTTTGGGTTTTTTTTTTAATGGGGTCTCACAGTGTTGCCTATGCTGGTCTCAAACTTCTGGCATCAAGCCAGACCTCCTGCTTCAACCTCCCGAGTAGCTAGGACTACTGTGTGCCACTATGCCTGGCTCACTTTCCTAAGTTTTTCATCTATCCTAAAGATTCATCTCCAGAATTCTTCTCTGTTGTCTAAACTCAGGTTCTCACTTGTGTCTCTTTGGAGATCTCTCCAGATGCTTTCTGCCTGCTTTGGTCTGTGCCTGATGCGTCCCGCATTCATTGTCACCAACATCCTGAGATTCTCTGCATCTTTCTTGAATTGAATCTCCTCTTTTCCAGATCATCCATCTTATTCTTACTTGGTTTACTCCCTTGTTTTGGTGGAGAGCATCCTTTAGTAGCTCTCTAGGAAGGAAGACACAAAACATAAATTTTTTAGAGACTTTGCATAAATGCTTTTAGACTATCTTCACACTTGATCAATAGTTTGTCTATAAATTTTGAAGACATTTCTACTTCTAGTTTCTAGTGTGGAGACGTCCACTCTATTCTGATTTCTTATTCTTTATATATGACTCCTTTCCTTTTCTCTCTCTCTTCTCTCTCTCTCTCTCTGGAAGCTTATAGGATCTTCCTTTGTTGCCAGTGTTTGGAAGTTTCCTGATGTTGTGCCTTGGCGTGGTTCTATTATTATGCTTGTCATTCAGTGGACCCTTCCAATGTGTAGCCTCGTGTCCCTTACCCCTGGGAAATTCTCTTGACTTTTTGGTTGTTCTCTTGTGCTCCATGTTCTCTGTCTTCTTTTAAGAACCTCTGTGACACGTATGTTGAACCTCCTGAATTGGTTGCGTAATTTTATAAAATATATTTTTCTTCTTCTTTCTTTTTTTTTTATTATTATACTTTAAGTTCTGGGTTACATGTGCAGAACGTGCAGTTTTGTTACATAGGTGTACATGTGCCATAGTGGTTTGCTGCACCCATCAACCCGTCATCTACATTAGGTATTTCTCCTAATGTTATACCTCCCCTAGCCCCTGACCCCCCACAGGTCCTGGTGTGTGATGTTCCCCTCCCTGTGTCCATGTGTTCTCATTGTTCATCTCCCACTTATGAGTGATAATATGCAGTGTTTGGTTTTCTGATTTTGTGATAGTTTGCTGAGAATGATGGTTCCCAGCTTCATCCCTGTCCCTGCAAAGGACATGAACTCATCCTTTTTTATGGCTGCATAGTATTCCATGGTGTATATGTGCCACATTTTCTTAATCCAGTCTATCATTGATGGGGATTTGGGTTGGTTCCAAGTCTTTGCTATTGTGAATAGTGCACAATAAACGTACATGTGCATGTGTCTTTATTGTAGAATGATTTATAATCCTTTGGGTATATGCCCAGTAATGAGATTGCTGGGTCAAATGATATTTCTGGTTCTAGATCCTTGAGGAATCGCCACCCTGTCTTCCATGATGGTTGAACTAATTTACATTTCTACCAACAGTGTAAAAGTGTTCCTATTTTTCCACAACCTCTCCAGCATCTGTTTTTTCCTGACTTTTTAATGATTGCCATTCTAACTGGCATGAGATGGTATCTCATTGTGGTTTTGATTTGCATTTCTCTAATGACCAGTGATGATGAGCATTTTTTCATATGTCTGTTGGCTGTATGAATGTCTTCTTCTGAGAAGTGTCTGTTCATGTCCTTTGCCCACCTTTTAGTGGGGTTGTTTGCTTTTTTCCTGTAAATTTGTTTAAGTTCTTTGTAGATTCTAGATATTAGCCCTTTGTCAGATGAGTAGATTGCAAAAATTTTCCCCCATTCTGTAGGTTGCCTGTTCACTCTGATGATAGTTTCTTTTGCTGTGCAGAAGCTCTTTAGTTTAATTAGATCCCATTTGTCAATTTTGACTTCTGTTGCCATTGCTTTTGGTGTTTTAGACATCAAGTCTTTGCCCATGCCTATGTCCTGAATGGTACTGCCTAGGTTTTCTTCTATGATTTTTATGGTCCTAGGTCTTATGTTTAAGTCTTTTGATCCATCTTGAGTTTATTTTTGTATAAGGTGTAAGGAAGGGGTCCAGTTTCAGTTTTCTGCATATGGCTAGTCAGTTTTCCTAACACCATTTATTAAATAGGGAATCTTTTCCCCATTGCTTGTGTGTGTCAGGTTTGTCAAAGATCAGATGGCGGTAGATGTGTGGTGTTATTTCTGAGGCCTGTGTTCTGTTGCATTGGTCTATGTATCTGTTTTGGTACTAGTACCATGCTGTTTTGGTTACTGTAGCCTTGTAGTAAAGTTTGAAGTCAGGTAGGGTGATGCTCCCAGCTTTGTTCTTCTTCCCTGGGATTGTCTTGGCTATGTGGGCTCAGTTTTGGTTTCGTATGAAGTTTAAAGTAGTTTTTTCCAATTCTGTGAAGAAAATCAGTGGTAGCTTGATGGGGATAGCATTGAATCTATAAATAACTTTGGGCAGTAAGACCATTTTCACGATATTGATTCTTCCTATCCATGAGCATGGAATGTTTTTCCATTTGTTTGTGTCCTCTCTTATTTTCTTGGGCAGTGGTTTGTAGTTCTCCTTAAAGAGGTCCTTCACATCCCTTGTAAGTTGGATTCCTGGGTATTTTATTCTCTTAGTAGGAATTGTGAATGGGAGTTCACTCATGATTGGGCTCTCTGTCTGTTATTGGTGTATAGGAATGCTTGTGATTTTTGCACATTCATTTTGTATCCTAAGACTGATGAAGTTGCTCATCAGCTTAAGGAGATTTTGGGCTGAGATGATGGGGTTTTCTAAATATATAATCATGTAATCTGCCAACAGAGACAATTTGACTTCCTGTCTTCCTATTTTAATACCTTTATTGCTTTCTCTTGCCTGATTGCCCTGGCCAGATACTGCCCTTTCTCTTGCCTAATTGCCCTGCCCTTCTAATACTGTGTTGAATAGGAGTGGTGGGAGAGGGCATCCTTGTCTTGTGCCGGTTTTCAAAGGGAATGCTTCCAGTTTTTGCCCATTCAGTATGATATTGGCTGTGGGTTTGTCATAAATAGCTCTTACTATGTTGAGATACGTTCCGTCGATACCTAGTTTATTCAGAGTTTTTAGCAGGAAGGGGTGGTGAATTTTATCGAAGGCTTTTTCTGCATCTATTGAGATAATCATGTGGTTTTTGTTGTTGGTTTTGTTTATATGCTAGATTACATTTACTGATTTGCGTATGTTGAACCAGCCTTGCATCCCAGGGATGAAGCCGACTCAATTGTGGTGGATAAGCTTTTTGATATGCTGCTGGATTCGGTTTGCCAGTATTTTATTGAGGATTCTTGCATCGATGTTCATCGGGGATATTGGCCTAAAATTCTCTTTTTTTGTTGTGACTCCAGTTTTTTTTTGTTGTGGCAGGCTTTGGTATCAGGATGATGCTGGCCTCATAAAATGAGGTAGGGAAGATTCCATCTTTTTCTGTTAATTGGAATAGTTTCAGAAGGAATGGTACCAGCTCCTCTTTCTACCTCTGGTAGAATTTGGCTGTGAATCGGTCTGGTCCTGGACTTTTTTTTGTTGGTAGGCTATTACTTATTGCCTCAATTTCAGAACCTGTTACTGGTCTATTCAGGGATTCAACTTCTTCCTGGTTTAGTCTTGGGAGGGTGTATGAGTCCAAGAATTTATCCATTTCTTCTAGATTTTCTAGTTTATTTGCACAGGGATGTTTATAGTATTCTCTGATGGTAGTTTGTATTTCTGTGGGGTCAGTGATGATATCCCCTTTATCATTTTTTATTGTGTCTATTTCATTCTTCTCTCTTTTCTTTTTTATTAGTCTTGCTAGTGGTTTATCTATTTTGTTGATCTTTTCAAAAAACCAACTCCTGGATTCATTGATTTTTTTGAAGGGTTTTCTGTGTCTTTATCTCCTTCAGTTCTGCTCTGATCTTAGTGATTTCTTGCCTTCTGCCAGCTTTTGAATTCGTTTGCTCTTGCTTCTCTAGTTCTTTTAACTGTGATGTGAGGGTGTCAATTTTAGGTCTCTCCTGTTTTCTCTTGTGGGCATTTAGTGCTATAAATTTCCCTCTATACACTGCTTTAAATGTGTCCCAGAGATTCTGATGCATTGTGTCTTTGTTCTCATTGGTTTCAAAGAACATCTTTCTTTCTGTCTTCATTTTGTTATTTACCCAGTAGTCATTCAGGAGCAGGTTGTTCAGTTTCCATGTACTTGTGTGGTTTTGAGTAAGATTCTTAATCCTGAGTTCTAATTTGATTGCACTGTGGTCTGAGAGACAGTTTGTTGTGATTTCTGTTCTTTTACATTTGCTAAGGAGTGTTTTACTTCCAATTATGTGGTCAATTTTAGAATAAGTGTGATGTGGTGCTGAGAAGAATGTATATTCTGTGGATTTGGGGCAGAGAGTTCTGTAAATGTCTATTAGGTCCACTTGGTGCAGAGCTGAGTTCAGGTCCTGGATATCCTTGTTAATTTTCTGTCTCGATCTGTCTAATACTGATGGAGGGGTGTTAAAGTCTCCCATTTTTTATTGTGTAGGAGTCTAAACCTCTTTGTAGGTCTCTTAAGAACTTGCTTTATGAATGTGGGTGCTCCTGTATTGGGTGCATATATATTTGGGATAGTTAGCTCTTCTTGTTGAATTGATCCCTTTACTATTATGTAATGGCTTTCTTTGTCTCTTTTGATCTTTGTTGGTTTAAAGCCTGTTTTATCAGAGGTCAGGATTGCAACTCCTGCTTTTTTTTTTTTGTTTTGCTTTCCATTTCCCCCCACCTTTATTTTGGGCCTATGTGTGTCTCTGCACGTGAGATGGGTCTCCTGAATACAGCACACTGATGGGTCCTTGACTCTCTATCCAATTTGCCAGTCTGTGTCTTTTAATTGGGGCATTTAGCCCATTTACATTTAAGGTTAATATCATTATGTGTGAATTCGATCCTGTCATTATGATGCTAGCTGGTTATTTTGCCCATTAATTGATGCATTTTCTTCATAGTGTCGATCTTTACAATTTGGCATGTTTTTGCAGTGGCTGGTAGCGGTTGTTCCTTTCCATGTTTAGTGCTTCCTTCAGGAGCTCTTGGAAGGCAGGCCTGGTGGTGACAAAATCTCTCAGCATTTGCTTGTCTGTAAAAGATTTTATTTCTCTTTCACTTATGAAGCTTAATTTGGCTGGACATGAAATTCTGGGTTGAAAATTCTTTTCTTTAAGAATATCGAATATTGGCTCCCACTCTCTTCTGGCTCATAGGATTTCTGCAGAGAGATCCACTGGTAGTCTGATGGGCTTCCCTTTGTGGGTAACCTGACCTTTCTCTCTGGCTGCCCTTAACAATTTTTCCTTCATATCAACCTTGATGAATCTGACAATTATGTGTCTTGGGGTTGCTCTTCTCAAAGAGTGTCTTTGTGGTGTTCTCTGTATTTCCTGAATTTGAATGTTGGCCCGCCTTGCTAGTTTGGGGAA
The DNA here is from genome assembly GCF_002776525.5 of Piliocolobus tephrosceles. Classification (NCBI taxonomy): domain Eukaryota; kingdom Metazoa; phylum Chordata; class Mammalia; order Primates; family Cercopithecidae; genus Piliocolobus; species Piliocolobus tephrosceles. The sequence continues at coordinate 24,425,832 of NC_045454.1, read as the reverse complement.
GTTCTCCTGGATAATATCCTGAAGAATGTTTTCTAACTTGGTACCATTCTCCCCATCACTTTCAGGTACACCAATAAAACGTAGATTTGGTCTTTTCACATAGTCCCATATTTCTTGGAGGCTTTGTTTGTTTCTTTTTACTCTTTTTTTCTCTAATCTTGTCTTCTCACTTTATTTCATTAATTTTTACTTTCTTCCACTTGCTCAAATTGGCTGTTGAAGCTTGTGCATGTGTCACGAAGTTCTCGTATTGTGGTTTTCAGCTCCATCAGGTCATTTAAGCTCTTCTCTACATTGGTTATTCTAGTTAGCCATTTGTCTAAGCTTTTTTCAAGGTTTTTAGTTTCCTTACGATAGGTTACAACATGCTCATTTAGCTCAGAGAAGTTTATTATTACCGACCTTCTGAAGCTTGCTTCTGTCAACTCATCAAACTCATTCTCTGTCCAGTTTTGTTCCCTTGCCTGCAAGGAGTTGTGTTCCTTTGGAGGAGAAGAGGCGTTCTGGTTTTTGGAATTTTCAGCCTTTCTGCTCTTGTTTCTCCCCATCTTTGTGGTTTTATCCTCCTTTGGTCTTTGATGTTGGTGAGCTATGGATAAGGTTTTGGCGTAGACGTCCTTTTTGTTGATGCTGATGCTATTCCTTTCTATTTGTTAGTTTTCCTTCTAACAGACAGGCCCCTCAGCTGCAGGTCTGTTGGAGTTTGCTGGAGGTCCACCCCATACCCTGTTTGCCTGGGTATCACCAGCGGAGGCTGCAGAACAGCAAATATTGCTGCCTGATCCTTCCTCTGGAAGCTTCATCCCAGAGGGACACCCACGTGTATGAAGTGTCTGTTGGTCCCTACTGGGAGATGTCTCTCAGTCAGGCTACACATGGGTCAGGGACCCACTTGAGGAGGCAGTCGGTCCATTATCAGAGCTCAGGTGCTGTGCTGGGAGAACCACTGCTCTCTTTGGAGCTATCAGGCAGGGACGTTTAAGTCTGGAGAAGCTGTCTGCTGCCTTTGGGTCAGATATGCCCTGCCCCCAGAGGTGGAATCTAGAGATGCAGTAGGCCTTGCTGAGCTGTGGTGGGCTCCGCCCAGTTCGACCTTCTTTGCTGCTTTGTTTACACTGTGAGCACAGAACTGCCTACTCAACCTCAGCAGTGGTGGATGCCCCTCCCCCCTCGTCCCAGGTTGATCGCAGACTGCTGCGCTAGCAGCAAGCAAGGCTCCATAGGCGTGGAACCTACCACTCCAGGCACAGGAGGGAATCTCCTTGTCTGCTGGTTGTGAAGATTGTGGGAAAAGCACAGTATTTGGGCAGGAGTGTACTGCTCCTCCAGGTACAGTCACTCATGGCTTCCCTTGGCTAGGAAAGGGAAATCCCCCAACCCCTTGTGCTTCCCGGGTGGAGTGACACCCCACCCTGCTTTGGCTCGCCCTCCATAGGCTGTACCCACTGTCCAACCAGTCCCAGTGAGATGAACCAGGTACCTCAGTTGGAAATGCAGAAATCACCCATCTTCTGCATCGAGCTCACTGAAAGTTATAGACTGGAGTTCCTATTTGGCCATCTTGGAAGTGCCTGCTCTTTTTTAAATCTCTTTGTCTTTTTGCTTTACTTTTTTTTCCTTTGAAACGGAGTCTCACACTGTCGCCCAGGCTGGCGTGCAGTGGTGCGATGTCAGCTCACTGCAACTTCTGTCTCCTGGGTTCAAGTGATTCTCCTGCCTCAGTCAGGGATTACAGGTGCCCACCACCACACCCAACTAATTTTTATATTTTTAGTAGAGACAGGGTTTCATTATATTGGCCAGGCTGATCTCAAACTCCTGACCTCCAGTGATCTGCCTCCCTCGGCCTCCCAAAAGGCTGGGATTATAGGTGTGAGCCACTGGGTGCCAGCCTGCTTTACTTTTTGGAATGTTTTTACAATTTTGTCCTCTACTCATTTTATTGAGTTTTTTATTTCTAATATCACGTTTTTAATTTGCAAGGTTTACCTCTTGTTCTCTTTTCCCTTTCTGATCATGTCCTGTCCTTGTTTCACATATATGATAATTTCTCTCATTTTTCTAAGGAGACTAATGATGTTGGTGGGGGAGTTTTCTTCTCCCTACACTGTTTCTTTTTCTTGCAGGGTGCATTACTCGGTTTTTAAGGTTGGAGGCTTTCCTTAGACGTCATGCGGTCCTTGATTGTCTGCCCGTATTTCAACGTAGAGGACCAGTGAGCTGGTGAGGGTCTCTAAGTGTACCAAGCCTGTGGGCTATGGGTCTCACAGGGGAGCGAGCTGCTGTGAGTGCAGGAACCTCTGAATTCTGTCCAGATGCCCAAGGGAAGGCTTCTCCTGTCTCTGGCCCCCGGGGCTAAAGACTTGCCTGTGTCCTGGGAGCTCAGTGGAAGGCACAGGCTGGGTCTTACTGTCCTGTGTGTGCTTAGCTTCCCTCTTTTCAGTTCAGTACCTTGGTTTGCAGCTAGGCCTACAGCCCCCAGTCCTGAGAGTTCTGCTTTATCCTCTCCAGAGAATCAGCCCCTGGGCTTCCTAGGGTTGTGGTGAGTGGCAGTCTGGTGTGGAGCAGTGTAAGGTGATGCAGAGGCTCCCCACTCTGCCACACTGCTGCAGCCAGGGAGCCTGCCCCTAATTCCTCAGCTTTCTGAAGGTTGTTCTCTGCAGATGGGGTCAGGCCTCCCGTGGCTGGCTCAGATTCAACTGTCTTGGGGCTGTTACCAGTTTGTCCATCTGTTTTTTAGCTTCTAACATTCTATTCTGGAATATTGTCTCTAAAACATAGCTTTTTTGAGATATGATTCATGTACCCTTTTTTCAAGTGTACAATTCAGTGATTTTTAGTGTATTCACAGAGTTTGCAACCACACAAGTCCATATCCATTAGCAATCACTCTCCGTTTTCCTCCTTCCACATCCTTTGGCAGCCAGTAGTCTGCTTTCAGTCTCTATGGGTTTGCCTGTTCAGGACATTTAATATGGATGGGATCATATGGTGTGTGGGCCTTAGTGACACTGGCTTCACTGCGCACAATGTTTCCAAGGCTCACCTCTGCCGTATCATAAATGAGCACAGCATGCCTTTTCATGGCCGACTTATATTGCATTGCGTGCGTGGAGTGCATTTCATGTACTCATTCATCAGCTGATGACAGTTGGGTCTTGTGGCTTTTGCATTTAAAAATCCATTTACAGGGCCGGGCACAGTGGCTCACACCTGTAATCCCAACACTTTGGGAAGCCAAGGCGGGCGGGTCCCTGAGGTCAGGAGTTCAAGACTAGCCTGGCCAACATGGTGAAACCCTGTCTCTACTAAAAATACAGAAATTAGCTGAGTGTGGTGGTGGATGCCTGTAATCCCAGCTACTCAGGAGGCTGAGGCAGGAGAATCTCTTGAACCTGGGAGGCGGAGGTTGCAGTGAGCTGAGATTATGCCACTGTACTCCAGCCTGAGTAACGAGCGAAATTCCATCTCAAAAAAAAAAGAAAAGAAAAATACGTTTACAGGAATGGGGCTTTAGGAAGGAGTGCAGTTTGCCAAGTGTGTAACCCACCATCTTTATCCTGGAGTCCCCAGATGTCTGTGGCTTGTGACTTCTCTGTGACTGCCACTGACCTTACAAGCCGTGTTGGGGTTGGGCTGGATCTAGAGGAAAGCAGTTTCAGATTTCTTCTACTCTCAGCAGAGGTGATTGTGGACAAGTCCTATCTGGTCTTGTTTTCTCATCCATAAAATAAAGAGAGTATAGTACACTAGTGGCTCCTGAGCTCGGCTGGGGCCCCTCAGATACTCTCACAGGGACCTGGGTGGCAAGGTTGTGGCAGCACAGGTACAGGCCCTCATACTTCATAAACCAAGCAGAACAGAACAGGCAGCGGTTGTACAGCTGAGCCTTGGGCTGTGCAGTCCTTGCTATCTCTTATCAAGGAAGAACTAAAAGAATAGCTCAACTGAGGAAACAGAAATACCTTTTTCTTCACATTCTTCTTTTAACTATCTTACAGATTACTGCAGTTTTTAAATCCTGATCCTTTGAGAGCTGACGGAATCTCTGATCTCCAGCAGGTATTACAGGCCCTTAAAAAAGTAAAATAAAAAGAGAGAAAAAACTGTTTATTCTTTAAATCCTTCTCCTTCCTCCCTCCAGAACTGAGATTAGAAGGGAAACTCCTTAGATGGGGGACTTTACCTGAAGACGTCCTTTTAGAAACAATTGAATGGATTGTTACTTCTGAGAAATTGTTCCTTGTTTTTTGGATAATAAACAGTCTTCCTTTTAGTAGTGGTGGGTTTTGGTTTTTTGTTTGTTTGTTTAAGTAAGCATATATACCCAGGTGTTTACATTGAAATCTGTATTTTCTTCATTTCCATGAAGTTGCTGACGCCTCAGGGCAGACCCTGGTTGTCTAATGCACACGTTCTCTCAGTTGCAGAAGCTGAAGGGCCTGCAGCCGCCTGTGGCAGTGCTCCGAAACAAGATTGAGCCCTGCTTAACCATTGACTCGTCGCCACTGTCAGCAGACCTGAAGAAGGTAAAAGTGCTCTAAAACTGAATTTATCAAGAATGCCAGCTTTTTCTAATAGAGAAGGATTTTGAAACAAATGGTTCCAAGGTTGCATTTTATAATTTCTTTGCTTTTGAAATTATCTTTTTATTTGAGATTACAGGCATGAGCCACCACACCTGGACTAATTTCTCATTTATTCTTAAATCCAGGTTAGCTTCTTAGAAGTGAGTGAGTGAGTATTTTGTGAGGCAGCCGCTGTGTAACTGTGAGCCCCTTCTGCAGTCAGGTTTCCAGGATGCCCGTGGACAGGGCTGTGGGAGGAGCAGCAGGCCACCAGGGCAGTTGTAATGCACTCCCCAACCGTTCTTTTCAAAATTGTCTCACACACCTATGATTTCATTTGGAAAATTGATCGTACATGTTTATCTACCTTTTTCCTGATTAAAAAAAGTTAAAAAAAATTGTTTTAAGATAGGAAGATAAAACGACCGGGACAAATAGTGTGAGAGAGAAGTGGACAGATTCCACAGTCTTAGAAGATTTCATCTTCTAAGGAGATAGAGTGTGGCTGCCTCTGCAGGAAAGGAGCACTTTGCAAGGGGAGCATGAACTGCCAGCTCTGTCTCCTGAGCACCCACAGCTAGCTTGTATTGTTCTTAGCAGCAAGGTTGGAGGCTCTTTTTGGAGAAACTTGAATGGCCTTAGAGAAATGACCTTCACATGATGCTATTTGGAATTCTCCCACAAACAGGACCTGCTTGCCGCTCTGTCTTCCTGCAGTGAGGTGACACTCATGTGATGGCAAGAGTCCCCAGAGCTTCCAGTTGGGCATTAGTGTCTTGCTCTCCACCATGAACAGACATCAGGGATCATGGAAATTTGAAGAAAACCTTCACCTTAAAAAAAAAGACCAGGCTGGGTGCACTGGCTCCTACCTGTAATCCCAGCACTTTGGGAAGCCGAGGCAGGCAGATCATCTAAGGTCAGGAGTTTGAGACCAGCCTGGCCAACATGGTGAAACCCCGTCTCTACTAAAAATACAAAAATTAGCCAGGCGTGGTAGTACATACCTGTAGTCCCAGCTACTTGGGAGGCTGAGACAGGAGAATCGCTGGTACCCAGGAGGCGGAGGTTGCAGTGCACCAAGATTGTACCACTGAACTCCAGCCTGGGCAACAGAGCGAGACTCTGTCTCAAAAAAAAAAAAAGACCAAAACAAACCCTCAGGGAAACAAACAATGCAGTTGAGTAACAGAAAATGTTAGAGAATATTCCCAGAGAGAATAAATATCCCCAGAGAGAAGATGTTGCATCCATAACAGCTTACTGTTAAAGGGATGCAATGTCTTCTCTCTGGGGATATTTAAGATAGGATATTTTAAAAAGGAACAGGCGGAGAAAAAGGTTCTTGGAAATTCAGAATATAGAAAAATGTAAAAATCACTAGTATGTTTGAGATGTAAAGGAGAAGCTAACTATCAGAAAGTAGAGAAAAAAGGCAAACATGGAAATAGGAGAAAAAAATTTTGAGGGTCAGTTTGAGGTCCAGTATCTGAAAATGGGATTTCTAGGAAGAATGAAGGAAGATAGTAGGAAATTTTCTAAAGATTAACATAGGAACATTTTCTGGAACTAATGGACAAGAATTTCCAGATTAGGAGGTCCTACCCATCATAGGCCCAGAACACCTGCTGAAGAAAGAGATTAGAAATGTTCTTCTGAAGCATCTAAGTTGAGGGAATCTAAAGATTATGAAGGCTTCAAGAGAGATGAAACTGGTCCTACACATTGGACCAGGAGTCAGAATGGCTTCAAATGTCTCCACAATGCACCAGATGAGCACTGATGTCAAAATTCTGATGAGGTCGGGCGCAGTGACTCATGCCTTTAATCCTAGCACTTTGGGAGGCAGAGGCGCTGATTGCCTGAGCTCAGGAGTTCGAGACCAGCCTGGGCAACATGGTGAAATCCTGTCTCTACTAAAATACAAAAAATTAGCTGGGTGTGGTGGTGCATGCCTGTAGTCCCAGTCGCTTGGGAGGCTGAGACATGAGAATCGCTTGAACCTGGGAGGCAGAGGTTGCAGTGAGCCAAGATCGTGCCACTGCACTCCAGCCTGGGCACAGAATGAGACTCTGTCTCCAAAAAAAAAAATAATTATTGTTATTATTATTATTCTGAAGAAAAGCTCTTTGGAACCAGAGGTCCATACTCAAACTGTGGATGGAGTGTGAGGGTAGAACGAAGACATTTGCAGACACACATAGTCTTAAAAAATGTACTTCCTTTCTACCCTTTGTCAAGAAGATATTAAAATACATTCTCTACCAAAACAAAGAAGTAACCCGAGAAAGATGACCACATGAGTTTGCAGACAAAGAAAGGGTGATGGTGAAGGATGATCCCAGGATAGTTGCTGAATACCAGGTGTAGAGCATGGTCGGTCCTGACTGCAGCTAGGGCTCAGGACTCGAGAGGACCTCACAGAGCTCATGGTGCCGATGAGCTCCGCCATTTGGAAGATCCTATCCTTGTGGGTGGAGAACTCTTGGAACATTTGGGTTTCAGTGACAGTTACATAGAAAAATAAGCAAATAAAAATCTGTCTTTTAAAAAGCTTTATAAGTGAAGCTGATGGACTGGCAGTTTATTAGGATAATGAGGAGGAAAAGCTGCATCTTTGATCCAGTGAACTTTAAGTTCTTGTCAATGGGCCATCAGTTGGATACTTTTAATTTAGAAAATTAAAGCAATAATTTTTTGTTTTTGTTTTTGTTTTTGAGACGAAGTTTCACTCTTGTTGCCCAGGCTGGAGTGCAATGGCGTGATCTCGGCTCACCGCAGCCTCTGCCTCCCGGGTTCAAGTCATTCTCCTGCCTCAGCCTCCTGTGTAGCTAGGATTACAGGTGTCTGCTACCACACCCAGCTAATTTTCTATTTTTAGTAGAGACAGGGTTTCTCCATGTTGGTCGGGCTGGTCTTGAACCCCCAACCTCAGGTGATCCGCTCGCCTTGGTCTTCTAAAGTGCAGGGATTACAACGTGAGCCACTGTGCCCAGCCTTTTTTTTTTTCTTTTTCTTTTTTTTTCTGAGATGGAGTCTCGCTCTGTCACCCAGGCTGGAGTGCAGTGGCGCAATCTCGGCTCACCGCATCCTTCGCCTCCTGTGTTCAAGTGATTCTCCTGTCTCAGCCTCTGGAGTAGCTGGGATAATAGGCGTGCACCACCACACCCAGCTAATTTTTGTATTTTTGGTAGAAATGGGGTTTCACCATGTTGGCCAGGCTGGTCTCAGAACTCCTGACCACAGATGATTCACCTGCCTCAGCCTCCTAAAGTGCTGGGATAACAGGCATGAGCCACTACGCCCGGCCTAGCAAGAATATTTTAATGGGAGTCTCAATAGGAGAAAAAGCAAGAGTCTTTTAATAGGAGGTTGGTACTGAGAAAAGATTTGGGGAAACTTAAGTTAGGGCTTGGAAAATACTGGGTTTGGCAATGCGTAGTGCTTATTGGGGTGAAATGAGCCATGCAATGGAGTTTTTGTTAGTTTTCTCTACCTTATTTTGGTTTTTGATTGTTTCTGTTTTGTAGGCTCTTCAAAGAAATAAGTTTCCGGGCCCCAACCACACTGAGTCGTACTCTTGGCCTCCCATAGCGCGTGGCTGTGATGTGGTAGTCATTTCTCACTGTGAAAGCAACCCTTTGCTCTACCTCCTACCAGTGTTGACAATTTTGCAAACAAGGGCCTGCTACAAGTCATTACCAAGCAGAAATGGAGTAAGTCAAAGACAGTTTTGCCTCACAACCAAATGGGTTAAATATTTATTTTAAAATTATACACCTCACCTTTGGGGAAGGTCATCCATTACTCAGTTTGGTTTTCAAACTTCCAGGCCAGAAACTGTCCTGTGGGAAAGTGTCCTTTCCCCATTCCAATTACTGATGCTCTCACACTGATTCTCACCTGGAGCCTCTAGTTGTGGGCCATTGGCTGAAGCTTTTAGAAATGGGTATTGAGGCTGGGCACGGTGGCTTACGCCTGTAATCCCAGTACTTTGAGAGGCTGAGGTGGGTGGATCGCCTAAGGTCAGGAGTTCGAGACCAGCCTGGCCAACGTGGTGAAACCCATCTCTAGTAAAAACATAAAAATTAGGTGGTTATGGTGGCGTGTCTGTAATCCCAGCTACTTTGGAGACCGAGGCAGGAGAATCACTTGAACCTGGGAGGTGGAAGTTGCAGTGAGCTTGGATTGTACCATTGTACTCCAGTCTGGACAACAAGAGCGAAACTCCGTCTCAGGAAAAAAAAAAAAAAAGAAATGGATATCAAGTGTCTAAAACGCTGTCACGGACCTGAGTCTATCTAACCGTCACAGCAGCAGCATGAGATGGGCAGGCCATGTATTGTTCTCACCATTTTATGGAGGAGAAAATGAGGCTCAGGAAGAGTTACTGGGGTAAATTTCCCGCTGACAGGGCTAGGAGTGGGGTTGAAGTCTGAGCTTCCGCTGCTTTGTCCTGTGCTCTGTCAGTCATTTCCTATCTCCCCACCCTGCTTCATAATCCTCCTTAACTTTTCCCATGTGGGAAAACCTTAGAATGACTGTATTAAGTCTGTTCTAGCATCGCTATAAATATCTGAGGCTGAGTAATTTATAAAGAAGAGAGGCTTAACTGGCTCACGATTCTGCAGGCTGGAGCAGAAGCATGATGCTGGCATCTGCTCGGCTTCTGTGGAAGCCTCAGGAAACTCACAATCGTGGCAGAAGTCTAAGGGGGAGCAGGTGTGACACATGGCTGGAGCAGGAACAGGAGAGATGGAGGTGCCACATACCTTTAAACACTAGATCTCAGAAGAACAGCACCAAGAGGACAGTGCTAACCCATTCATGAGACACTGCCCTCATGATCCAATCACCCCCCACCAGCCCCCACCTCCAGTACTGGGGATTACATTTAACACGAGGTTTGGGCGGGGATGCAGAGCTAAACCATATCACCAAGAAAGAGGTGGTGGGAAAGAGAGGAGCAGCGTGAAGGTAAACGATGCAGGGCATGGCCCTGTGCTGCTGGGTTGCGGCTGTTAGGAGCCTGGTGGGTGTGGAACCTGCATCTCGGGGCCTGGCACTGAGGGTGCTCCAGATAGGGCTCCACCAGTGAAAAACAGCAGTAAGAAGACATAGGGTTGCAGTTAGAAAAGATGCTAGCTCATTTTTCTAACCATGCCATGCAGTTTTATGATTTCCGTTTAGAAAGTTGCATCTGTTGGCCGGGTGCGGTGGTCACGCCTGTAATCTTTGGGAGGCCGAGGCAGGCAGATCACAAGGTCGAGATTGAGACTATCCTGGCCAACATGATGAAACCCCGTCTCTACTAAAAATACAAAAACTAGCTGGATGTGGTGGCACATGCCTGTAGTTACAGCTACTCGAGAGGCTGAGGCAGGAGAGTTGCTTGAACCCGGGAGGCGGAGGTTGCAGTGAGCCAAGATCGTGCCATTGCATTCCAGCCTGGGCAAGAAGAGTGAAACTCCATCTCAAAAAAAAAAAGTTGCATCTGTTATTTTGAATTGATTTAATCAGATTAATGGATGTGTTTAATGAGAAGCAACTGATGAGAAGTTGCTTATGTTAAGGCCGAACCCTGGCTCAGGGCAGAAAGGGATGTCCAGGTCTCGTCCCTGTGGCCCCCAGCTTTTTCCATGCCTCCGTGGTCAGCCTGCTTTCAGGCCTGTGCCTGGAAGCTGGGCCCACCTGGATCTGTGTGAATGAAAGAGGATCCTTGGCTCGTCTTCGGTTACTGGAGGTTGTGTGTCCAGGAAGGTGTCTGGCAGGCAGTGTAGCTTCAGGAGTTACCTGTGGGCTTGCAGAGGGCAGGTTTCAGAAAATAGTCTCCTAAGGGAGGGGTTAGTCATCTTTTTTTTTTCTTTTTTTTTTTTTTTTGAGAAAGAGTCTTACTCTGTCACCCAGGCTGGAGTGCAGTGGCGCAGTCTCAGCTCACTGCAACCTCCACCTCCCCGGTTTGAGCAATTCTCCTGTCTCAGCCTCCCGAGTGGCTGGGACTACAGGCACACACTACCAAGCCCAGCTAATTTTTGTATTTTTAGTAGAGATGGGGTTTCACCATATTGGTCGGGCTAGTCTCGAACTGCTGACCTCAGGTGATCCACCCACCTCAGCGTCCCAAAGTGCTGGGATTACAGGCATGAGCCACTACACCCAGCCAGGGTTCGTCTTTTTTAAGGCCCCTTTCTTTTTTTTTTTTTTTTTTTGAGACGGAGTCTCACTCTGTAGCCCAGGCTGGAGTGCAGTGGCGCCATCTCCGCTCACTGCAAGCTCCGCCTCCTGGGTTCACGCCATTCTCCTGCCTCAGCCTCCCGAGTAGCTGGGACTACAGGCGCCCGCCACCACGCCTGGCTAGTTTTTTGTATTTTTAGTAGAGACGGGGTTTCACCATGTTAGCCAGGATGGTCTCAATCTCCTGACCTTGTGATCTGCCTGCCTCGGCCTCCCAAAGTGCCGGGATTATAGGCGTGAGCCACCACGCCCGGCCTTTAAGGCCCCGTTCAAGAGGCATTTAGTTCATTCTAGTGCTTAGGATCCGTGCAGGGGATCTGGAGCCAGACTGCCTAGGTTCAAATCCTGTTGCTACTATGTATTAGCCGTGCAGCCTTGGGTGACTGACTTCACCTCTCTGTGCCTCAAATTCCTCACCTATGAAATGAAGCAGTGATAGCCTCTGCCCCATAAGAGCATCTTAAGAGCCAAATGAATGAATACTTGTGAAGTGCTTCATTGAGACTCTCAGAAAATATGACTCAATGTGTCTAAATCTGTTTTAATGAAATTATATTGTCACTTTTCCAACCTGTGTGATGATTATAGCAGAAACTTACAGGGTGCTGCTTCTGTGCAAGGATATGTTCTTGATGTTTCACATGTGGATGCTGAATTCCTAACTACTGTCTGGAGTCATTTGAATTTGTGTCTTCGCAGCCTCTTGCAGTCATTGTGTGCCCTGGGTGGAAGAAGGCCCAATTTATTTTTGAATTATTGGGAGAATATAGTATGTCCTCCAGGCCTCTTCATCCTGTGCTATTAACAATCGGGCTCCATAAAGAGGAAGCCAAAAATACAAAGCTTCCAAGGGGCTGTAAGTATCCTTTTCAAACAGCTATAAAAGTGAAAGTATCTTTTTCACTGTCTTCCCTACAGAAGACAGTAGAGCCTGGCCGGGCAGGCGTGGGTCCACAGTGACATGGCTTGTGTGACAACACACTCACAGTCACTAGTCCAGACCTACTTCCCAGCTCCCGATGGTATCAATTACAAAGGCTTGATCTTGACTTACATCTGCTTCACTGAGAAAACTATGTCATTTCATTCATTTATCACTTTTTCACTCAACACTTAAACTGTTAGATGCTGGGCATACAGGGTTGACTAGGACAGAAGCAATGTTTTACTTCATTAGAAGGCATTTCTAAAAAGTATGTGGACTCTTAGCAGAGGAAATCTTAGAAAAACCTGTGGAAAATTGAAAATGTTGACTTTTTCTTTTAAATGCAGGTGATGTGATTGTTACGACCCCATACAGCCTGCTGAGGCTTCTCGCCTGTCAGAGCCTGCTGTTCCTCAGGCTCTGCCACCTGATCCTGGATGAGGTGGAGGTGCTATTCTTGGAAGCCAATGAACAGGTGAGCATGGCTTAAGGTCTTCACCACTCAGAAGAGAGGTGTGATTAACATGCTAACTGACGGCAGGAAGGAGGAAAAGTGTCTGGTTGGGGAATACATTGGTTAATCTAAACAAATTTTACGCTTTAACTTCTATAATTAAGAAGAAGGAATTGTTATCTGAAATTTCCTTCCCAATGTTAGAGTTCTTTCTGAAGTGCAAACATTCTTTCCCAGAGATTTCCTAAGATAGTTAAAGTTTTTCTGATTACGGAAGTAATGATTTTTATTTTAGAAAATTTAAGACATGGAGAAGAGCACTTGAAAAACGCAGCTCCCAGAGCCATAGTCTCAGAAGGGATCCCTCTTACTGTTTTGGAGTACTTGCTTCCTTTTCTTTGAATTCTTGTGTTTGTTGATACATATAATTAATAACATCAGGGGCATGTTTTACAGGCCATTTTGTAGCCTGCTTCCTGTTCCACAGCCTGGTGGTTACTGGCCATACAGTATGCAGTTCTTCGGACATCACAGAATTTGTTTTAAAACTGTCTTAATTTTGGACATTCAACATAATTTGTATATGTGTGTGGCTACAGAACATGCATGTTTTTTGCACCTGTTTCCTTTAGGATGAATTCCTAAGAGGGGATTCATGGGTCATAGGCTTTGAGCTCTTGTAAGGCTTTTTTTGGAAGCAGTGTCACATGATCGTCAAGGGCATGCACTTGGAAGTAATGATGGCCCCAGTTTCCAGTCCAGGCTTTGTTACTGATGATGGGGCTATTCAGGGTTCCCGAACTCCTCTGAAATCTCAGGTTCTGATTTTTGTAAAACAAGTATCTAGGCGTACTGCTCTGTGCAGCGTCCTTTCTGAAAGCATGATCTGATGTGCACTCCTGTCAGCCATGTGCCAGGCTCTCCACACCGCTGCCAGAGCAGGCTTGGCCCAGCTTTCTCTTCCAGTCTAACTGGCCAACAGTGGGATCTTGTCAGCCTAATTTATATTTCCTTGATTACTTTTTAGGTTGAATATTAATTCGTATTGATCATTTGTATTCACTCTGAGTTGCTTGTTCATTTCCTTTTCTTATTTTCTGTTGGTAGGATGATCTTTTGCTAATCAGTTTTCAGAAGTTTTTATGCAAGAACATTAATCTCATATTAGTTTATTATGCATGTTTACCAAGATGTTGCTTGTGCTTTACTTTTGTTTATAATGGAGATTGTAGGATATTTGTTGACTTTAAACTTGACATTTTCTCCTATTTAGTTTTTGCCTTTTTTTTTTTGAGACTGAGTCCCACCCACTGGAGTGCAATGGTGCAATCTTGTCTCACTGCAACCTCCTCCTCCCGGGTTCAGGCAATTCTTGTGCCTCAGCCTTCCAAGTAGCTGGGATTACAGGTGCCTACCACCATGCCCAGCTAATTTTTTGTATCTTTAGTAGAGACAGGGTTTCACCATGTTGGCCAAGCTGGTCTCGAACTCCTGACCTCATGATCCACCTGCCTCAGCCTCCCAGAGTGCTGGGATTACAGGCGTGAGCCACCACACCCGGCCTTTTCCTTTTTATTTTTGAAAGACTTTCCCCACTCTGAGAACAGAAAATATACAATCCCTAACATTTTATGTTCTGTCACACTAGTTCTTACTCTTTTGAAATGAAAACGAAATTAATTATACTAATTTTTCAGATGTTTGCTATATTAGATAGTTTTAAAAAAAATATTGAAGTTGAAGAAAGGGAATCTGCACCACATCAGATTGTTGCAGTTGGAGTTCATTGGAACAAACATATAGAACATCTCATCAAAGAGTTCATGAATGATCCCTGCATTGTGATCACAGCCATGGAAGAGGCTGCTCTCTATGGCAATGTCCAACAGGTAATTCTGTGTGTGTGCGTGTGTGTGTGTGTGTGTGTGTGTGTGTGTGTGTGTGTGTGTGTGTTGGTGGGGAGCTGATGAACACAAGCAAGTAACTTTTATTTCATGGCTTAATATTAAACAATTACAACTTTGATTTCATATATAAATTATGAGTGAAATACAATTATAGTTGAATATTTAAATATATATTGATTTCTTATACATTCTTTTCTATTAAAATCCCAACACCTATGGAAAGTGGATCTGGAGCTCCTAGAATATTAAAAAGTAACATTGTTTCTGTGCTTCATTACCAGGTAGTACATCTTTGCCTAGAATGTGAAAAAACTTCTACTTTACTCCAAGCTCTTGATTTCATTCCAAGTCAGGCACAAAAGACCTTGATCTTCACCTGCTCTGTAGCTGAAACAGAAATAGTGTGTAAGGTGAGCCCATCTCCATATAAAAAATGTTCTGTTTGTTTCAACTGGTTGAATCTCAAGTCATCACAAAATTACTGGGGTAGTCGACTGTGTGGCAGGGAAGTACAGTTTTACAAGTTTAACAACAATCAGAAGAGGAGGTAGGGTCTGCTCACAGAACATGGAGGCTGAGGCCTGGTGCTGGGGAGGAACCAGGTGGGTGGGCAGGGCCTTTCCCCTGCAGCAGCATTCCCCAGGGCAGGGGAGTTTTGTCTTGGTGGAGTATTAAAAGTATCAATTTATAGACATGACAACATCTTCTGTACCCTCTGTTTATGAAGATTGAGGTGGTTCATGCCTACATCCTAGCCCTTTGAGAGGCGGAGGTGGGAAGATGGCTTGAATCCAGGAGTTCAAGACCAGCCTGGGCAACATAGTGAGACAGACCCTGTCTCAAAAAAAAAAAAAAAAGAAGAAGAAGAAGAAGATTGAGAAGATAACAGTAAAAGATATCATATAGCCAAAAAAATCAAATAAATTGGCTAAAAATTTATTCAGTTTTATTTTGTACTGGTAAAATTATTTATTACCATATTAGTGGTAAAACATAGAAATGAAGCCAACTACCAAATAGTTAATAGTACATCTACCTTTCTGCAACAGTGAGCTAGAAGTATAGTTACACGATACTGTGGTCAACAAGGACTTTCTATCTGTTGTGTATGTGTGTGTGTATACAAGTATAGCTGTGTTATTTTAAAGGGAAGCAAAATAGTTTTAGCAAAAGATTGCTTGTTTCACTTGAGCAAGATTTTAGACAAAAACAACTGAATTTTGGAAATATATTCCAGTTTATAATCATCTCATTCTTAAGAATTATGGGATCAGTGAGTTAGTGCCCTCAGAAATCATTTAAAGTGCTTTACATTGACAATTATTGATGAAACAGTTGGCTTCCAGCCTATATCCCTGACTGTGGCCTGGCCTCTTTCATTTCATCTTTAGGTAGTAGAAAGCAATTCAATATTTTGCTTGAAGATGCATAAAGAAATGATTTTTAACTTACAAAATGTTTTAGAACAGTGGAAGAAGAAGTTAAGTTCTGGCTCTCAAATTACATTAGGTAAGTTTTAGTTTCTATTTCTGTTTTGTGAAGGCTGAGCTAGGAATCCTATCTTTAATTCATTTATGTATCTCATCTCCAGATTTCTCATTATTCCCCGGGTTTACTGAGAGTTTATTAACAATGTTAACTGGGTTTCACTGTGTTAGCCAGGATGGTAATTTCAAAATCAAAAATTAACCTCCACTAAGATTTTGATGTTGAGGTAAATCTCTCAGGTCAGTGGGCAGCCACCATTATATAATATATATGATCATATATATTATGATAGTGATCCTCAAGCTCTCTCTGTGTATATATATATATATAGTCATGCATGATTGCTAAATTTAATATTAAAAATATAACAGTCAACATGTATAGAATAAGTGAAAAATGTATGGGCCACTTGGATTTGTAATAAGAGACATTTTTCAGGCTAAAAAGGAGACCACTTTTCTCTGGAATTTAAGCACTGGGCTGTGGCATTTTGGGGAAAAAATGGGGAAGAAGTTTCGTTGCATCCAAAAAAGTAAAATGTGATACAGAAATCCACCGCAGTGTGGCCGCGGGAACTGCTGGTTAAAGTACGTGGGGGAACTCCAGCGCATGTGACATTGTCAGACTCCCTCTCTGCAGCCCTCACAGACGACTGCGTCCCACTCTTGGCCATCACCGATGCCACGTGTGTAATTCACTTCAGCTTCCCTGGCTCGCCAAAAGTGTTTGGTGGACGCCTTTATTGCATGTCTGATCATTTTCACACGGAACAGGTTTGGTGAATTTTTATTCTCTTCCATATTCTGCTGGCATCTTCTGTGTCATGATAAGCTCAGAGTCCACAAGGTTTCCTCAGTCAGACTAGGATATAGATGATCCACCCCCAATTTTCAGGGTTTATTCACCCCCAATTTTCAGGGTTCTCCTGCAGAACAGGGAGATATGAAAGCCAAATCTGTCTTGCTGCTGACGGAGAAAGATGCAAGCCACGCAGTGGGCGTCTTGCGCTACTTGGAGCGAGCGGACGCCAAGGTCCCCACAGAGCTGTACGAGTTCACCGCAGGAGTTCTGGAAGCCAAAGAGGATAAGAAGGCTGGAAGACTTCTTTGTCCGTATCTGAAGGCTTTTGGTTTTTGCAAGTAAGCCAGTGATTTGTTTCTAATTAAACTGATGTATAACCTGCAGTAAAGTGCACAACTGGTGCAATGTGGTGAATTGTCATGTATCTGTAGAAGCCACCACCCACTCTGAGGGAGCAGCCCAGGGGTTCCCTCGCGCTCTTCCCCACGTGCCCTCCCCTCTGCAGGACTGTCAGTGTTGATTAATTTTGCTTGGTTTTGAACTCCATAGAAATGGCATCGTGGTATGTTCTCTTTCATGTCTGGCTTCTTTCTCTCAGCCTTGTGTCTGTGACGTTCATCTGTGTTGTGTGTATCTGTGGTTTGTTTTGTAGCTCAGTGTTCTGTTATATGACTGTATCACAGTGTGTGTATCCATTCTCCTGTTGATGGGCCTGTGGGTGGTTTCCACTATCAGGCTAAGATGTTTGAAGCTGTTAGGAACACTCTTGGCCATGTCTTTTGTGGAAATGTGCACCCATTTCTCTTGGATGCTCTGGAGTGTAAGTGGCAGGTCGTGGGGTAGGCATGTGTTTAATTCTTCCAAAGCGTCTGGCCATTTTCTGGTCTGGTCAGTACTGTCTGAGAGAGCCTGAGTTGTCCCCCACCCTCACCAGTGCTTAGTGTTGGTAGGGGTGGAGTGGTAAACCATTGTGATGTTAATTTGCATTTCCCTAATGATTAATGATGTTGAATATCTTTTCATAGGCTTATGGGACAGTTGGCCATCCTCTTTTTGTGAAGTGCCTGTTGAGGTCTTTTGACCAATTTTTACAGGGAGTGTTTATCTTTTTTGTCTTGGTTTGTGGGGGGAGTAGCTTATATATACCCAACGTAAGTACTTTGTGTGATGTGTGCACTGAGAATGTCTCCTCCAAGCTGTGGCTTGCATTTTCACTCTTTTAATACTCTGCTGATGATGAACAGGCATTTTAAATTTTGTTGAAGTTTTTTGTTTTTTGTTTTTTTGAGATGGCATTTCACTCTGTCGCCCAGGCTGGAGTGCAGTGGTGCTATCTTGGCTTACTGCAAGCTCCGCCTCCCAGGTTCATGCCATCCTCCTGCTTCAACCTCCCAAGTAGTTGGGACTACAGGCGCCTGCCACCACGCTTGGCTAATTTTTTTGTATTTTTAGTAGAGACGGGGTTTCACCATGTTAGCCAGGATGGTTTTGATCTCCTGACCTCGTGATCCGCCTGCCTTGACCTCCCAAAGTGCTGGGATTACAGGCGTGAGCCACTGTGCCCAGCCTGATGAAGTATTTTCAGGTTACTTTTTTGTGTGCTTATAGGAAATATTTGCCTATCTCGGCCAGGTGCAGTGAGTGGCTCATGCCTGTAATCCCAGCACTTTGGGAGGACGAGGCAGGCAGATCACGAGATCAAGAGATCGAGACCATCCTGGTCAACATGGTGAAACCCCATCTCTACTAAAAAAACACAAAAATTAGCTGGGCGTGGTGGTATGTACCTGTAGTCCCAGTTACTCGGGAGGCTGAGGCAGGAGAATCACTTGAACCCTGGAGGCAGAGGTTGTAGTGAGCCAAGATCACGCCACTGCACTCAAGCCTGGAGACAGAGCAAGATTCTGTCTCAAAAAGAAGAAAGGAAAAATTAGCTGGGTGTGGTGGCACACACCTGTAATCAGCTACATAGGAGGCTGAGGCAAGAGAATCACTTGAACCTGGGAAGTGGAGGTTGCAGTGAGCCAAGTTCACACCACTGCACTCCAGACTGGGTGACAGAGTGAGAGATTGTGCCGCTGCATTCCAGCCTGGACCACAGAGTGAGATTCCATCTCAAAAAAAAAAAAAAAATTATCTATTTCAAGGTCATGAAGGCATTCTCCTATATTTCTAGAAGCTTTATAGTTTTAACTTTCACAGTTACACTTATAATTCATATTAAATTAGTTTGTGTGTATGACCACGTATGGTGGCTCGCACCTATAATCCCAGCGCTTTGGGAGGCTGAAGTGGGAGGATCACTTGAGCTCAGGAGTTCCAAGACCAGCCTGGGCAACACACAGAGACCTGGTCTCTAAAAAAAAAAAAAAATATATATATATATATATATATATGTGTGTGTGTGTGTATGTATATATGTGTATATGTGTATATTTATATATGTGTATATATATTTATACACACACACATACACGCCAGCTGTGGTGGCACATGCCTGTAGTCCCAGCTACTGAGGAGCCTGGGGGGTAGGAAGATCACTTGAGCCTGGGAAGTCGAGGATTCAATGAGCTGTGATTGTGCCACTGCACTTCATCCTGGGCGATAGAATGAGATCCTATGTCCAAAATAAAGAAAAAAGAAAAAAAAATATATGTGTAATGTGAAATCTGGGGCAAGGTTTGATTTTTCCATATAAATAATGGTTTGCTCCAGCATTGTTTATTTAAAATATCATTCGGTTCTCACTGCATTAATGCATTTGCCATAAGCCAGGTGATGGTATATGTGGTCCATTTTTGGACTCTGTTCTGTTACATTGGCCTATTGGTCTAACTTTATACCAGTACTACACTTTCTTATAGCAAGTCTTAGGAGCTGGTGTATGAGTCCTCCAGCTTTGGTCTTCACCAAGGTTGTTTGGCTATTTTAAATCCATTGCACCTCCACATACATTTTATTTTTTGTATATTTTTTTTTTTTTTGAGATGGAGTGTTGCTCTGTTACCCAGGCTGGAGTGCAGTGGCGCGATCTCGGCTCACTGCAGCCTCCGCCTTCTGGGTTCAAACAGTTCTCCTGCCTCAGCTTCCTGAGTAGCTGGGACTACAGGCGTGTGGCACCATGCCCAGTTAATTTTTGTATTTTCATTAGAGACAGGGTTTCACCATGTTGGCCAGGCTAATCTCAAACTCCTGACCTCAGCTGATCCACCTGCCTCAGCCTCTGAAAGTGCTGGGATTACAGGCATGAGCCACCCCACCTGGCCTCCATGTACATTTTAGAATGAGCCTATTAGTTTCTTCAGAAACCTTGTGGAGTTTTGCTAGGGACTGCATTGATTGTGTTGATCAGCTTGGAGAGCATGGGTACTTTGACAGTCATGGGGCTTCTCTGCCTGATCCAGACACACCACCACTGCTTGATACACAGACAGCTGAGGCTGGGACGTGGGTGTCCGATACGTAGCTGCTGGATTAAATTTAAAGATAACTGTTGACATTAACGTTTTTGAATTATTGTACATTAAATGTGTTACTAGCAGCACTTCTATTTATGCTTAAAGAAGACCGACTTTTTTTTTTTTTTTCTAAGACAGTCTCTGGCTCTGTCACCCAGGCTGGAGTGCAATGGCATGATCTCAGCTCTCTGAAACCTCCGCCTTCCGGGTTCAAGCAGTTCTTGTGCCTCAGCCTCCTGAGTAGCTGGGATCACAGGTGTGCACCACCACACCTGGCTAATTTTTGTATTTTTAGTAGAGATGGGGTTTGACATGTTGGCCAAGCTGGTCTCAAACCCCTCACCTCAAGTGGTCCACCCACCTCAGCCTCCCAAAGTGTTGGGATTACAGGCATGAGCCACCATCCTCAGCCAAATATTGACTTTATTTATTTATTTATTTAGAGATGGAGTCTTGCTCTGTCACCCAGGCTGAGGTACAGTGGCACCATCTTGGCTCACTGCAACCTCTGCCTCCTGGGTTCAAGCGATTTTCCTGCATCAGCCTCCTGAGTAGCTGGGACTGTAAGTAGGTGCCCGCCATGACGCCCAGCTAATTTTCGTATTTTCATTAGAGTCAGGGTTTCACCATGTTGACCAGGCTGGTCTCGAGCTCCTGACCTCAGGTGATTGGCCTGTCTTGGCCTCCCAAAGTGCCGAGATTACAGGCACGAACCACCGTGCTCGGCCTCAAATACTGACTTTTAAAACGACAGTTTCCACTATTTCTCAATGTGGAAGCAGCATTGTAGTTAAGGAATGGCTTCTGGGTTAGAGGTCGATTGGCCTTTGTTGTGTATTGTGGCAATGTATTTGTAATTCAGTCTTTATTTTGAAAATATATTTTGTCCATTTACATAATGCATTTCAGAATGGCTAGAGAAATAGGGTGGCTGAGCAGGGAGGATCTCTTGAGCCCAGGAGTTAAGAGGCTGTGGTGAGACATGATCTTGCCACTGCACTCCAGCCTGGGCAACAGAGTGAGACTAAACTCTTAAAAAAAAAAAAAAAAAGTTTGCTAGAGAAATAATGAAGTAACTTATTGAGTTTATTCAGTGTTAATTAAAATGTAAAATCCGTTTGTACTTATTTATATATTATTAATGTCATCTGAAATACTCAATGTGGTTATTCAATTTTTAGGGTGTTTGGAATAAAAGTTCTCTGATTTAGGTTGCAGATTAATTTTCTGAAGAAAGCATTAAAATTCACATTAACAATTATTACTTATTTATGGTAAACCTAGTCATTTCATTTTCAGAGACAAGAGGATCTGTCCTGACCGACACCGTATTAATCCAGAAACGGACATGCCCAGGAAACTGTCCAGCCAAGCCCTACCTTCATTTGGATACATTAAAGTAGGTTCAGTTAAAGATCCTTGTGTCCTCTGACGAATGGTCATGTTAATAAACGTGTTTTATTTGTTAAGCAGGATCTTAGTAGATGTAATGATGTCTTCCAGTGATCAGTATTAACATACCACCATTAATCCAACCAGAGGCGTGCATCCTTACAAGGTGCCTTATTTCAGGGCCCCAGCTTATTTATAAGCCAAGATCAAATTCAGTAATGGATGACAGTTTAAGGATTTTTTTTTTCAATTATATTTTCAGAAAGTGTTTCTATTTGGGGGCCATTAAAAATAATGCAGTGACTGGACACAGTGGCTCCCACCTGTAATCTCATCATTTTGGGAGACTGAGGCGGGCAGATCACTTGAGGCCAGGAGTTCAAGACCAGCCTGGGCAACATAGCGAGACCTTGTCTCTACAAACAAATTTTAAAAATAATAATAATACAGTGATTACATGAATCTTTTCAAGACATTTGTGATAATTTCTTTGAGGAAAATTCTGTAATAAGATGCAGATAGAATTGCCAAGTTAAGGATTTTTAAATTTTCTTTCAGATCCCCTTTTTATTAATTTCTTCATTTCTTTTTGAGCATGCAATTTCTTTTTTTTTTTTTTTGGTTGAGACAGAGTCTTGCTCTGTCGCCCAGGCTGGAGTAGTGCAGTGGCCGGATCTCAGCTCACTGCAAGCTCCGCCTCCCGGGTTTACGCCATTCTCCTGCCTCAGCCTCCCAAGTAGCTGGGACTACAGGCGCCCGCCACCTCGCCCGGCTAGTTTTTTGTATTTTTTTTTTTTTAGTGGAGACGGGGTTTCACTGTGTTAGTCAGGATGGTCTTGATCTCCTGACCTCGTGATCCGCCCGTCTCGGCCTCCCAAAGTGCTGGAATTACAGGCTTGAGCCACCGCGCCCGGCCTGAGCATGCAATTTCTATCCCTTTCACCTGTTTTCCTTAGGGCAGTATCTTTTGTGTTAATTTCCTAGGCTACTGTAAAAGATTACCACCGAGTTAGTGACTTAAAGCCACATACATTTCTTCTGTCATGTTCCTGGATGCCAGAGTCCAACGTCAGGGTGTCAGCAGGGCTGTGCCCCTCTGCAGCCTCCAGAAGGTGACCTGGCCTGTGGCTCGCCCGGCGTCCTTGTGTCTCAGCCGGCAGCCACTGTAGCTCTTTCTCTACCTGCATCTTCACATGACCTCCTCTTCTCTGTGCCCTTTATAAAGGACGTTTCATTGGAGGGAGGGCCCACCTGGATAACCCAGAGCCATTTCCTGGTCTGCAGATTTCACTACCACTACAAAGACCCTGTTTTCAAGTCAGGTCAAAGTCACAGTGA
Source organism: Piliocolobus tephrosceles (assembly GCF_002776525.5). NCBI lineage: Eukaryota > Metazoa > Chordata > Mammalia > Primates > Cercopithecidae > Piliocolobus > Piliocolobus tephrosceles. The sequence continues at coordinate 24,403,267 of NC_045454.1, read as the reverse complement.
CCTTGGGGTTAGGACATGGACATACCTCTTTTGGGAGAGTCACCATCCAGCCCACTACAGTTTTCATTATTGAATTTTTTAAAAAAATTTCTAACTCTTTCCTGCGTTCTGTCACCTCATTTCTAAGTTGTTGTAATTCTGATCTGTTACTCTTTTATACATGTATTGTTTTCTTAGTTAACAAACTAAATGCAGTGTTTCTTGAAGGTTATGTTTTTAATCTGTTTGTGGATGTATCTTTCTAACAGGTTTCATTGTCTGTAGGGATGGTTCTTCTGCTCTTCTCTTTTTAATTATTTTATTTTTATATAATACATTTTGTTATTTTATGATGACTTCATATCGGATTTAACCTTGTTACTTTGCTGCTGCTCGTTTTTGGATAGAATTTGTTTTCCTGGCATTTTGGAGGAGGTGTGGGTCAGGGTAACTTTTCTGATCTCACAGAGTTCCCATTTCTGTTGTTTTATATACTGTATAAAATGAATATGGTGATGTAGTGTCTAAGATTTCTGAGATTCCCTGGCCCTATTCCCCTCCTGAACTCTTACCTGGTTTTCTCTTCCTTCATCCCTCTTGTCCCTGGAGGGACAGTGTGGAGATTTTGTAGGGGCTCCAGCCTTCATCCACTGTGGAGGCAGGTGAAGCCTTCCAGGCTTGCTTGTCACACTGGCTGAGCCTGTTTCCAGGGAGGGCCTCTTGCCTGTTCTAGAGCTCTCTGTTCTCAGGTCTATTGCTTCCCTCTGCTTCCTCCCACACAGGCACAGACACTGGTGCCTGTGGGTGTCGCCAGCCCGGCCCTCTCCCCCATCCTGCCAAGTGCCTACTTCTCACTCCTGGCATCTGCTCTGGGCAGCCAGGGCTCCCTGCCTTCATGCAGGGTGTCTCTGCCCTCTGCACACTGACTTCTTCCTCACACACTGGTTCCCATGCCTACTCTAACCTGTGAAGGGCTGTCTTCTCCAGCATACGCAAGCTGTGGCCTCTGTCCACTTCTGGATTGCCGAGGGTCCCTGTAGGACACAGTTTTATCCCTATAACCCTGGAAGCTGGTAAACAGTATGCTCGTAATAAGATGTATCTTGGCCGGGTGCGGTGGCTCAAGTCTGTAATCCCAGCACTTTGGGAGGCCGAGGCGGGTGGATCACGAGATCAGGAGATCAAGACCATCCTGGCTAACGCGGTGAAACCCCGTCTCTACTAAAAATACAAAAAAATTAGCTGGGCGTGGTGGCAGGCGCCTGTAGTCCCAGCTACTCCGGAGGCTGAGGCAGGAGAATGGCATGAACCCAGGAGGCGGAGCTTGCAGTGAGCGGAGATGGCGCCACTGCACTCCAGCCTGGGCAACAGAGTGAGACTCCGTCTCAAATAAAATAAAATAAAATAAGATGTATATTGTTACCTGAAAAAAGATCGGAAGGTCTCAAGAGACAGCAATGCTATTTTAAGAAGAATTTCTGGCCGGGCGCGGTGGCTCAAGCCTGTAATCCCAGCACTTTGGGAGGCCGAGACGGGCGGATCACGAGGTCAGGAGATCGAGACCATCCTGGCTAACACGGCAAAACCCCGTCTCTACTAAAAATACAAAAAACTAGCCGGGCGAGGTGGCGGGTGCCTGTAGTCCCAGCTACTCCGGAGGCTGAGGCAGGAGAATGGCGTAAACCTGGGAGGCGGAGCTTGCAGTGAGCTGAGATCCGGCCACTGCACTCCAGCTGGGGCGACAGAGCGAGACTCCGTCTCAAAAAAAAAAAAAAAAAAAAAAAAGAGAAGAATTTCTATAGAAGTGCAGTTAGAAGGTAAAGAGAGGAACACTTATACCTAATAATGAAGATTTAAAATAATGAAATTTGCAAAATAAAAAAATCTTCCATTAGATTTAAAGTGAGACTCTAATTCTTTGTGACTATGTGAGGTATTGGTTTTGCCTTGCCTTTTTGGCTAGCTTCCTAGTTTATTTCTAAATCCACGTTGCTAAGCTTTGGTTTCTTAGGTTGGGTACTGATTTCTGCAGATACAGGGAGTGTGTACATCTCCAGTTTAGACTAAGTTTGTTTCCTGGTCATGTTTACTATATATGTTTCAGATAATACCTTTTTATATTTTGAATGCAACAAATTATGTTGGCCGTATAATTGATAAACACATGGATCTTTATGCAACTCTCAATGCTGAAATGAATGAGTATTTTAAGGATTCTAATAAAACAACTGTGGAAAAGGTGAAGAAGTTTGGATTGTATGGATTAGTAGAAAAAACGCTTTTTCACAGGTAACATATCTGTTTATTTCACCTGTAAAGTTTTGAAGCATGAGGTAACTAAATGGTGTTTAGTTCCTATTTTCACCTCTGTCCATTTGAGTGTGTATGTGAACCTGGTGACAGCGGGGTTTTCCCCCCAGATCTGCTCCAGTTCTTCGTGGGAAACTCTTCCCCAGGCTCCTGAGTATGGTGACACCGTGACCCGTTGAGCTATCACTGCGTGCAACATACACATACATCTTTAACTCACTTAATTCTTGCCAAGTTCCTATCAAGTGGGCATCATTCCCGTTCTACAGATAAGAAAACAGCCTTGGCAATGTTACGAACATGGTGTCAGGTCAGCTCGATACCTGGCATAGTTTGTTCCAACCTGGTCAGTCTGAATCACATGCTCGTTTGCACCCACTTCCCTTAAATCCACACCTGGCGCCACCTGGTGATAGCCTTGAATTCAGAAACTTTGAAACTTGACAGGTGACATCGCTCATGCCTGTAATCCCAGCACTGTGGGAGGCTGAGATGAATGGATTGCTTAAGCCCAGGAGGTCGAGGCTGCACTGAGCTATGATCATGCCACTGCACTCCAGTCTGGGCCACAGAGCAAGACCTTGTCTCTACAAAAAACAAACAAACAAAAAAGAAAAAAAGAAAAACAAAAACTTTGTGACTTTAATTTGCTATGTTAATTTTTATTATGTTGTTAGATAAAAGGATTTATTCTTATTCAAAAGTACATGTTTTTATACCTATGTATACTTTAAAAAATCCACCACTTGAATTACTGAAGACCTTAGTTTTTATTTCTAGTATAGAGTAAAATCATGGCATTTCGGAGTCTTTTTATATGTTTTCCATTTCATGGTAATTTGAGGCAAGCACAATCCTTTCTGGAATCTCTGTGTTGAACCAATGCCCCGTGGCTCTCCAGGGTTCAGGTGTTGGAAGTGAGACAAAAAGAAGACGCCTGGGCCCTGGATGACATCCTTGTAGAGTTCATCGACGAAGGCAGGACAGGACTTGTCACAAGGGACCAGCTGCTACCTCTCCCAGAACATTTCCACACACTTCCCCCGCAGGCTGTGGAGTTTATTGTCTGTAGGGTGAAACCTGCAGACAATGACATGGAATGGAATCCGAAGGTGGGTTATTTTGGCTTTTTATCTAGTGTTGACTTTTAGAATGTATTTAACCCAGAATATACACAGAATTGAGGCCTGTCTGGATTTAGAGTGTGACATTTGGGCAGGGAAAGCGCGGTCTGCTCAGATCCCCACGGTGTGTGAACATCCCAGCTGAGCCCTCAGAGAGGTGCTGGGCAGCCACAACACTGCCGCCGCCACTAGCCTTGTGCTTACACTCACAGAATTGGTATAAAGTAGGGATGTCGGTAAAATAAATTGCCCACAGCCTAAGCAGGGGAAGCACCTACAAAAGTGAACATTCCAGGCTGGGTGCTGTGGCCTATCATCTCAACACTTTGGGAAGCCAAGGGATGAGGATTCCTTGAGCCCAGGAAGTTGAGGCTGCAATGATCTATGATCGTGTCACTGCACTTCAGCCTGGGTGACAGAGCGAGACCCTGTCTCTTAAAGAAATCAAATCAAAAAACAGAAAAAAACTGGAAAAGTGGACCCTCCAGCCAAAGAGGGGGCACAATGGGTGGTCTCAGGAGAGGCCAGGTGATTCCACTGGGGCAGGGACGATGGGCCAGGAAGGAGAGATGGAGGCCAGAAAAGCTGCCAAAGGAAGGGTCATTTCCTCTGGGCTTCGTGGGATAACTAGGATGTCACCAAGTAGAACAGATGGGCGTTGAAAGCAAAGAGAACCACTTGTGCTGAGGCACAGGCACAGAAGAGGGCCCCATGTGGGCTCACGTGGCCGTCCAAGTGGAGTGGGAAGGCCCAGCCCTTGCGGCCAGGGAGAGACCTGCCGCCAGTCCTGCCCATCACTGGAGCATGAGTCGTGTTGCTAAGTGCTCTGATTCTCCAAGGAAAGGTTACATTTTGCATAATTCGACAAATGGGACATGAAATAAGTCATTGCAATTGGCAAAGTAAAAACAGTTTGGGTTATAAACAAAGTTAAACATTATCCAGGAAATAAACAAGTGAATGCTTCCATGATGCAGGATAAACAGACAACCTTACTCTTCTAAGTTTAGTAAAAGGAGCCTTTATCACAAGGCAGTGGTGTTCCTTCTTTGTAATGACCGTCTCCTGTGTACCAGGTACCCTCCTGGGTTCTGGGAATGTAGTCATCAGCAAGAAGGTCACAGTCCTTTCCCCAAGAAACACCTGACCTGTGAAGATGACTGACTGAAAGTCTCCCTTGAAGGAGCTGCCTTCTGTGGGAATGGAGAAAGCTTCTCCTATGTCCGTTCTTTCGAATTGATTCACCAAGTGCAAGGGGGACGGAAATGGGCAGGTCCCTTTCGCCCTGCTTTGTTCATGTGAAAATGTGCATGAGAGGTTGCTTAGACAGGTCCTGCCTGTTGTGTTCCTCCTTGAGAGGAAACGGCCATGGCCAGGCGTGGTGACTCATACCTGTAATCCTTGGGAGCCCAAGATGGGAGGATTGCTTGAGCCTAGGAGTTCAAGACCAGCCTGGGCAACGTTGTGAGACCCCATCTCTAAAAAAAAAAAAAAATTAAAAATTAACCAAGTGTGGTGGTGCGTGTCTGTGGTCTCAGCTACTGGGGGACCTGAGGAAGGAGGATTGCTGGGGCCCTGGAGTTCAAGGCTGCAGTGAGCTGTGATTGTGCCACTGCACTCCAGCCTGGGTGGTGGAGAGAGATCCTGTGTCAAAGAAAAAAAGAAAGAAAACAGCAGGCATTTACTCAGGGAGGGGTACACAAAAGACCAGGCCCTCAGCTCCAGTGTCACTGGCTGCAAGGCAGCTCCATTGCAGTGACGGCTTCAGAGCAGGAGGAACAACTTTCACTTCACTTTCATTGAGCTTTCAAAGAAATAGGCATCCGTGCTTTAAAGACAGATTGGTAGGTGATGGAGGAGATGGGATACGCATGTCCACAGAAGGAAATGTACAGTGTTGGGTCCCAAAGGCACAGACCCCGCCTTGAGCTCTGGGAACTCACTAGTAAGAGACCATGGGCGAGTTCCTTTCCACACCTGCCTCACTAAAATCTGCTATTAGCCTTGTGGATGAAAGGGGGTGATGACGTCTGTGACCTCATAGCGTTACTGTGAGGCTCAAATGAAATGCATGGAATATTTTGCAAACTGTATGGTGTATACAAAATAAGGTATTTTGTTGAAGCCTCACCTAAAATAATGTTAAGTGCTTTTTTCAGGTTACTAGGTACATCCATCATAAAATTGTTGGAAAATTACATGTTGCAAAAGTGATCCTGGCTTTGGGAAATACAGTTTGGATTGATCCAATGGTAAGTATGCATTTTTCTTAAAAATAAATCTGTTTGGGCCACTAAAATTATCCAGATTATTCTAAGCTGTCACTTGAATAACTGCTGCACAGAAACGGTGACTTATTTGGGGCTCTGTTAGGGAGAGGTGTTTTTCATGTTATTTGGGTCATGAATTGGGTTGTGGGTTTAGTTTTTGTTCAGGGGAACATTTTACATTGTAACCCCAGCACACATGTGCATTGTGTATGTGAGGCACACGCACACACACACATGCAACTGAACAAAGCTTCTTGAGGACTCCATGTGACATTCTCCAATGCTGACAGTTTGTAACTTGCTCATTCCCCACGTACTTACTGAGCACCTGCCACGTGCCAGGAGCAGTGCTGGGCACCAGGTTCCCTCTGGGAGCAAAGCACACGAAGCCCCCATCCTGCAGAGCAACCCTTGGGGGAGGCGGGGGGAAGGGGGAGGGGAGGACACATGACAAGGACACGTGACTCAACCGGCCTCCGTGTCTCTCCACCGCTGCTGGCACCACCTCCCTGCTTGTTCCCCAAGAGCTCCACTCCTCCACTTAAATCTTATTATGAATACTTAAAAGATTTAACAGAGTCAGTTTATAAAAACTTTTGCTGAAAGTTATTTTTATGAGGTTGGAAAAGTTTTAACATGTTAAAAGGGGAGTTTGGATGTAAGGTTTAAGACTAAGCAGAAAATGGTTTTCAGAAGAGAAAATATGGATTACAAATGCAGGTAAATGAGGAGACTTGGGCATCTTAGTTGATGCTGTGATATTATTGTGTTTGTTTTTTGTTGGGGGAAGAAAAGCAAAAATTTTATTAAGTGGAGATTTAAAAGAGATTGAAGTAAAGAAAAAAACCCACCGGGCAGATGGGTCCACACTGCAGCGTGTGTGGCAGTGCTCACGGCGGCCAGAGGGAAACAGACCCACCTTCGCCGTCTCCACCTGCTCCTGCTCCCACCCAGTTTGAACAGAGAGAGGCTCCTCCACACATTCCCCAGTGGGCACACATTCCTGGGGTTCACCTAGGAAGAGGCCCCAGGCAGGGCAGGCCTGGACACCCCCCACCCTCACCATGGAAGGGACAGCCCCTCCTATACCCACACCGCCACCAACAGGGCCAGGTTGTTAGAGATTTTTGTGTTTTACTTAATTTTGTATAAATGGAAATGGATGAGGATGTTTTGGTTGCAGAAAAGACAAACAGAAGAAATGGCCCAGAACAGGATTCAGGTTCTTGGCTTAGGCCTTTCCCAGGCACGGGCAGACGCTGAGCCTCAGGAGTTAAAAATAGTTGAGAAGGAATGAGAAAGATGTAAGAATTATGCATCTGACTAGGGGTTTATCCCAGATTTGCAAATTGGTCGTGACTAGGGGTTTATCCCAGATTTGCTCTTGCCACCCCCCACCACCTGCTCATATTTCTGTGGCATGGGGCAAGGCCTGGACCATTTGGATGGAGCCTCAGGTATGAAGCAATCCAGATGCTGCCATGGGAAGCCCTGCACATCGTGGCAAGCGCCGAACTGCAGCCGACATGGCAGGATGAACCAGAGAGGCCCTGTGAGAGTGTCTGTGCTTCAGTTAAAATTCAGAGTGACTCCTGCTAATGTTCAATTTTTTCATTGATTCAAGGTGCACATTACAAACCTTTCCAATTTAAAAACCTCTGTCATTGATTATAATGTTCGAGCTGAAATTTTGTCCATGGGAATGGGCATTGATAATCCAGAACACATAGAACAACTGAAAAAATTACGTGAAGACGCAAAGATACCAGCTTTTGAAGAAAGCCTAAGCCAGACCCTGTAAGTGAATTTCTGTCTCCTTTTTGGAAGAGCTGCTTTTTGGAAATACAACTCACAAGTGTTAAGGACATGTTTTATGAAAGTAGAAGAGTTGGCGTGGTTTCTCACGCCTGTAATCCCAGCACTTTGGGAGGCTGAGGTGGGCAGATCACGAGGTCAGGAAATCAAGACCATCCTGGCCAACACAGTGAAACCCCATCTCTACTAAAAACACAAAAATTAGCTGGGTGTGGTGGCGCATGCCTGTAATCCCAGCTACTCGGGAGGCTGAGGCAGGAGAATCACTTGAACCCGGGAGGCAGAGGTTGCAGTGAGCCGAGATCACGCCACTGCAGTCCAGCCTGGTGACAGAGTGAGACGACGTCTCAAAAAAAAAAAAAGTAGAAGGGTTTTTAATGCGTCTCCATGTACCCATCACTCAGTTTTAATAATGACCAATATTTTGAAAATCTGGTTTTATCTCTACCCCAGCCCACACTTGCTTTTGTTGGCGTATTATAAAGCGATCTCAAATATAGTATTTCACCTGCGTCTCTTTAACTTTTTATTGACAAATAGCACACATACAGAAAAGTGCACACGTCAGACGTGGTGTGTTTCCTGAGTATACCTATGTAATCAGCCCAGATCAAGAAACAGAGCCTGGCTTAGAGCCTCCCCTCATTCTAGCTACTCCCCCTGCCCAACAGGAGCCATTCTCCTGACGTGGAAAAGCAGGGATGGTTTTCCCTGCTTTTGTACTTGGAATGGAATTAGACAGTATGCCTCCTCACCATAGTGAGTTACAGAAGCTAGGCTCAAAGGAGGCATAAATTCTCTGAATTCTCACAGTTACATAATGTTCCTTTGTATGAATATACCATTATTTGTTTACCCATTCTACTGTTGACTGGGGAGATTTCCAGTTTGGGGTACTTCAAGTAATGGTGCTTTAAACATTACCGTACATATCTTTTACAAATATATACACTTACAGATAAATTTCTGATGGAATGGGATCACTGAGTCATGGTTAGAGTTACTACCCAATAGTGTTCCAAAGTGGCCGCACCAGCGTCTCCTCCCATGGAGGGTATTAGGGAGACTGTAACAGTCACTCTGAGGAGGGATCCTGGCAGCTCCAGAGGGGGAAGGATCTGTATCAATAATTGCTTCCAGTTAGGAGGAAAACAGAAGGCATCTGTTAAGAAAGTGGGCAAAAGACATGAGCAGCAACTTCAGGATGCCTAATTACCATATGAGAAGGTGCTGGAACTCCCGAAAGCCCAGGGAGTAACACCACAGCATGCTCAGCCCACCAGAGAAGGGAATGAGAGAAGGAAGGAAAACACGCACCAAGTGTGGGCAGGGATGAGAGCGGCAGGGTTTCCCAAAACTTAACCAGAGCACTGTTAGCACAGCTAAAAAAACTTCAATTGCATGTGTTTTATTGTGGCAAAATACACATGACAACAGCTGCCATTTAAATTCTTTTTAAGTGTACAATTCAGTGGCATTTAGGACATTATCAGTGCTGTGCAACCATCATCACTCCATCTTCAGAACTTGCTCATCTTCTGGACAGAAACTCCATACTCCTTAAATAATAATTCCAGAGTCTGCCCCCACGGGCCCCCTACTCTCCTTTGTCTCTAAGAATCTGCCAATCCTGGGCACTTTCAGTGGAACCGTCCACTGTTTGCCCTTTTGTGTCTGGCTCATCTCAGTGGAATTTCCTCAAGGTCCACCCGTGTTGCAGCCCGGGTCAGATTTCCTTCCCTTTGAAACTCATCCTCCATGGCATGGATCACCACGTTTTGCTTCTCCATTCATCTGCCTGTGCACACCTGGGCTGCTGCCCCTCTTGACTGTGGTGGATGTGCTCCTGTGTACACAGGTGAACAAATACCTGTTTGAGCCCCTGCCTTCACTTCTCTGGGGTTGCTACTCAGAAGTGGAGCTACTGGGCCCTGTGGGAATCCTGTGCATGATTTTTGGGGACCCTCCATCCAGTTTCCGCAGCTGCTACCCTATTGCCCGTTCCACCAGCCACATCCGAGGCCTGCAGTTCTCCATGTCCTCTCCTTGACCCTGTCCGAGGTGCAAACTCCAGGTCTCTTCGGGGCTCTTCCGGGTGTGCCTCTGTGCACTTGTGCTATTCTAAATGGCCCATACACACGAATGCTTTTGAACATCCTAATTCCCCAGTCTCTCGCTCTCCACGTCTCCTCCGGCCCGGCCCACCTAGGCATCTGGGGTCTGTAGGGCCTGGTAGCTTTAGAAGCAGGCCTCCATCTCAAAAAATAAATCAATAAATAAATAAGTAAAAAGTGCTTTTACCCCTGCACTCCAAGCTCTGTCCTCCACTGTCCCCAGACAGGCTCCACAGACGCACATGATTATTTGCAAATGAAGTCTGCTCTGCTTCCTCCAGGCCGAGGGTGACAGGGACCAGGCCTGCTCAAGACCAGGATCGTCCATCCAAGAAGCAGGAGGGACAGGGGTGAGTAAGAACACCACAGAGCTTTCTCCCAGAATGCCAGAGACGGGGCCATGTGTGAGGGAGAGCCAGTGAGGGACGGTCCACACGGACACCTGGGAGGAGTCCCCACGAGCTGAGGGAAGGACTTGGCGGTGAGTTCCAGGAGCAAGGATGAAGGTGCCCGGAGCGGAGCAGCATACAGGGACCCAGAGGTGCCGGGCTAGGTCTTGCGGGGCCTGTGGCCACTGCAGGGAATGGGCTCTTTCTCCACAGAGGCTGGAGCCATGAGCGGATTTTGAGCAGAGGGGTGACTTGAACAGAAGATGGTTTGTGGCTGCTGTGTTGAGAACAGACTCAAGGGAGGGTAGGGGACAAAGATTGTGCCAGGGGCTTCGGACAGGAGGATGGAGGCTTGGACCAGGCGGCTTTGTGGAGGCTGAGAAGCCGCTGGTTTCTCAGTGTGTTCTGCTGGAGCTGACGCGGCTCCAGCCAGGCTGCATCTGTGGCAAGAGCACAGCCCTCGTGGCAGGGCCTGGGAGCCCCAGAGGTGTGAGAGGAGGGGTCCGGGGGTGAGCCCTGGTGTCTCCGCTGGGGAGCGTGGAGAAGGGTGGGGATGTTGCAGCCAGCAGGTGGAGGGAAGCCTGGAGAGGCGGGTGGGCGAGGGATGCACGTCCCAGACAGGAGTGATGAACTAGCCCAGGTGCAGCTGCAGACCCAGTGAGTGAGGACCAAGATGGACAACTGGGCTAGTGGCCTGCCAGGCTAGAGACCTGTTGGGTTAGTGGCTTGCTGGGCTAGTGGCCTGCTGGGCTAGTGGCCTGCTGGGCTGGTGACTTGCTGGG
>NC_045454.1:24326655-24392474 GCF_002776525.5 Piliocolobus tephrosceles | reverse complement strand
CCTGCTGGGCTGGTGACTTGCTGGGTTAGTGGCCTGCTGGGCTAGTGACTTGCTGGGCTAGTGGCCTGCTGGGCTGGTGACTTGCTGGGCTAGTGGCCTGCTGGGCTCTTGGTGGTTGGTGACCTTGAAAGATAGGTCCTGAGTTGCAGCTGAAAGTAGGAGGATTTAAAATATTGTGGGCCGGGCGTGGTGGCTCATGCCTGTAATCCCAGCACTTTGGACGCAGGAGGATTGCTTGAGCTCAGGAGTTCGAGACCAGCCTGGGCAACATAGCAAGACCCAGTCTCTACTAAAAATACAAAAACTAGCTGGATATGATGGTACACGCCTGTAGTTCTAGCTACTTGGAGACTGAGGTGGGAAGATTGGTTGAGCCCAGGAGGTTTAGGCTGCAGTGAGCCGTGATTGTGCCACTGCACTCCAGCCTGGGTGACAGCAAGACCTTGTCTCAAAAAAAAAAAAAAAAAGACAAAGATGAACATAGTATGGTCTAAAGTTTTTTAGTTTTTTACCTTAATAAAAATGGATACATATAGGATTAGGATACAGGGTAGTTTCCATGCACTTTCAAGAAAAAAGAAAAATTTTCCTATACTTCTGAGGTACTTATTTAGAAATGAAGATGCCATTAAAGTTTAGTAGATTTAACCAAAATGAGGTTTGGTGGCACATGGGAAGCGCCGACTTTGAGTCCCAGCTCTGTGTAAAGGCTCCCACAGCCCCTTTTGCACTGTAGCTTTGTAGTTAAGAGAGCTTAACATACCCGTGGTCATGAACACAGAGCATGCAGCAGTATGGGCACTGCGAGGTTTCATAGGGAGCCTGCTAGGAGAGACCCCATCTCAGACAGCTCCTGGAGAATGGGGGATCCTGACAGTAGAGAGGAATGGCGAGAATATTTCATGCTGTGACCAGCAGATCTGAAAGCGACAGGACTTAGCGGTTGGCAGATGTTAGGGATTGTAGGTCTGTGTGTCTGAGCCCTGGTGCCTGGGGGATGTGTGGTGGACAGTGACACGTGGTTCCCAGGCACAGCCCACAGCAGAGCAGGAGAGGCTGAGGTGGGCTGTGGAGGTGCCAGTTTTTAAGGTTACTGAAAGTCTAAACCTAGGGCTCAGGAAAGCAGCTGGGGAACGTTCTTGGTTTGCTGCTGTTTGAGGAGAGTCAAAGCTCAGTAGTATGAGGAGGAAGGAACCAACCTAGCAGGGGAGGATCTAGAAAAGGAGAAGAGGGTGGGCGACCGCACAGAGCTTGGGGAGGGGCAGTGGCTGGGGACGCTCGCTGCCTGAATCTGGAAAGTGCTGCACCACAGGCTTCTTCCGGGCCCATCAGAAGACAGGCACACCCCTCCTTCTCACAGGTGTGTGTGTGTGGCTGTCAAAAGACAGCACACCCCTCCTCATGTGTGTGTGCATGTGTGTGCATATGTGCATGCATGTGTGTGTGTAGGTTTGCTCATTTAGGCCTGAATTGTCTCTTCAAGGGTGTATAAAAACCGAGTCACATTGTCACCCATGAGGAAGGGAGCTGGCTGGCTGGGGAGCAGGGATGAGAGGAGCTTTTCAGTGTACAGCCAAATTTGACTTCTTTTAAAATACTGAACCACATGGATGTGGTTACCTGTTGAAAGAACCAAAAGAATAACACAATTTAAAAATTTTAAAATAAATAATCTAGCTAGTTACTAAGTAGGACAAAATATGGGGCAGCACGTTGAATTTAGTAGGTTCCCATATGTTTAAATGCGTTTTAGATAGAGAGGCATAGAAGGCAATAATTTCTTTTATATGTGAAGAATATTTCTAGAAGTAGGCCCAGACTGATAACAGGGGTGGTCTCTGGGAAGATGGTCCCAGAGCCTGGGTCAGGGGAGGCAGGAAACTGGCTTGTCACTTTCTGTCCTTTGGTCCTATTTGAAGTGTGCAGCAGTGAGCATGGAAGGGAAACCACCTTGGTAAAAAGTGAAGGCCTCCCTGGTCCTGTGTGCTTGCCCTTCATCTTCATCGGAAGGAACAGAGTTGACGGGCTGCCTGGGGCATCTTAAATGAGTCATAAGCTCTATGTGGGTCTGACCCCAGGGCCACAGGCACTTCACAGTCATTTGTTGCCTGCCTTCCTCTCCCACTTGGGCAGTTCCTTTAGAGAGCCAGGTGTTAACCCCCGCCTCTACCGTCTAGGACGCCTCCTCCAGCAGAAGATGCTGCTCACCTGCAGAGCCCCCAGCCTGAGGACACGGGTGCAGAAGGAGGGGCTGAGTCCAAGATGAGCTCAGAAAACCAGAAGCCTGGTGGGTACTTGCTGTTCAAAAGATGGTTAAGTTCAAATCGTTAATGTCTTGAAAATTGCTAATATGTAGACTTTCCACTTTGAGATGAAATGTAGAGAAGATGACATAAACTGATATCACCTAACTGTTCTTCTTTTTGACAGGTCAGCCCCCAATGTTTTGTTTTTGTAGTTTGAGGTCTACCATCTATCCAGTGATGTGCACAGATGTTAAGTGAACAGCTCAGCAGTGTGTGTGTGTGTGTGTGTGTGTGTGTGTGTGTGTGTGAGAACACCCAGACCAAGCTGTTGAACATTTCCAGGACCCCAGCAGTCTCCTGGCTGGAACCCTTCCCACTGACCATTCTGATTTCTCACGCCATTAGTTTTGCTAACTTGGAAGCATATAGAATACGTTCTTTTATTTTAAATAGAGATGGAGTCTCACTGTATTGCCCAGGCTGATTTGGAACTCCTGACCTCAAGTGATCCTTCTTCCTTGGCCTCTAAGAGTGTTAGGATTATAGGCATGAGCCACTTTGCCCAGCCTATAGTATATGTTCTTGTGGCTTCCTTCAATCAACATTATGTTGGTGAAATTAATCTGTATTATTGCAAATGGTGGCATTTTTTCTTAATCTTGGAAAGTGTTTGCATATTGGATGGCTCTCTCCAGACTTTACATTTAGGCTCACTTTCATTGCACAGCGCCTCGCAAAGAGGAGGAGCTGGCATTTGAACAGAGTTGGCTGACCTTGGCCAGGCTAATTGCACAGACTTAGCAGACATTTCTGACATGTATGAACTTGGCACTGAGGTGCCATGAAGAAAAAAGATAATTAGCTGGGCGTGATGGCGGGCACCTGTGATTCCAGCTACTCAAGAGGCTAAGGTTGGAGGATCAGTTGAACCCGGGTGGCAGAGGTTGCAGTGAGCCAAGATCACATCAGTGCACTCCAGCCTGGACGACAGAGCGAGACTATCAAAAAACAAAACAAATTAAAAAAACTGGTTGGGCGCGGTGGCTCAGGCCTGTAATCCCAGCACTTCGTGGGGCCGAGGCGGGTGAATCACTTGAGCTCAGGAGTTTGAGACCAGCCTGGTCAACATGTTGGAACCCCGTCTCTACTAAAAACAAAAAAATTAGTCAGCTGTGGTGGCACATGCCTGTAGTCCCAGCTACTCGGGAGGCTGAGGCAATAGAACCTCTTGAACCCTGGAGGCAGAGGTTGCAGTGAGCCAAGATCACACCACTGCACTCTTGCCTGGGCAACAGAAAGACTCCATCTCAAAAAAAAAGAAAAGAAAAGAAAAAAGATGAATGGGGCCGGGCGCAGTAGCTCACGCCTGTAATCCCAGCACTTTGGGAGGCCGAGGCGGGCAGATCTTGAGGTCAGCAGGTCGAGACAATCCTGGCTAACACGGTGAAACCCCATCTATACTAAAAATACAAAAAATTAGCTGGACGTGGTGGCGGGCGCCTGTAGTCCCAGCTACTCGGCAGGCTGAGGCAGGAGAATGGCGTGAACCCGGGAGGTGGAGCTTGCAGTGAGCCGAGATGGCGCCACTGCACTCCAGCCTGGGCAACTGAGCGAGACTCCATCTCAAAAAAAAAAAAAAAAAAGAAAAGGAAAGATAAATGGGACAAAACCCAAGCCCCTTGTGGAAGGGGAAGTCAGTGAGGGAGAAGGAAAGGAAAGGTGAGGAGACCATTTGCCGTCACTGGAATTTACCTTCGTGTGGCCTTTTAATTTTGATATTCATTGTCTTTATGAAATGGGGTTAGGTCATTGCTCCTTGTCTTGACAAATCTTAGAAATTGCCTAGACAACATATATTGATAAACTCATCCCATGACTAGACAAAGTCTCCAACACTCCAGTGCTGGGAGCTCCAGTTTTCCACACCACTGATGTTCTGCGTCCCTGCTGTGGTCCCTCATTCTGCTTCCCAGGAGGGTGGGATAAGATCCAGGGAGGGTGGACCCTGCACGGCTCTGCTCCCTTTGATATGCATCCTGAGACAGTGAAACCCACAGATTACGCAGCTGAGGTGCTGAGAACCACAGAAGATGGTTTGCTCCCTGACAGGTTCATTCCTCACTGAGGATGGAGAGTGCGGGAGGAGGAGCCGCAGAGGTGGCTCCTGTGACGAAGGTGGTCTTGCCCACTGCCTGTGTGATTCCCATGCATCTCTGGATATGTTTTGGAAGTTGTTTCCTAAGGAAGTTCTTCCAGCCATTTCCTTGCACAGCATTTTTTTTTTTTTTGGCGGGGTTAGGGGGGCGGTTGGGGGTGATTGTTGTGAAGGATGGGGGTCATCTGGAAGAATAAGTTTAGATGCATTTCATTGTTGCTGTGGTCCAAACCCAGGTTCTTCATCACAGTCCCATGTGCTGCTCTTGCTGGCAGTGACTGTGGCTGGTGAGGTGAGAGGTGCAGGTGAGGAGAAAGGGTCTTCCGGAGCTGAGTGGTACGTGGGGGACTGGATGTAGCTGTTAAAATGCACATACACCTTCTCTTCATAAAGTTTGCCCCTGGATTCGACCACAGTGGGGGGCAGCTGGTTTCATTGCGTGGGATCCACTGGAAAAGGGTTCTGAAGAGTTCTGGGAAAGATAATTTGCAAAGCCTGCTGGTCAGAGGAACAGGGTCATTGGGACAACAGTTGTCATTAAGAGGATTTTTCCAGAGCAGTGTTTATTCCACAGTAGCAGAGCGGGATCCAGTAGACTGCAGAGGTGGGGCTGAAGTGGGTCTGCACTGGCGCAGGCCCTGCTACCGGCTGATTTGCCCTTTGTGTAGAGCCTGGTGTGGGGCCCAAGGGGGACGTCAGGGCAGTCAAGTGGGTCCCCCAAACCATAGCTCTTGGAGGACATGCAGTTGTTTACTGAGCTCTACTGGGAAGCTCTAGCTATTAGATGTCCACTGCAGCCACCAGGCACTTGGCCACCTTCCTGGAAGAGCCATGGTAAAGGGGAACTCCCCCCATCCCGACTGTCTCAGCTGGAAGAGACTTCATCTCTGGGCTCCTGCTCAGGTTCAGGCAGGTGAAGGAAAATGTCATGCACTTTCTTCATGTTTCTTCTTGCCTTGGCTTCCCGCAGGGTTTCTGGTTTTGGATACTCAGTGTCTCCCCGTAGCTAGAAAAGTATGATGCATCCATTGTGCCGCCACATGCTGGTGAGGGGCAAGGCCTGAGCTTCAGAGGCTCATCACAGTTAGGGCGACGTTCCTCCGCAGTGTCTGCCAGCCCTGCTGCAGGTGGTCGGTCTCAGGTAGACCCCGTGCCCTCCTCTGCAGATGCGCCACCCACATGCCACTGTGCCAAGCAGGGCTTCTGGAGGACGTGGGTGTGGGGTTGTTTGTGTTGCATGTAGCCCGGCTCAGGGACTGCTGCGTGCTCTTGCCCTCCCAGCTGTAGCTGTGCTCTATGCCAGCCAAACACGATCTCGGGACCCTAAACTCCCTCTGCCAAAGGGGAAGTTACACACTGGACCTGGGTCTAAGGCTGCCTGTCTTTTGCTCCCAGCAGACAGCTGTCACTTCACAGCCCCAGGTCGTAGCCCCGTGTCCTATATGTCTGCTGTCACATGTTACTTTATGTTGTGTAAAACGTAGCTTTCCTGAGCTGGAGGGGATGCGTGATCGTCTTTGTCCTGCCCCGCCCCCCATCGCCCTTTCTCCCTCCAGCTTGCTTTCCCCTTTAGACACCGATGTTTAGGAAGCCCCTTTGGAAAAGCAGAGGCCATGGCGCTCCTGTGATTTGTGTTTCCCGGGGCGCATCCTCAACCTTGGATAAATCAACCTCGAGTCAGCGGAGACTGCCTAAGTCCCTTTTCGTTTATGGCTCCAAGGAGGAACCTGGCTGCTTGCTCCCAGAAGTGGTGTCTTGTTCTTGTTCGGTGGCAGGACCGCCTCCTTCGCACCCCAGCCTCACAGCTCTGTGTTTAGGATCAGTCCCAGCTTCTGTGATCAGGCCAGGCCACCCTGGGTTTCCTCTGCTCGCCTCTCCCAGAAGGGCTTGGGGATTGTGCTCTCCAAGGTTCTTGAGGTCACTGGGTCAGTGCACTCGTTTCCGGAGGCCGCTCCATGGCAGGCTGCACGTGACACGGAGGATGGCGCTTTCCCAGCGGGAGTCTGTTTGTTTCTTTGCCATTGTATTGTATACCATGAATAAACCACAGAGGGTGGATCTGCTTTCCACCTCAGGCTACTGTGATTCCAGCAGCTGTGAACATTCTTGCTCTGGTGTTTGGATGGAAACCTCGCCTGCTAGAGATTGAGAAGTTCACATTGCGTTGTTTGAGGATATGTCTTGTCCAGCACTGGCTCCTTGTGTGTGCCGGCCGCTGTCCTTGAAGTTGTCCTTAGGGCATCCTGGCAGGTCAAAACAGCCCCAGAGAAGTCTGCATGTTCGTATCCAAGGCCAGCCACCTCAATGAGGTTCTTTTTCAAATGAGTGACTTTACTTCCTGGTCATTTAATTTTAATACTTGTCAAAGGCTGTTTTTATTTTAAAATAAAATTTTACGCCAGGCACAGTGGCTTAAGCCTGTAATCCCAACACTTTGGGAGGCCGAGGTGGGTGGGTCACCTGAGGTCAGGAGTTCGAGACCAGCCTGACCAACATGGTGAAACCCCGTCTCTACTAAAAATACAATATTAGCTGAGTGTGGTGGGGCATGCTTGTAATCCCAGCTACTTGGTAGGCTGAGGCAGGAGAATCGCTTGAACCCAAAGGCGGAGGTTGCAGTGAGTCAAGATTGCACCACTGCACTCCTGCCTGGGCAACAAGAACAAAACTCTGCCTCAAAAATAAAAAAAGAAAATTTTAAATTTTGTTTATCTATGTGATGGTTTTAATTTTTTCTAACTATTCTTTGCAGCTAGATACTAGGGTTACTCAATTTACACTCTCATGTGATTCTCATCTAGAAGTTGCGTAAGGTACAAAAAAGTATATATGTGTGTGTGTACATGATGGAGTTACATATAAATAACCTGTAGGAAAATCTGACATTGATTTTGTGCAGAAACTTCATCTGGAAACACTGAAGGTGCCTCCATTAGCAGAACTGCACAGCCGCCTCTGAAAAGGTATGTCCACTCTGCATGGAGGAGTCGGCGTCCCTTACCCAGTAAATAAGATCAATGAATGCACAGGTCTTTCTCTCTCCTTCTAGCTTCCACCCACAAATAAAATGGTTCCAAAAAGAAGATGTTGTCATCTTAAAGATAAGAATAAGGAATGTAAAGGACTGCAAGTGTCAGTATTTCAGGGATAGAGTAGTTTTCAGGTAGGTTTATGTATAGTCATATAAAGTAAAATAGAAATAATTTCTAGCATTTTAAAAGGCTGACTTTCTTTTTATAAACCCAGTGCTTGGGTGGGAGACAGATTTTACCTGGCTGATCTGGAGCTGCGGGGCAACATAAGGAAAGATGAGTGCAAATGTGTAATTAGAAATGAGGAGCCTGTGATCACTCTGGCCAAAGAGAGAAGGGACGCATGGTGTCACCTACTCAGACAGAGGGTGAGTTGGAATGCGCTCAGAGGGTGGTCTTTACCCTGAGTGTGTCCTACTCACCCACTCACTGTCAGCTGTTCTCTTGAGCAGAACCCCAACGTGGCTTTTGATTTTGATCACTGGGAAGACTGTGAAGAGGACAGCCAGTTCCCCAAGGGTAAGGCGTGGAGTGCCCGTTCTCAGAGGGGTTGTAGGTCCTGAGGGCAGTGAGGGACACCATCACCCACTTAGGAATTCAGCCTTGGTGGAAGTGGGCCGTTCACATCGCGCCCTGAGAAATTTGTTTTCTCTTTGTTGATCTTGGTGCTAAATGTTCTGATTTGAGTATTTTTCAACCCTTGGTGATAAACACACCTTTTGATAACACACTACAGATATTCTTCCTAGAAGAATAAATTATTTGTAAGCAGACCAATTTGACCTGCTCATTTCTTACCTAAAATAATGAAAATATAAAATAAGATACATAGAACTGGAATCCAAGGCATTTTTTTCTGCAATGACCCAAATAATGGGGGGAAATAAAGGTTTGCTGTTTGGTCTACACTTCACTTACTTGTGATAATATGTTATTCCTTTAGTAGTGACTTCTAAAAGCCTGCCGTGCGCAGCGGCAGAGGTGGCTGAAGACAGCAGCAGCAGCACTCCAGAGGATGGCGGCAGTGAGAGCGAGTGATGTCCTCAAGAGCGGCTGGAAGATGTGGAACAAAAATGGATATTGCCATGTGACTTCAAAGTTAAGAAAACAGTCAGTCATAACCAAATCTTTCTTTCTTTCTTTCTTTTTTTTTTTTTTTTTTGAGACAGTCTTGTTCTGACGGCCAGGCTAGAGTGCAGTGCCACGATCCTGGCTCACTGCAACCTCCGCCTCACAGGCTCAAGCAATTCTCCTGCCTCAGCCTCCCGAGTAGCTGGGATTACAGGCGTGCGCCACTGTGCCTGGCTAATTTTTGTATTTTTAGTAGAGACGGTTTCACCATGTTGGACAGGCTGTTCTCGAACTCCTGACCTCAGGTAATCCTCCCACCTCAGCCTCCCAAAGTGCTGGGATTACAGGCATGAGCCATCACACCCGGCCAACCAAATCTTTCCTTACCTCAAGGATAAATGATTACTGTCATCTTGTGGTGCTGGACTTGGTAACGGTGAGAAATTCTTCATTGACTTAAAAATAGACTGATAACAAGACCATCAAAGGAGGGTGGACACAGAGAAACGGCACATGTGGTCTGATCCTGCTGGCTTGTCTGTCCTGTCCGCGCCTCTCGCCGCTCACCCTGGCAGAGCAGACGTGCATCTGGGTGGTGACATGCACTGTCTGGAGTCAGTCTGTTCATTGTTTTTTCACCTAGACCTCTGTTTGATGCATTGCTACAAACCTGATCTTATACATGTAAATTGAGGTTTCTAATATAAATTGAGGTTTCACATTTATACTCAGCAATGTTGAACCAGCCCTTTCAACCATGAGATAGTGGGATTTAACATAACCATCTGTGTGAATTGATAGTGTTGGCGTTCTTGGATAGTGACAGCTCCTCAGAGTGAGTTGACTTCTGATGAAGAGAGAGTCCAAGGATAGAAATCGGATTGCTCAGTAAGACCCAGGGCTTTCCGGGGTGAAGCTGCTCGTTCTAAACAATCCCTTGGACCTGCAGGGTCCTGAGCAAATGGCACAAAAGTTGCTTTTTAGTGGAAACTCACAAGGGCCTATGGGGTGCCCAGAGGTGACCTCTGAACACCTACACGTGGTGAGCCCTGCAGACATTCGCCGCCCCATCCGCGTGTGGCTGCAGCACCAGGCCACCAGGTTTAGGGGAGGAGTGTATGTAGTCATGGCCACGCCCAGGGGCTGGCTGGCTTTCGTGCTTTGGGTTTGTTGAGTGAAACAGCGAGAAAGGTGAGCTGTTGGGAAGTTAAAAGTCCCGTGCACTCAGTGTCTGTTTCTCAACTTCGCCTCGGAATGGAAGAGAATTTGGATAGAACGTGAGTGTTGTGTGGCGGCCCCAAGATCATTATTGTTTTTTTTGCTTCAGAAAGTGCCGATCCCAGGCTTATGTATGTCTCCGCAGAAGCCACTGCTTGAACTAGAGGCGGACTTTGTCATCAAGCTGTCCTGTGAGCGGGTCTGGGTCACACTCTGTCTCAGTTTTCTCATCTGTAAAATGAGACAGCCCCTCATTGTGTGGCCTGGCCTTGTCTCAGGGAGCGCCCACCGAGGGCTGCTGCGTGGGGCAGTCTTTCTGCCCAGTGGCTCCGTGATGGGGGCTCAGAGCCCTGGCCTCCCCTGGGAGGACACGCTGTGCAGCCAGGACAGCTGCTGGGAGTGTGCCCAGGTCACTGCTGTGACCTTCGCAGGATGACTGGCAGGTATCAAATCGGCCCATAAAGTAAGATGGTGATTTTCCTTTTTCGTAGCTAAATTGGGCAGGCTCTTGGGAAGTAGAAAGTTCTGGTGTTTTTGCTGGCAAAGGTTTTGACTGTGGAGCTCTTCTAACACCCATATCAGTGTCCATTTCTCTGCATGTGGCTGCTGCCCTGTTGGTGGAGGTCTGGGGGCAGAGACCAGGCCACCGTCCAGTGGCTCCCATGCGCACCAGCTGCCTGCTGTTTACACCCGGGTGCGCCGAGTCTCTTTAGTACAACATAGCAAATGATAGTATCTAGTGACATTGTGTTTCCTGTGCACGTGTGAAAATGCAGGGAGGACAGCTGCGTGCTTAGATCTGTTTCTTTTTTCAGACATTCAAACGTTCTAATATCTGAATCTCTTAACATTTTATGGGATGTCGGATGCTGATTATGTGAACAATTCGTAATTGGTTTTCTGTACTGCTATGAATATGTCTGATTTCAAGTTTTGGGCAAATATCTAAAATGCAAGGTGAAAGTGCCTTTGTCTCTATGCTTCTAAAATCGCTCATACTTAGTTGTGGTATGGCTGTCTTTTGCAGCATATCATCAATAAAATTTCAGTGTTTTCACAGAAATGTTGCTTTTTACATATGTTAAACAGTACTTTCCCTGAATGCCAAACACAAAATAAAACTTTACTCACCACACTTTCTGGTTTGACTAAAACGCCCGTGAAGGCTGCTGGGGAGCCAGCAATGCTGACTGGCAACACAGGCGACCCTCGTGATGAGCACACTAGCTGTGGAGAGTTCTGGACGGAGGCTCAGCTCTTGCCATGTGCCCTGGCATATACATGCCACGCACATCACGGGTTCAGCACAGGGGTACCAGTACTTTTAGGGTAGGGGAGAGTGGGTGATAAACATTTATACTTTAATATTTTTATATATTTATTTAGAGTTGGGGGTCTCTGTCATCCAAGCTGGAGTGCAGTACATGATGATGGCTCACTTACACCCTCAACTCAACTCCCAGGCTCAGGTCATCCTCCCACCTCATCCTCTTGAGTAGCTGGAACTACAGGAGTGCACCACCATGCCTGGCTAATTTTTTAATGTTTTTTGTAGAGACATGATTTTGCCGTGTTGCCCAGGCTGGTCTTGAACTCCTGGACTCAAGTGATCTATCCGCCTTGGCCTCCCAAAGTGCTGAGATTATAGGCGTGAGCCCGCACCTGGCCAGTAATTTACTGTTGTTTAAATCAAAGCAAAAATGACATCCATTTTATATAAAAGAAGAGCCCTTATTGACATTGAGTTTAAAGAACACCTTTCATTTAAGTAAGTGTGATGTGCCCTTTGTTAAATAGTTGCCACTGTAATGGTGGCTTTTATTCAGCCCTTCCCTAAGCGTCTGCCTTCTGTTAGGTGGCATCTCACCTGACACCAACTTTAGCAAACACTTGCCACTTCTCCTTTCTGGAACCCCCACCCAGAGAACTAGGAATATCTAAAAATAATATTTTAAACATCTGAGTATATTTTATTTATAAGAAAAAAATCAGGAAGAAATAACCACAAATACTGCTTAAGAAAATAAATTCAGCTTTGACTTGACTACAAGAGATGGAGCTTGTTACTCAGGGTCTTCCTCCGGTGGGACCACTTCCATTAGCATCTGAAGGTACATGGTAATCGGCTCTGAAATAAGAGTCAAAAATGAGTGCAGTTAGACCGAAATTCAGAAGCTCCACTGGAGTTGTGGGTGAGGGTGACGTTGTTCTCAGTCTTTGGTGATGTGTCACCTAGACCCTGTGCTCAGGGTTTGGCCAGCTTTCCTGCCTTCTGGTTGGATTTCACGCTTTCCTGGTTTGTTTCTTCTCCCAAAATTGCAGGAATGGAAATAAAAACCTCCTAGGACTGTCTGGAGGGGCGACTGCACTGTCCAGTTGAGACAAGCTGAACAGGAGAAACAGGCAGGCTCTTAATCACATTCACTTAATAAATCTTAACTGGCTGTTACAGGCTGCTGCAGCCAGAGTTAAATTGCACACAGCCCAGTTCCTCTCGTCAAGGAGCTCCTGGGAGAGGGACAGGGACAGGAAGACCAGGAAATGGATCGCCTCACCGCCCCATGAGGGTGCCCAGAAAGTCTTAAAGGCTCTTAGAAATGGGGTTTCCTGCAGTTGAATCTGTTGTGTAGGATAAAACACTGTGAATATAATATAGACTTTTTGTTTTTTTGTTTTGAGACGGAGTCTCCCTCTGTCGCCCAGGCTGGAGTGCGGTGGCGCGATCTCGGCTCACTGCAAGCTCCGCCTCCCGGGTTCACGCCATTCTCCTGCCTCAGCCTCCTGAGTAGCTGGGACTACAGGCGCCCGCCACCACGCCCGGCTAATGTTTTGTATTTTTAGTGGAGACGGGGTTTCACTGTGTTAGCCAGGATGGTCTCGATCTTATGACCTCGTGATCTGCCCCCTCAGCCTCCCAAAGTGCTGGGATTACAGGTGTGAGCCACCGCACCCGGCCCTATATGAACTTTTTTTAAAGGTGTAATTCAGTCTCTTTTGATGTATTTTGACACAAGTGCTTTCTTTTCAGAAGTGAAAGTGGCTAATGTAGCTAAACTTTTAAACAACAACAGTCCTGAAATTGATGAGGGTCAGGACCGCTGAAAGAGTGAGCCCTGTGCCCTTGGCAGTAGACGGCTTGGGCCCCGGCCCAGTTCCCCAGGCCAAGACCATGACTTTTTGGGTGTCTTTGTGATGCTGCTAGACCTCTTAGATGATGTCTGCATATCAGGCAAAGGAGAATGGTGTTTCGGGATGAGGCGCACGATGGTGGGAATATGCCTAACACTACTGAACCTTGCACTGAGAAGTGGCTGAGACAGTAACGTTTGTGTGTCTTTTGCAATTAAAAAGAAAATGGGGCCGGGTGCAGTGGCTCATGCCTGTAATCCCTGCACTTTGGGAGGCTGAAGTGGGTGGATCACCTGAGGTCAGGAGTTCAAGACCAGCCTGACCAACATGATGAAACCCTGACTCTACTAAAAACACAAAACAACAACAACAAAATTAGCCAGGTGTGGTGGCAGGTGCCTGTAATCCCAGCTACTCAGGAAGCTGAGGCAGGAGAATCTCTTGAACCTGGGAGGCGAAGGTTGCAGTGAGCCAAGATCGTGCCAGTGCACTCCAGCCTGGACAACAAGAGCGAAACTCCGTCTCAAAGAAAATGGGCGGGCGCAGTGGCTCACATCTGTAATCCCAGCACTTTGGGAGGCCGAGGCGGGTGGATCACCTGAGGTCAGGAGTTCGAGACCAGCCTGGCCAACATGACGAAACCTCCTCTCTACTAAAAATACAAAAATTAGCCGTGCGTGGCTACTCAGGAGGCTGAGGCACGAGAATCGCTTGAACCCAGGAGGTGAAGGCTGCAGTGAGCTGAGAACGCACCACTGCACTCCAGCCTGGGCAACAGAGTGAGACTGTCTCAAAAAAAGAAAAACGGCCAGGTACAGTGGCTTAGGCTGGTAATCTCAGCACTTTGGAAAGCCAAGGTGGGAGGATCATTTGAGCCGAGGAGTTCAAGACCAGTCTGGGCCACCTAGCAAGACCCCTTATGTACAAAAAATAAAAACATTAGCCAGGTGTAGTGTGTGCCTGTGATCCAGGCTACTTGGGAGGCCCAGGTGGGAGGATGACTTGAGCCCGGGAGTTCAAGGCTGCAGTGAGCTATGGCCATGCCACTGCACTTTAGCCTGGGCAACAGAGCAAGACTGTGTCTCCAAAAAGAAAAGAAAATGGTGCTTTCCCTTCCTACTTATTATAGTAATTGACGGGAACAAAATAACCAAGGGTGGACCCAGAGGTGTCCAGTGAGGGCGTGGGCATGTGTCCTCCTGGGACGAGGGAGATCTGCCAGCAGGGTAAGACACTGTGACAGAGGTCTTGGAGTCAGGACAGGTGAGGATGCCGTGCCTGCCTGCACCTCACAGAAGCCAGGCGGCCCTTCTGTTGGTACTTACTTGATATTTTCTGAGCCCATCCAAACTTGTAGTGGACAAACAGGAAGTAAAATATAAGGCCGCTTAATATAAACAGCACACAGTAGAGGTACTCCCATGCGGGCTTGCTGATGATTGGAGCCAGAATCAAAAACACAGAGATGAATGTCACCAAGACAGGGATGACTATGGGCACCTGGAGGTGAAAAATGGGTCACAGTGTGGTCATGGGTACTCATTTTCTTTTTGAAATTTTTCATTATTAGAAAAACCAATTTTTATAAAAAGAGCGTGAACTCCATGTACCCCCTCCTCCAATTTCAGTAATTTTAATGTAATTTTGCCCATCTTATTTTATCCATACCTTTTAAAAAAATTTACTTTTTAAAAAATTTTTTGGCCGGGCGTGGTTGCTCACACCTGTAATCCCAGCGCTTTGGGAGGCCAAGGCTGGTGGGTCCCTTGAGGTCAGGAGTTCAAGACCACCCTGCTAACATGATGAAACCCCGTCTTTACCAAAAACAAAAATTAGCCAGGCGTGGTGATGGGTGCCTGTAATCCCGCTACTCAGGAGGCTGAGGCAGGAGAAACGCTTGACCCCAGGAGGTGGAGGCTGCAGTGAGCTGAGATCGCGCCATTACATTGTAGCCTGGGCCACAGGAGGGAAACGCCATCTCAAAAAAGAAAAAAAAAAGATAAACTGTTTAATGTTTTAGCATCCACTGATGATCGTCACCTTCATTATTTCATCAGGGTTTGCAAAATGGTGATTTTTCTAATTTGTCATTTCTTCCTCAATTATCTGAAATGCTATATGAAGTACTTCAACTTTCTGGTTATTCTGAATTGCAGTTCGTACAGGAACGGCAGGATCAGTGCTCTGTTCTATGTGTTTTCAGCATGATAAGTTGGGCCCCTGAGACCTCCAAAGGCAACTCAAACCTGTGCGTTTTTCTATACGTGGTGAGTATCAATCCATTGTAGTCATTGTTCACGTTGTTCAGAAGGTCCTGTGCGGGACAGCAGGAGCCCTTCACACTGCCCTGGGCCCTGGGGGTGGGACGCCAGTGCTCTTCAAAAGCCTCTCTGTGGCCGGGCGCGGTGGCTCAAGCTTGTAATCCCAGCACTTTGGGAGGCCGAGACGGGTGGATCACGAGGTCAGGAGGTCAAGACCATCCTGGCTAACACGGTGAAACCCCGTCTCTACTAAAAAACACAAAAAGCTAGCTGGTCGAGCTTGCTGGTGCCTGTAGTCCCAGCTACTTGGGAGGCTGAGGCAGGAGAATGGCGTAAACCCTGGAGGCGGAGCTTGCAGTGAGCTGAGATCCGGCCACTGCACTCCAGCCCAGGCGACAGAGCGAGACTCTTTGTCTCAAAAAAAAAAAAAAAGTCTCTTTGTTTTCTGGGTGACAAGAAGTGCCAGACCTGGGTTTTCATCCATCTCTCCAGAGGCAGACCTGGGTTTTCATTCATCTCTCCAGAGGCAGACCTGGGTTTTCATTCATCTCTCCAGACAGCTTTATTTCCTTTTAGCAGGAAATGGCATTTAAAGACCATCACCTGGAGGCTGGGGGCAGTGGCTCACTCCTGTAATCCCAGCACTTTGGGAGGCCGAGGCGGGCAGATCACTTGAGTTTAGGAGTTCGAGACCAGCCTGGCCAACATGGTGAAACCCCCGTCTCTACTAAAAATACAAAAATTAACTGGGCTTGGTGGCAGATGCCTGTAATCCCAGCAACTTGGGAAGCTGAAGCAGGAGAGTCGCTTGAACTCGGGAGGTGGAGGCTGCAGTGAGCCAAGAATGTGCCACTGCACTCCAGCCCAGGTGACAGAGTGTGAGACTCTGTCAATCAATCAATCAATCAATCAATTACATACATACATACATACATACCATAAGTGGGTGACTGGAGTACTCATTACCCTTTTACATTGCATTTTTCCTTTGACTGTGTTTTTTTCTTTGTTTGTTTTGTTCTGTTTTTTTTTTCTCCCAAGACAGAGTCTCACTCCGTACCCCAGGCTGGAGTGCGGTGGCGTGATCTTGGCTCACTGCAACCTCTGCCTCTTGGGTTCAAACAATTGTCCTGCCTCAGCCCCCAATTAGCTGGGATTACAGGTGTGTGCTAACAAGCCCAGCTAATTTTCGTATTTTTAGTAGAGACATGGTTTCACCACGTTGGCCAGGCTGGTCTCGAACTCCAGACCTCAAATGATCTGCATGCCTTGGCCTCCCAAAGCGCTGGGATTACAGGCATGAGCCAACCACACCCAGCCCCTGAATTAAACTTTTAATTAATGGATTTTCTAGTCTTCAGCTGCCTTTGCATAGGCTGGACCTAGTCATGATATATGATCTTTTTAGCGTAACTGGGTTCTGTTTGTTAATATTTTATTTTAGATTTTTTATATCATTATTCCTGAGATTGGTCAGTGTATTTCCCTTTTTTGTATGTTACCTTTGTAAGGTTTGGTGTCAATGTTATAGTCTAAAAATAATTTGAAAAATCAATAAAATCAATAGCTAACCTTAAAAAGGAGAAAGCACAAACACAAATAAAAAATAAAAATGGACAATTAATCTTTACAACATGTTATGTTCTAAAGATTAATATAAATCATAAGACTATTTTGTACAACTCTATGCAGATAAATTTGAATACCTAGAAGAAACGGACAATTTTCTAGGAAAATGTAATTTCCTAAAACTGATCTTACTTGCATTAGAATCACGAGGAAATTCTAAAAATCGGACAATTCCAGTATTGCTTAATTTATTCCAGCGCATTGAAAAAAGGAGGAAAACTTTCAAAAAGTCTGATTATTACTCACTCATTCATTCATTTCTGCTTTTTCTAACACCTTAAGTTTTTTTCTGCTTATTAGTTCCTTCTCTTCTCTTTTGGTTTTCTGTTGTTCTTTATCTTGCTTTTGAAGTTGTCTATTTAATTTGTTTTCATTTTTATTGATATATTTAATGTAATGGAACTTTCTCAAAGCACTATTTAAGCTGTGTTCATAGATTATATGTCCTGTCATCATTACTGCTATTTCTAGGAATTTGTGTACTTTTGTGTGTACAGGCTGGAGTGCAGTGGCATGATCTCGGCTCACTGCAACCTCTGCCTCCCAGGTTCAAGTGATTCTCCAGCCTCAGCCTCCCAAGTAGCTGGGACTACAGGCGCCTGCCACCACGCCTGGCTAATTTTTTGTATTTTTAGTAGAGAGGGGGTTTCACCATGTTAGCCAGGATGGTCTCAATCTCCTGACCTCGTGATCCGCCTGCCTCGGCCTCCCAAAGTGCTGGGATTACAGGCGTGAGCCACTGTGCCCGGCCAGAATTTATGTGCTTTTATGTTCTATTTCTATTAATATTTCCTCTTAGACCCAAAAGTTTAACTTTTTTCTTTTATCAATTTCCTGTTTTGTTTCATTATAGACAGAGAATGTTGTTGGCTTTTTGTTTGTTTTGATTTCTGGGGTTTTCTTTTTGAAATATCAAGGTTTTCTTCATGGCATTAAAAGCTGTCAGTTTTCAGACAGGTCCCATTTGCACCTGAAAAAGATACTCGCTGTTGTTGGGGTTCAGGGCTTGATAAAACCTCTAAGATCTGTCTTGCTATATTTTAGATCTCCAGGCACTTTTACCAGTGCTGTGTCCAGATCTGTCTTGGCTTGAAGGAGGTGTTTTCCAGTCACCTGTCATTAACGTGTTTCTCCCTCCCTGGATTTCCTGCAGTTTCTGCTTCGTAAAGATGGCTGCTCTATGGTTTGGTGAATAGGTTTTCAAAACTTCTCTCTTCATTGTGAGATTTTAACATTTAGCATGGCCTGTCTTTGTCTTAAGTAATGCTTTGGGCCTGAGCACTTGTCTGATAAGATCACAGCCCCTGTTTTTCTGTGTATTCATTTGCTTGATACTTCTCTGCCTATCCTTTTAATTTTTCACAGCTTTGAAGATACACCTGAAAAATCTTTTACTCTCAGTGGCTGATGTAAGTCCAGTTTAAACTGAGTAAGCCCGTTTATTCATATAATGATAAGTCTGGTCTCCATTCTCTTGTGTTGTTTTATCTTTCTGTATACAAGCATCCTCTACTCACTGTCAGTCTTGTGTCCTTGAAGAGTGATGTTCTGTGGGAGAACTCCCCAGGCCTGTGTCCCTTCTTTTAAATTCACCATAGGAAACCTCAAATTTCCTGCCAGGTGCGGTGGCTCACACTTGTAATCCCAGTACTTTGGGAGGCCAAGGCAGGCAGATAACTTGAGCCCAGGAATTCAAGAGCTGCCTGGCCCACGTGGCGAAACCCCATCTCCACAAAAAATACAAAAATTAGTCAGGTGTGGTGGCACACACCTGTGGTCCCAGCTATTTGGGAGGCTGAGGTGGGAGGATCGCTTGAGCCTGGGAGGCACGGTTGCAGTGAGTTGTAATCACACCACTGCACTCCAGCCTAGGCGACAGACAAGACTCCATCTCAAAAAAAAAAAAAAAAAGAAAGAAAAGAAACCTCAAATTCCCAACCAAAACACAGTAAATGCACATATAAATAACATGTTACCCAACACAGATTACATTACATGGTAAACTGAGTTTAAAATAATTTTTGGTGACCAAGCAGTTAACATGGCTGTTGACCAATGACTGCCTTTAATGCAATAACATGGTCTCACAAGATATGAGACGCTCACACCTCACGCTGTCAGTACGCCTACATGTGACTGTCAGTATGCCTACACATGATTTTGACGTGTGTTGAATTTGGAATGTAACTTGAAACTTTTATCACACATTTTATTAAAAGTTTATACTACATTTTGGGGATTCAAATACTAATTTTTCCATGTAACTATCAGCTGGAAATGAGTGCATTTAGAGATTCATGGATTCTATAGTTTAGGGTGTTAAAAGCTAATAAGCAAAAACTAGCAATGACAAAAAATCCTAATAAGCAGTCTACAAGAAAACATCAACCAGGAAGATACTCTGAGGGGTCCTCCTGTACAAGGCTTTATAGCTAGGGTCTTTTACAGTATGGTCTGTTTTGTTCCCTCATCCTTTGTTTAAATGTTAAATGTTAAATTTTAATTATTTCATGTATTCTAAGCACACCTCCTCTTTTTTCTAATGTGTCTTTTGGGTAGGTATGAAGGATATGTTTTTGTTCTGAGAGTTACTATAACTATTATAGCGAATATAACTAATAATATCTTTTAAAGGGGACTAAGGGTATTATTATATAAGGATATATTCTGTATAGTATATGTGTATATTATATAAGAATATAATAGGCATGATATATACATATATTTAATGCTATATATTATATGTGTGTTGTATATGTTATATATTATGTATATATACATATATGTGTACATAATACATATATGTGTTATTTATGCCTATAATATATACATATATAACATATACATATATAATATATCCTTATATAATACCCTTAGTCCACTTTTAAAGATATTTTATATATATATACTTATATATATAATTTCTATGTATAACAGACATGTAACTATACACATATACATACATATGTATATATATACATGTACACAATATATACATATATCTATCATACACGTATTACCTATATTTTACATTATACACACATATAGTACACAAATATATGTATATATTATATATAATACCCTTAGTCCCCTTTTAAAGATATGAATTAACTGAGCCTATAATACCCTTAGTTTCTTCTTTTTTTAGACATTATGTATAATAAGCAGTAATGAAGTTAGCTAGGTGTTCTCTTCCTCCCAGCAT
Source organism: Piliocolobus tephrosceles (assembly GCF_002776525.5). Classification (NCBI taxonomy): domain Eukaryota; kingdom Metazoa; phylum Chordata; class Mammalia; order Primates; family Cercopithecidae; genus Piliocolobus; species Piliocolobus tephrosceles. Next base: position 24,372,528 of record NC_045454.1, on the reverse strand, counting down.
CTAATTTAAAGTGGCTTCCTTACTGGCAGCTTGTCTGGCATACTTTCCTCAGTTGGCATATACTTTTTCCACGTGCTTTCTCTCATCCATGTTTTTGTACGACATTGCCAGTGCATAATAGTGGCATACACTTCTGTCTCCTTTATCTCTCATCATGAATCTTAGTTCTATAATTTGATATATTCACCTTTGCCAGTGACTTTTTGGTTTCTGAAGCTCATTCTCTGGGTGATTCCTCAAGGTCTCATGTAACTGGCCAGGCGCGGTGGCTCGCGCCTGTAATCCCAGCACTTTTGGAAGGCTGAGGTGGGTGGATCACAAAGTCAGGAGTTTGAGACAAGCGTGACCAACATGGTGAAACCCCCATCTCTACTAAAAATATAAAAATTAGCCAGGTGTGGTGGCACATGCCTATAATCCCAGCTACTTAGGAGGCTGACGCAGGAGAATCTCTTGAACCCAGGAGGCAGAGGTTACAGTGAGCCAAGTTTGCGCCACTGCACTCCAGCCTGGATGACAGAGTGAGACTCCGTCTTTAAAAAAAAAAAAAAAAAAAAGTCTCGTGTAAGGATATTTGCCTTGAGCTCTTTCATACTGGTAACTGTAGACTTTATTCTGCAAGATCAGTTTGGCTGGATATAAAAATTTGGCTTGGCCGGGCGCAGTGGCTCAAGCCTGTAATCCCAGCACTTTGGGAGGCCAAGATGGGCAGATCACAAGGTCAGGAGATCGAGACCATCCTGGCTAACACGGTGAAACCCCGTCTCTACTAAAAAATACAAAAAATTAGCTGGGCGTGGTGGTGGGCGCCTGTAGTCCCAGCTACTCGGGAGGCTGAGGCAGGAGAATGGCGTGAACCCGGGAGGCGGAGCTTGCAGTGAGCCAAGATTGCGCCACTGCACTCCAGCCTGGGTGCCAGAGCGAGACTCTGTCTCAAAAAAAAAAAAAAAAAAAATTTTTGGCTTACATTTTCCTCCTTTGAGTAGTTTAAATATGTTGCTCCACTCTCTTGTGGCATGAAGTGTTGGTGATGAAAAATTTGAGGCCAGAATTATTTGCTTTCCTTTATAAGTGAATTGCAGATGCGGGTGGGAACAGGAAAAGGGGAGTGGATGCCCAAAGCATTTTTTTAAAGCTCTGTAATTTTATCAGCATATATTTTTGCTGCCAATTTTAGCTCAAATTTTCCAGTTACATTGTATGCCTTTCAATATGTTGGTTCAAGATCCACCCTCCACTTTTCCTCCCACCCCAGGAAACATTTCTTGAATTATAGATTTTGGGCATCTGTTACTTACATTTGCTTCTTCAGAGACTCCAATTATACATTCCCCACCTGCCCCACCCCTAGTTTTCTTCTGTCCCCTTGTTTTCTCTCAAACCCTTTCTGTTTCTGTCTGATATTTGTTTTCTTCCTTTTGGCCCTCGGTTTCCTAGCATGTTTCTTTGCTCTGATTTTTCTTTTCTTTTTTTCTTTGAGACAGGGTCCCTCTCTGTTGCCCAGGCTGGAGTGCAGTGGCACGATCTTGGCTCACTGAAGCCTTGACCTCCTGGGCTCAAGCAGTCCTCCCATCTCAGCCTCCCAAATAGCTGGGACTATAGGCATGCACCAGCACACCCAGCTATTTTTTGTAGAGACAGGGTCTTGCTGTTGCCCAAGCTGGTCTTGAACTCCTGGGCTCTAGTGATCTTCCTCCCTTGGCCTCCCAAAGTACTGGGATTACAGGTGTGAGCCACCACACTCAGCCTCTGTGTTCCTTCTTTTCCTTCTTGCCCACTCTTTATTTCTGAAATGACTTTTTTTCCCTAAAATGATGTTTTGAAGTGCTAATGGGACGTGGCCTCTCTGTGGAGCCCCTTCCCAGTTGAGAGATTTGTATCCACAGGCTCCAGCTCCTTGACCCTGATATGCTTCCATGTTCCGTGTCCTTTCTCTCCCAGCAGTTGTTTCTCTTGCTGTTGTCTTCAGTGATCCTTACCCTTCTGGAAAGGAGTTTTTGTGGGGAGTTTCTGGGATCCTCAAGGGCTTCAGCCACTGCAGCCCTGCTCCCCCACCTCCCCTGCGGGTCCTCTGATCTTCCCACTGAGAACCTCTCTCCAGGGGTGCCCTCTCTCCTGGGAACACGTGTGGCTGGAGGCTAGTGGGGCGTTCATTTAAGAGTCTGGAGTTGGTGGTGAGACCTCGTTTCCTTGATTTGTGCTGACAATGTTGGCTGAAGGGTTTTTCCTTTGGTATCCTAAAGGCTCTGTCTGTTTCTATGAGGGATTTTGTGCAGATTACAAGTCTATGCTACCGTCATGATTTTTGCCTGCAATGACTTAACCAAGGTGGATCTGCAAGGCTCCAGGTAGGCTGTGCCATAGATCAGCTGATGCCAGACACTTGTCCATAGTCAAGACACAGGGCCAGAAAGACCACTGGACGTATCTCTGAAAACAAAGTCCTAAAGCTAAAGACATTGTCCTTGTTCTCGTCCTAGCTACTAAGCGCTCAGCTTACCTTTTTCTTATGTCTGTTATCATAAGAATTAAATAGCAGTTGTTTTTTTTTTTTTTTAAGCCCCTTAACATAACAACAATAAAATTTGACTTCATCCTTATTGGTATATAGATCCATGCCAGCCATGCAGGGAGTGGGAGGGAGCCCAAAACAGATGGCAGGAATAGACTCTGAGTGGTTGCTTGCACAGCAATGGGTCTGGGGCTAGAGTTCAGAAGTTCCCATCAGTCTATGAAAGGAGGCCAGGCGTGGTGGCTCACACCTGTAACCCCAGGACTTTGGGAAGCCGAGGTGGGAGGATCGCTTGAGCCCAGGAGTTTGTGACCAGCCTAGGCAACACAGTGAGACCCTGTCTCTAAACAAAAAAAATAAAACAAGAAAAATCTATGAAATATATGTGTGAGAGATATCAGAACTGGGCTGGGTGCAGTAGCTGACACCTTTAATCCCAGCACTTTGGAGGCCAAGGCAGTCAGATCACTTGAGGTCAGGAGTTCGAGACCAGCCTGGCCAACATGGTAAAACCCTGCCTCTACTCAAAATACAAAAATTAGCCGGGCGTGGTGGCAGATACCTGTAATCCCAGCTACTTGGGAAGCTGAAGCAGGAGAGTCGCTTGAACCTGGGAGGTGGAGGCTGCAGTGAGCCAAGAATGTGCCACTGCACTCCAGCCCAGGCGACAGAGTGAGACTCTGTCTCAAAAAAACAAAAAAAAAACGAGAGAGGTGGACCTCTTTGGTTACGGAGACAGGCCACAGGTATTCATGATGACTTAATAAAATGAATAATAAGGTGGGTAACTGGATCATAAACTATGCTATGAAGAGTAAACTCCACTCTAAAATATGATATTTTAAAAGAGTCAAGTCAGATTAGAACTAGAAGCCATGCCCCTAGCATTTGAAAGAGTTACCTCTATCTAATTCATTAAAAAATCCAAAGCCACTTGTGACTCTGGGGCTGCAAGCTTACCTTGATAGGCCTTTCCAGCTCTTTCCTGGTAAATCTCATCACGATGAGTCCTAGAATCGTCAGGCCATAAAAGAGCCATGCGGCAAAGCTGAAATAATTAACTAACGAGTTTATGTCACCAGGGATGATATAAATCGTTGCTATGATACCCTAATAGAAAGAAGAATGGATTCGTACGTCATTACTACAACAAAACACTGTTCTCCTGTCACAGAAGCCCGAAGAAGTTTTTCTTGTGGAAAAAACACTTTAGCATGAAAGGAACTTCCTAGGCATTCCTTGATAGTTCGGGTTAAAGCTGACTTTGGCTGTGATAGCTCTTCTCTATGAAGCCTGCAGAAAAGACCTGGGAAATGTCTGAATCTTTGAAGTTGCAATTTTAAGCAAGGGAGAAAGTATTAGGTTGGTGCAAAAGTAATTACGGTTGTTTTGTTTTGTTTTTTGAGACGGAGTCTCACTCTGTCACCCAGGCTTGAGTGCAGTGGTGCAATCTCGGCTCACTGCAGCTCCCACCTCCTGGGTTCAAGAGATTCTCCTGTCTCAGCCTCCTGAGTAGCTGGGATTATAGGCAGGCACCACCATGCCCGGCTAATTCTTGTATTTTTAGTGAGATGGGGTTTTGCCGTGTTGACCAGGCTGTTCTCGAACTCCTGACCTCAGGTGATCTACCTGCCTCGGCCTCCCAAAGTACTGGGATTATAGGCGTGAGCCACCATGCCTGGCCAGTAATTACAGTTTTTAATGGCAAAAACCGCAATTACTTTTGCACCAACCTAATATGTATGCGTGTTATACCAGCTTCATAATTACAAATTTTCCTCAAAGAGAGTTTTCTAATGTGGGCCGGGGCCCTGGATTAGAAGCTCAGGTCTAGTCTCAGCCTGTGTTAGTTGCGTGGCCCTGGACTGGTATTTCCTGGGTGTGTTTTCAGAATGATAGAGAGTAGTGCTTCTCCTCTGGGGGAAGGGGTGTAGACCACCCCTGGGGCTAGAAATATGGATGGTTTATCATGCCCAGAACAGTTGCACAAAACAAGGACCATGCACCACAGAGAAGCTCCCATCAGAAGATGTCAAAGGGGTGGCCAGGCGCGGTGGCTCACGCCTATAATCCCAGCAGTTTGGGAGGCTGAGGTGAGCCGATCACTTGAGGCCAGGAGTTCGAGACCAGCCTGGCCAGCATAGTGAAACCCCATCTCTACTAAAAGTACAAAAACAAGCCGGGCGTGATGGCAGGCCCCTTTAATCCCAGCTACTTGGGAGGCTGAGGCAGGAGAATCATTTGCACCTGGGAGGCGGAGGATGCAGTGAGCCAAGATCGTGCCACTGTACTCCAGCCCGGGTGACAGAGCAAGACTGTCCAAAAAAAAACAAAAACCAGTCAAAGGGCATTTACTGCATAAGGATCCAGTGACTTCTCAATCATTAGAGCATAATGAGAGGCTGCTGTCAGTAACCACCCGGGAAAATGTCCTACCCTCTTTCCCTGTAAGCTAGTAGGCTTTTATCTAGTTTGTTACCAGCAACTCAGCACAGACAAAGGCACACAGAAGCATTGAGGGCACTCACTGTCTTTCGTGGATAAATTCAGACAAAGGAGCAGACGTTGGGTACACTGTTTGACATGTCTTGGGATTCTTTCTATATCTATTTCATGGCAAGGAATAAGGGCATCTGGGTCATTTGGAAGCCACCAGGCTTAGCACCCCGCGGATGGAGTGTCCCCGCCTTGAAGATAGGCTGTTAGCGGGATTCGTACTCACGTGGAAGATGATAGCAGGGGCTGGAGTGAGGCGCTTGACGCTGATGTAAGAAAGCACTTTGAGCATGTGGCCCTCCCGGCCCGCCACATAAATGAGTCTGGAAAATAACGACATGGGAATCCGCTGACCAGAGTGCAGACAGTCTCCAGGGCCACCGAGGACGTGTGTTCTGGGGTCCACTAAGGAGCCCTCGGAAGGCTCGTGAAGGGAGCTGAGCGGGGACCTGGGCTTCAGATGAGGGTCTGTCTTTGGGAGAGGAGTGGGTTTTGGCAGAGTGAGTGAGGAGGTTAAACACACTGAGAGACTAGGTATGTTGGCTCATGCCTCTAATCCCAACATCTTGGGAGGCCAAGGCGGGAGGCTCACTTCAGCCCAGGAGTTGGAGACCAGCCTGGCAACACAGTGGGATCCTATCTCTACAAATAACTTTAAAAATTTTTTACATTTACTATTTCTTTGTGTTGAGAACATTCAAAATCCTCCCCTAGCTATCCGAAGCTACATATTAATATTAATGTGAGCTCTAGCCACCCTGCAGTGTGTAGAACACTAGAACCTATTCCTCCTGTCTAGCTGTAATTTTGTATCCTTCAGCACGGCTCTCCCTATCTCCCCTTCCCCCTACCCTTTTTAGCCTCTGGTATCCTCTGGCTAACCAGAATTTCTTGAAAAAGTTACCATAATTAAAAATTTGGGCCAGGCACGGTGGCTCACTTCTGTAATCCCAGCACTTTGGGAGACTGTGGTGGGGGGATCACCTGAGGTCAGGAGTTGGAGACCAGCCTGGCCAACATGGTGAAACCCTGTCTCTACTAAAAATACAAAAAATTAGCTGGGCATAGTGGTGCACACCTGTAGTCCCAGCTACTCAGGGGGCTGAGGCAGGAGAATCGCTGGAACCTGGGAGGCAGAGGTTGTGGTAAGCTGAGATCGCACCATTGCAGCTAAGATCACACCACTGCACTCCAGACTCCAGCCTGGACGACAAAGTGAGACTCCACCTCAAAAAAAAAAAAAAAAAAAAGGCCAGGTGTAATGACCCACGCCTTAATCCCAGCACTTTGGGAGGCTGAGGCAGGTGGATCACGAGGTTAGGAGTTCGAGACCAGCCTGGCCATCATGGTGAAACCCCATCTCTACTAAAAATACAAAAAATTAGCCGGGCATGGTGGTGGGCACCTGTACTCCTAGCTACTCAGGAGGCTGAGGCAGTAGAATCGCTTGAAGTGGGGAGCCGGAGGTTGCAGTGAGCCGAGATTATGCCACTGTACTCCAGCCTGGGTGATACAGTGAGACTCCATCTCAAAAAAAAAAAAAAAAAAAAGAGGAGAAGATATAAAAAACAGGAGCCTAGGCTGGGCATGGTGGCTCTCGCCTATAATCCCAGCATTTTGAGAGGCCGAGACAGGTGGACTGCTTGAGGTCAGGAGGTCAAGACCAGCGTAACCAACATGGGGAAACCCCGTCTTTACTAAAAATACAAAAATTAGCTGGGTGTGGTGGCGGGCACCTGTAACCCCAGCTACTCCATAGGCTGAGGCAGGAGAATCACTTGAACCTGGGAAGCAGAGGTTGCAGTGAGCCGAGATCGCACCATTGCACTCCAGACTCCAGCCTGGGCAACAGAATGAGACTCTGTCTCAAACAAAAAAAACAAAACAAAAACCCCAGGAGCCCTTGAAACATAGCAGACAAAAATTGGCAAATCCAATTTGAGCGCAAGATTTGAACATTACAAGTTACAGTCTTGAGGATCACATAAAAATCTAGATATAATTGTGGGATACACATTGTCTTCAAGACCATAGGAAACATAAAAATATCTGAGCCACGAAGGGCATTTTCAAACTTCTAAAGAATTGAGGCCACGCACAGTGGCTCACGCCTGTAATCCCAAGACTTCAGGAGGCCGAGGCAGGTGGATCACTTGAGGTCAGGAGTTCAAGACCAGCCTGGCCAACATGGTGAAACCTTGTCTCTACTAAAAATACAAAAATTAGGTGTGGTGGCGGGTGCCTGTAATCCCAGCTACTTGGGAGGCTGAGGCAGGAGAATCGCTTGAACCCAGGAGGCGGAGGTTGCAGTGAGCCGAGATCATGCCACTGCACTCCAGCCTGGACAACAGAGCGAGACTTTCTCAAAAAGATAAATAAATAAAAACAATTGATATCGGGCCAGCCACTGTGGCTTACGCCTGTAATCCCAGCACTTTGGGAGGTTGAAGTGAGAGGATTGCTTGAGGCCGGGAGTTTGACACCAGCCTGGGCAGCATAGTAAGACCTCACATCTACAAAAACCTTAATATTAGCCATGCATGGTGGCACGTGCCTGTGGTCCCAGCTACTTGAGAGGCTGAGGTGGGAGGATCACTTAAGCACAGGAGTCTGAGGCTGCAGTGGGCCATGATTGCGCCACCACACTCCAGCCTGGGCGACAGTGAGACCCTGTCTCCAAACAACAACAACCAACAAAAACCGCAAACCAAGACTTGATATCATAAAGGTCACATACTCTACAGTGCAATAAAATCGGAAGTCAATACAAATGCCACAAAGACCCATCTATTTACAACGACATAGCTTAACTTTGAATTGATATGAACTTGATATTAATTCCCAAAACAAGTGAAACCCGGAGGATGGGAGTTGATAAAAGGAAGGGGGATTTAGACTCAAGGTGAATACTGTCAAAGATTTTTGTCAGTCCTCCAGAAATTAATATACAAATTCCATGCAATCAGAGCGCAAGCAGGACTTTTGGAACTTTTGGACAAAATCATTGTAAGTGCATAGGGAATGCTAAACAGGCAAGAAGTCTGACATGGGAGCACTAGACCTGCCAGATTTTACATGACCAAAGCTATAAATTTTTTTTTTTTTTTTTTTTTTTGAGTGACGGGGTCTCACTCTGTTGCCTAGGCTGGAGTGCAATGGTGCAATCTTGGCTCACTGCAACCTCTGCCCCACCAGGTTCAAGTGATTCTCCTGCCTCAGTCTCCCAAGTAGCTGGGATTATAGGCGCCCACCACCACATCCGGCTAATTTTTGTACTTTATGAGACAGGGTTTCACCATGTTGGCCAGGCTGGTCTTGAATTCCTGACTTCAAGTGATCCGCCCACTTTGGCCTTCCAAAGTGCTGGGATTACAGGTGTGAGCCACCACGCCTGGCCCGTGTCATTCTATTTAGATGAAACGTCAAGCAAAAGCAAAATTATAGAGACAGAAGCAGCTTAGTGGTTGCCTGGGGCTGCCGGTAAAAGCAGGGATTAATTAGGCAATGGGAAACCTTTTTGGGGTGACGGAAATGATCTAGAATTGGATTGTGATGTTTGCACAGCCTTATAAATCTATGAAAATAATTGAGTTGTACAGTTACAAAGGGTGAGTTTTATGATATTTATACCTTAATTAGAACTGTTAAAATTGTATTTGTGTATACTAGCAGCAAGCTATCAGAAACTGAAAATTAAGCAACTTTTTTTTTAACAATACCATTTAGAATAGTATGAAAAATGAAATTCTTTGGAATAAATTTGACAAAAGATGCGCAACAACTGCATACCAAAAACTATTCAAAAAACACTTTTTTACAAAAAATTAAGCCGGGCACGGTGACTCACACCTATAATCCCAACACTGGGAGGCCGAGGCAGGTGGATCACTTGAGGCCAGGAGTTCGAGTTCGAGACCAGCCTGGGCAACATGGTGAAACCCCATCTCTACCAAAAATACAAAAATTAGCCAGGTGTGATGGTGTATACCTGTAACCCCAGCTACTTGGAAGGCTGAGGCATGAAGATCGCTTGAACCTGGGAGGCAGAAGTTTCAGTGAGTTGGGATTGTGTCACTGCACTCCAGCCTGGGTGACAAAGCAAGATCCTGTCTCAAAAAAAAAAAAAAGGCCAGGCGCGGTGGCTCATGCCTGTAATCCCAGCACTTTGGGAGGCCGAGGCGGGCAGATCACGAGGTCAGGAGATCGAGACCATCTGGCTAACGCAGTGAAACCGCATCTCTACTAAAAATACAAAAAATTAGCCTGCATGGTGGCAGGCGCCTGTAGTGCCAGCTACTCGGGAGGCTGAGGCAGGAGGATGGCGTGAACCCAGGGGATGGAGCTTGCAGTGAGCTGAGATTGTGCCACTGCTTTCCACCCTGGATGACAGAGCGAAGAGCGAGACTCCATCTCAAAACAACAACAACAAAAAAAAACACCACCACACCAACAAAAAGTTGTTTAAAAAAACATTAAAGACCTAAATAAACAGTCCACCCATAGATTGGAAGACTCAGCGTTTTTTTTTTTTTTTTTTTTTTTTTTGGAGACAAGGACTCACTTTGTCTCCCAGGCTGGAGTGCAGTGGTGCAATCTCAGCTCACTCAGCCTTGCCCTCCTGGGCTCACGTGATCCTCCCACCTCAGTCTCCTGAGTAGCTGGGACCACAGGCATGTGCCACCATGCCTGGCAAAGTTTATTGTATATTTTGTAGAGATGGGGTCTCACTGTGTTGTCTAGGCTGGTCTCTAACTCTTGGGCTCAAGCAGTACTCCCCCTCAGCCTCCCAAAGTGCTTTGATTACAGGTTGAGCCACCGTACCCATGCTGGAAGACTCAGTACTTTTAAGACAGCAGGGTCTTCTCCCGGTTGATCTATAGATTCAACACAGTCCTGATCAAAATCCCAACAGCTTTACTGTAGAAACAGGCAAGCTGATTTTATATTCATATGCAAGTGGGAAAGCTGGCGGAATGAAATTGGACCCTTATCTCACCCCTTAGACAAGAAATCTACTCAAAATGGATGTAAGACTTGAAACTGTAAAATTCCTAGGAGAAAACGGGGCAGCTCTGTGACATTGGTCTGGACAATGAGTTTTTTTTTTTTTTTTTCTTTTGAGATGGAGTCTCACTCTGTTGCCCAGGCTGGAGTGCACTGGTACGATCTCAGCTCACTGCACCTTCCGCCTGCCAAGTTCAAGCGATTCTCCTACCTCAGCCTCCTGAATAGCTGGGATTACAGGCATCTAGCACCATGCCCCACTAATTTTTGTATTTTTAGTAGAGATGGGGTTTCACCATGTTGGCCAGATTGGTCTCGAACTCCTGACCTCAAGTGATCCACCTACCTCGGCCTCCCAAAGTGCTGGGATTACAGGCGTGAGCCACTGCACCTGGCCTTGGGTATATATTTGAATGAATTGAAATTGTATGTGAGATACCTGCACTCCGAGGTACCTCTGGGTATATATTTGAATGAATTGAAATCCACATGTCAGGTGTCCGCACTCCCATGTTCATTACAACGTTATTCACCACAGCCAAGACACTTGTGTCCATCAACAGATGAATGAATAAAAATAATGTTACAGATACACAATGGAATACTATTCCGACTCTAAAGAGAATGGAATTGTGCCATTTTTTGACAACAGAGATGACTCCAGAGAACATTATGCCAAGTGAAATAAGCCAGACACAGAAAGACAAATATCCCGTGACCTCCCTTATATATTATGGAGTCCTAATTAGGGAAAATTAGTCAGGCTGGTGGGACCAAGGGAAAGCCAGAAGAGAGAAAGCAGGTAAGCTCCAAGCCTGTCTTTCTTCATGGTCCAGGACACACAGCCCTGCACAAATAACACGATCTTCCTGTGCGCAGTGATCGCCAGACCCTCAGCCAATAGAAAAATGCAAGTTAGCTCACTGCAACCTTGGCATTAACGGTACTGCACGTACCCCTGTCCAGCACACAGCACAAGCACCATCCTATGAAATCCTCAGCAAGCTTTTGTCTCTTTGCAGTCAGCTCCTCTCTCGCTGACCTGCCCATTGCACCCTTGCAATGTATTTTCCTGCTTTCTCTAATAACTGGCCTTTCCTGACCTACAGCTGTCTTGGTAAATTCTTCTTATCCCTGTGCCACCAGCCCAGATAGTTGTAATGACCAGCGACATACGTGAAATCTAAAAATTGAAACACAGCAAGAGAGAGTAGAATGCTGGTTACCAGAGTCTGAAGGAAGAGGGGCCTGGGATGGCAAAAGCGGCAATGTTGGTCAAAGGCTGCAGAGTTTCAGTATGATGGGAGGAATTAGCTCTGGTGATTTAATGCACAGCAACGTGACTGTTGTTAATAACAGTGTATATTTCAAAATGGCTACTGGATTTTAAATGTTCTCATTGCAAAGAAATAAGTATGTGAGGTGATACATGTTAATTAGCCTGATTTGCTCATTCCACAATGTTTACATGTATTGAAACATCACACTCTACCACATACATATACACAATTATTGTTATTATTTTTTAGAGACAGAGTCTTCTGTTACCCAGGCTGGAGTGTAGTGGTATGATCATGGCTCACTGCAGCCTGGAACTCCTGGGCTTACACAATCCTCCCACCTCAGCCTCCCAAGTAGCTGGGACTGCAAGCATGGGCCACCACACCCAGCTAAGTTTTACATTTCTTTTTGTAGAGACGGAGTCTCACCATGTGGCCCAGACTAGTCTCGAACTCCTGGCCTCAAGGGATCCTCCTGCTTCAGCCCATATAAACAATTATTATTTGTCAACTTTAAAATAAAATAAGGCTGGGCATGATAGTTCGTGCCTGTAATTCCAGGACTTTGGGAGGCTGAGGCAGGAGGATCACTTGAGCCAGTTCGAAACCAGCCTGGGAAACATGGTGAAACCCCATCTCAACTAAAAATACAAAAGTTAGCTAGGTGTGGTGGCATGTGCCTGTGGTCCCAGCTACTCCAGAGGCTGAGGAGGGAGGATTGCTTGAGCCCAGGAGGTGGAGGCTACAGTGAGCCAAGATTGTGCCACTGTGCTCCAATCTGGACAACAGAGTGAGAGCCTGCCTCAAAATTAATTAGTTAATTAAAATTAAAATTTAAAAATTTATAAAGAAATACAAAGGATGTAGCCAAAATGCTTTTGACAAAGAACGAAGTTGGAGGCATGTATTTTGGTTTGGCTTTAGAAGAATGATTTTATGGTATTTCATTTTTTAACATATGTAGACTTTGTCAATTTCACTTGGAAATATATCCATCCGGAACACTGGACAACTGTGTTACTTCCCTTCGCCTCACCTTGGGCAGCTCCCCCTATGTTTGGAACTAGGGCCCTGGAGTGGAAAGGCTGAGCTTCCAGGCAGCCTTGATCAATTCCTGTGTGCAGGCCCATCCACGCCTTCCTGGCCAGGTTGTGGCGTGGGTTCAAGCCACATCCCTCCCCTGGATTTGGGTCTCCTACTTGTGCTGGCGTGGGTTTCGCCTGGCAGAGCCCTGAGGATTTGAGCTGTGTGTCTTCCTCGGGGGTGACATTGGTTTCGCCGCCCCTGCCCACCCTGGGAGTGACGGCCGGGGGTCCCCTACCTGCCCGCTGTGAAGCAGCTCCCGTTAGCAGCACCGATGGTTGAAAATGCCACAAAAAGTGGAACGACCCAAGACGCTGGATAGAGAACACGGTCACCAAACGTCTGTGAGAGAAGCGAGATGAGTCCTGAGGGTCTTTCTCGGCCTCCAAGAGCGGCCGGTCCCCAGAAGCTATTCTGGCCTCCCAGGGGACCCAGGGACCCACCTCGCCTCGGGGCACAGCCTCTGACTTCTCCACTGCAGAGGAGAGAGGAGAACGCCACTCGCCTATCTCCAGATATTGTGATGGCAAGAGAAATCTCTTATCCACTACTCCCTGGCATAAATCAATCAATCAGTCTATCTATCTATCAGTCAATCAGTCAGACGGAGTTTCGCTCTTGTTGTCCAGGCTGGAGTGCAGTGGTGTGATCTCAGCTCACTGCAACCTCTGCCTCCTGGGGTCAAGCGATTCTCGTGCCTCAGCCTCCCATGTAGCTGGGATTATAGGCACGTGCCACCACACTGAGCTAATTTTTATATTTTTAGTAGAGACAGGATTTCACCATGTTGGCCAGGCTGGTCTTGAACTCCTGACCTTGTGATCCGCCCACCTCGGCCTCCCAAAGTGCTGGGATTACAGGCATGAGCCAACATGCCTGGCCAAATCTTTATTTTTTAATTTGATTTTTTTTGGAGACAGGATCTTGCTCTGTTGCCCAGGCTGGAGTGCAGTGGCATGATCATGCCTCACTGTAGCCTCAGCCTCCTGGGTTCATGCGATCCTTGGCCTCAGTCTTCCAAGTAGCTGAGACCACAGGCACTCGCCACCACACCCAGCTGCGTAATTCTTGGTCATTTCAATATCCTGACACCTTCACCCCTCACTTCCCCAAACCCCCACTCCAACTGAAATGGCTGAATTCTCCCTCCCACCTTAGCAGCCCCCAGTCTCGTGGTCAGTGACCTCAACGCTTATCCAAACTGTGTCTCCTCCACCTTCTGAATCCCCAACACTTGGTTGTCTGTTTGCAACCACAGGAGGCCCCCAGCCACCTCTTCACTGACCCCAATGCCTCTCACCTCTCAGCTTCTATGATTCATTATTATTTAGGGTGGTGCAAAAGTAATTGCCAATTTTGCCATTGAAAGGAATGGCAATTACTTTTGCACCAGTCTAATATAATGACCCCACCGACTCCCTGGCACTTTCTGCCTCTGCTTCATGCTTGCCTGTCAAACCCTCACCCTGGCTAGCCCAGCCCTGCCTCTGACTCCATGCTGTGCATGCCCAGTCCGTGCCCCTGTCCGTGAATATCGCCCTCCTTCCCTGGGAGGGAGCTCACCTCCAGTGCTGACACCTGCCTTACCCCTTCCCACAAGCCACAGCCCCTGCCAGCAGCGATGCCCGAGCACTCACCACGGCCACGGCCTGGGACTGCAGGAGTTCGGTGGCAGTCATCACGGTGAAGTAGGACACATTTATGAGGATGTAGCACACCGTCACCAGGGGGATCCCGATGATAATGGCCAAAGGCAGGTTTCTGGGAGGGGCAATGACACAGAGACCCACGTTCAGACCACAGCCTCCTGTGGGAGATGGACGCCCTCCCTGAGGCCCTCCCAGGGAGAAGATTCGCAGGTAGCAGAGCCCCAGCAGGAACATGAGACATTTTCAAATGGGAATGCTGCCTCTCTCAGACTCCAGAGCAGTTCACATGGAACTGTTTATAAAGCAGAATAAGCCAGAGATAAAGGAAGACCAAGCTCCTCCCTCCCTTAGTAGCCACTGCTCTGCCCCAAACCAAACCAAACTCTAAGCATGCATAGTGAGCTCATAAGAAACCATTCGCTGGCCGGGCGTGGTGGCTCACACCTGTAATCCCAGCACTTTGGGAGGCCGAGATGGGCTAATCTCTTGAGGTCAGGAGTTCAAGACCAGCCTGGCCAATATGGCAAAATCCCATCTCTACTAAAAAAATACAAAATTTAGTGAGCTGAGATCGCATCACTGCACTCCAGTCTAGGCGACAGAGTAAGACTCCATCTCAAAAAAAAAAAAAAAAAATTCACTGTCGGGAAGGGCATCATGGAATAACCAGGGAAACAGCTCCAGCCTTCACCAGGAGAAGAGAAATCAGCCTGTCCAGCTACTGTCCCCTGCACTGATTCAGCTGTTACCTGTAAGGGTTTCTAAGTTCTTCTGTGATATAATTGAGTTGATTCCTGGAAAAAGGAAAGTAACAAGCATCACACACCTTGACTTTTTTCCAATATGAAACCCACAATAATAAATTTTGGCTTCATTTAAGATTCTCTACCAGAGAAAAAAAATTCTCCTGCAGAAATTCCAGGTGAATTTCTTTCCAGCTTAATGGCCCCGCTAGTGATGGGGCCTGGGGTCCTACCCAGATCTACACATCTGTCAGCTGGTTGAGTCTTTGCCCTCCTTGGGAATCACATGGATTTTCAAGAATAATCAGGAGTAGTGAGTCCCCCGGGGGCTTTGAAAAAATGGAATATTCCTTTGTCTGAAAATGGAATGAAATCTATAAATGCTTTGCAGGAGAGAAGGACCAGTGTTATAGACGGAACCTGAGGGGTTCAAGCAATTGCAGAGGGGTTCGCGCCACTGCACTCCAGCCTGGGTGATAGAGTGAGACTCCGTCTCAAAAAAAAAAAAAAAAAAAAAAAAAAAAAAAGACAAAAACAAAGTCTCATCCACTAAACCCAATAAATACATAAAATGTATATGATATTATTTATTTTTGTAGGGCAGCCCCCAAACCATAATAGGTTCAAAGAGGCTCCCAATCCTAATGATTTTCAAGGTTAAATAGAAGAGCTATTGAGTATTCTTTGTTTAGTCAAGAGCTTGAGGCTGGACACGGTGGCTCACGCCTGTAATCCCAGCACTTTGGGAGGCCGAGGAGAGAGAACTGCCTGAGTGCAGGAGTTTGAGACCAGCTTGGGCAACATAGACTCTGTCTCTACAAAGCATAAAACTAAAAAATTACCAGGGCATGGTAGCTCCTATCTGTAGTCCCAGCTGCTCAGGAGGCTGAGGCAGGAACCTGGCTTGAGCCCAGGAGTTTGAGGCTACAGTGAGCTATGATTATGCCATTGCACTCCAGCCTGGGTGACCAAGTGAGATCCTGTCTCTAAAAAAAAAAAAAAAAAACACAAAACAAAACAGAAAACCCGAGCTTGGGCCCTGGCTGCGTCTAATAATTGGGCTGAGCCTCCGTTGGCCCGGTGAGGGTTCTACACAGAACGCTCTGGCTGACTGAGCCGGTGTCTCAGGGAATAAAGGGTAGAGGTTGTCGCATGCTTCACAAAAAGGAAATTGGGAGGGTGAATGTCAAAGTCACACCAAACCCCCGAGAGGGGAACCCATTGCTTTCCATGACAGGTGGGGTTACAGTCGCCTGGAGAACCCCACCCACCCCCAGGCTCGGGACATCTCAGGACGCCTCACCATCCATCGTAGGCCCAGAGTCCATTGTAAAACGCCAGGCTGATGGCTCCCACAGACAGCTGGGCGCCCTCGAAAGAATTATCAAAATTCTTTGTGTTTCCTGTAATGAAGCCAGACAGTGAACGGCGGTGTCAGCCGGCCAGATCTGGAGTGCATCTCCACGGGAAAGATGGGCATGAATGTGACCCCAGCTTATTAAACACGCCCTGCAACTGAGGATCCCTCCCACTGAGTTCCTGCCACGCTTCCTTGGCGATGGGCTCGTGGGGCAAGGCTGCTCCGCTCCCAGGGGAAGGGGGTTTGGTGTGTGCCCGTGCAGGGCCCGCCCTCCCGTGGGTCACCTTGGGCCAGGAGCACGAGCCCGCTGATGATGATGATGGCTACGATCACCAGCTTGGCCGCAGTGAAGATATTCTGGACGTAGCTTCCCAGCCGCACGCTCAGTGAGTTCACCATCGTGATGAACACTGGAAGGGTGGGGGAAGTTTCTGCATTTATGGTTTTCAACAAAGCCCTGAAGAGAGTCTCCTTTCTTTTATATATTTTTTAATTTTTTATTTTTAATTTTCTTTTTTTGAGATGGAGTCTCACTGTGTCACCCAGGCTGGAGAGCAGTGGCATGATCTCAGCTCATGATCTCAGCAATCTCTGCCTTCCCAGTTCAAGCAGTTCTCCTGCCTCCGACTCTTGAGTAGCTAGGACGACAGGTGCACACCACCGTGACTGGCTGATATTTGTATTTTTAGTAGACAGCTTTTCTGGAGGTTCTAAAGGGGGAGCACAGCTACTCCTATACCCTTGACCGAAGACCAGTCCTCCCCTATCGGGGACGGTCATCCTCTTCGAACAAGCACACAGCTTCAGGAGGGATGCACGTGGAGCAGTGAGGGAGGAAGGGGACACCAGCCTAGCCAGCCAGATCACCTGAATCAACCCTGGCGATCAGTGGGGCGACAAATGTCCCTGCCAGATCGCCCTCACATCCAATTTTTGTAATTTTATTTTTATTTAATTTATTTGAGATGGAGTCTCACTCTGTCGTCCAGGCTGCAGTGCAAAGGCAGAGTCTCAGCTCACTGCAACCTCCACCTCCCAGGTTCAAGTAATTCTCCTGCCTCAATCTCCCCAGTAGCTGGGATTACAGGCACATGCTACCCCATCAGCCCCCCCGCCCCCCCCCCCCCCCCCCCCCATTTTTGCATTTTAGTAGAAATGGGATTTTGTCATGTTGGCCAGGCTGGTCTTGAACTCGTGACCTCAAGTAATGCACCCGCCTTGGCCTCCCAAAGTGCTAGGATTACAGGCGTGGGCCACCACACCCAGCCGCTTTTATTTTATTTTTTGAGACAGGGCCAAGGCTCAAGTGATCCCCCCTCCTCAGCCTCCCAAGTAGCTGGGACTCCAGGTGCATGCCACCATACCCAGCTAATGTTTTGATTTTTTGTAGAGGCAAGGGTCTCACTGTGTTGACAGGGCTGATCTCAAACTCTTGGCCTCAAGCGATCCTCCCACCTCAGCCTCCCAAAGTAGTGAGATTCCAAGCATGCTAATTTTTGTATTTTAGTAGAAACGGGCAGCATGCCTGCTGCCCACCCCGGCTCCCCCATCAGCCACATTACCTCCCACATTCCAAGAGGGCAGATCCCAACATGGGAGTTTAAGGACCTTTTAAATGAACCTGGAGATGACCTTTGAAATTTAGCCAGGCTGCCTCAGATGGCGAAAAATTATCAGGGCATGGTAAGCAGCATCCAGAGTAGCTGGGATTACAGGCATGTGCCACCATGCCAGGGGAAGAAGCTGGGCCTTGAGCCACGGCTCTGCCGTGCAGGACAGCCAGCGGTACCCCTCCCTGCAGCCCCCATGGGCCTGGGGGTCCCCAGCGTGCGGCACCCACAGATACCGCAAAGGCTGACACCAGGCCCTGCCTGGCCTCTCGCCAGAGACTCCAGCTCACTGGGAAGGAGCGGAGGGCGGGGTCCCCGGACACCCTCTGTGCCGGGTCTTTTCTGACCCCTGCCCTGGGCTCGGGTACTCACAGATGGCGGCAGCGGCCAGGCATTTCACAACAATTCCCGGAGGTTTGCAGCCCACGTAGAAGGGCGTGCACACGTACTCGGAGAAGCTGAGGGAGATGATGGCGAAGGACGAGGGCTTCATGACCATCAGGCTGACCCAGGAGAAGAGGTAGGCGGGGACGGGCCCGTAGGCCTCCATCAGGTAGGGATACTCGCCCCCTGACTTGGTGATCATCGTGCCAAGTTCCGCAAAGCACAGGGCTCCTGGAATGCAGAGAGGAAGGGCCCACAGGCCCCTTGTGAGGCACTGCTCCAGCCCCAGGGAGCTTTCCTCCCGCCGGGGGCTGCGCTCGTATGGAGGGGCCCCCCGTGGTCCGCCCTCACTGGACGGCCCTGAGCTCCGGCTGTTGGACATTCAGTCCCGCCTGATTTACACCTGTTTGCCACACATGTGCCAAGAGGGACACTGGCAGGGTGAGGGCTGAACAGATAGCGCCTGCCTAGCGTGCCCCTGCATGCTTTGGAGGCTGCATCAGGGAGCCAAGTCTCTTTACCCAGCATGGCGAGGACCCCGCAAACCGCCCACATGATGAGGCAGGGCCCCACAGCTTCCGTGTTGCTGAGCACAGACTTGGGGGAAATGAAGATCCCAGAGCCAATGATGGTGCCCACGATGATGCAGATGCCACTGATGAGGCCCAGCTAGGTGCGGAGGAAGGAAGAGCGTGTTAGTGCCACGCCTGGACCCAGCCCAGACCAGGTGCCACCCTGCCTTGGTACGGCCAGGGCAGCCCCAGCCAAAGCCCATGCTCCAAGCGCTTCCACCCTGAGCAGCTGCCCTGGCAACACTGGGGCACTGCTCCCGGAGCTTTGCTTATGTTAACGTGATTAATTCTCTGCCAGCCCCGTGAGCTGGCCACACGGTACCACCCCCATGGCACAGAGGAGGACACTGAGGCACAGAAAGGTTAGGAGGCTCTCTGGGGTTTACAGCTAGAGAGGGGTAGACCTGGCTCAGGTTCCTCGTGCCCTAACCATGATCCTGTGCCCTCAATGAAAAGACTGACTTGGCGACAGTTTGCCAATGAGAAAGGCCCTTGGGATATGCCTCTGAGCTGGGCAGAGGAGAAAGGAGTGCACCACCAAAGCAGAGAGAAGTCAGGGCCTAGAGTCCTGGCCAGAGGCTCCAAGCAGGGTGAGCAACGGAGGCCTCCCAGAAACAGAAACATTCGGGGACTGTGAACTTTCTGGGTGCCACTTTCTTTTATCTTATTTTTATTTACTTATTTATTTAGTCACATCTCTCTGTCGCCCAGGCTGGAGCACAGCGGTGAGGTAATAGCTCACTGCAGCCTCAAACTGCTGGCCTCAAACCATCCTCCCAACTCAACCTCCCAAAGTGCTGGGATTGCAGGCGTAAGCCACCATGCCTGGCCCAGTGCCATTTGCTAGGATGTGAGCTTTCTAAGAACAGAACCCAGCTCAAAGAGACACCAGATGGTTCCATTCCTGTGAAGTTCAAGAACAAGTGAAACTAGTCTGCGGCCATAGGCATTCAGGGCTGGGGCTGCCCAGAAAGGGGCAGGAGGGAGCTTTCTGGGGTGGTACATCTGTCAAAACTCACCAAACTCAGCACTAAAGAGCTGTACATTTCGGCCAGGTGCGGTGGTTCATGCCTGTAATCCCAGCACTTTGGGAGGCCAAGGCAGGCGGATCACCTGAGGTTGCAAGTTTGAGACCAGCCTGGCCAACATGGAGAAACCCCATCTCTACTAAAAAATACAAAAATCAGCCAGGCATTCTGGTGCACGCCTGTTCCTAGCTACTCAGGAGGCTGAGGCAGGAGAATCTCTTGAACCCCGCGAGGCGGAGGTTGCAGTGAGCCACTGCACTCCAGCCTGGGTGACAGTGAGACTGTCTCCAAAAAAAAAAAAAAAACCTGCACATTTCACTGTATGTAAATTACACACCAATCAAGGAGGAAAAAAAAAAGTCCAACTCAAGCCCTACTCATAACACCTGTCCTCAGAAGCAGCCCCCAGCCAGATCGCCAGAGCCTGAAGTTTCCAGCGCCCGTGTTCACCTGTCTGGGAAGAGGCTGGGCTTGGAGTCATCTCACAGGGGATGAGGGGCTCCCAGCTGCAGGCTGCCACCCTGGGGACTCTGCACACGCCAGTGGGATCCCTGGGGAGCAGCGTCAGCTTTCAGGACGCACTTCCAGGACAGGGCTCAGCACTCCTCCTCATCTCAGCCCCGCCCAGGACTGGCGGTTTGGCTTCAGAATCCTCCTTTCTGCTGAGGGACTGCCTGGGTTCTGATGTGGGTGAGGTCTGCATTCACCCTGAAGCTGCCTGACTGAGGGGTAGACCCAGCTCGGATTTTCAGTTTTTAGAGTCAGGGTCTTGCTCTGTCACCCAGGCTTGGAGTGCAATGGCGCGATCATGACTCACTGCAGCCTCGATTTCCTGGGCTCAAGCGATCCTCCCTCCTCAGCCTCCCAAAGTGCTAAGGTTACAGGCGTGTGCCGCCACACCTGTCCCCAGCTCAGAAGACACATCTGGGGATTTCTCAGCTGTGCTCTGTGGCCACTGGGCCCAACAGGGTTCCAAGAGGCCCTTGCTGAGATCAGGCCTGAGACTGGCCGAGAGGGAGAGGGCTGTAGCCCATCGTCTGCCTCCTGGGGACCCCAGTCCCAGGCCAAGCCATTCAGGCCATAGCCAGCCCCCGGTCAAGTCCTAAAGCCTTGGTGCGGTCCCTCCTCCATCCCCTCTGCTGCCAGGCATGGGAGCTCTCGGGGCCCCACCCACACCTCTGCCCCGAAAGTGGAAACCATCCTGAGTTTGCCTGGGGCTGCCTTTCCTCCTCCTAGGAGCCTAAAGCCCTCCCCGCCCCTCCATGCTCAGCACCTGCCGCTCCCAACTGCCTGGGACTGCCACGGTGTGCCGTGTGGAGCTCCTTTCTGTCTTCCCCACAGCCCCAAGCTCCCTTCCCCTCCAGGCCCAGGGCCAGCCCCAGCTGCTCACTGCAGCCCAACTCAGAGCGGCCGTCACCTGGTAGATGCCTCTAAGACAGAACAGGCTATGCTGGGGCAGTACTTCCCATCACTACAGCCATTCAGACATAAGAGGGACAGGCATTTAGAGGGGACCCAACCATCAGAACGCCCTCTCTGGCCGGGCACAGTGACTCATGCCTATCATCCCAGCACTTTGGGAGCCGGAGGTGGGAGGATGGCTTGAGCCCAGGAGTTCCAGACCACCCTTGGCAACACAGCAAGACCCTGCCTCTACAGAAAAAAAATTTTTGAAAAGTTAAAAATTTGGTAGGGCATTGTGGTGCACCCCTGTAGTCCCAGCTGCTCCAGAGGCTGAGGCAGGAGGATCGCTTGAGCCCAGGAGGTCGAGGCTGCAGTGAGCCATGATTGCACCACTGCACTCCAGCCTGGGTGACAGAGCAAGACCCTGTCTCTAAATTTTTTTTTTTTTTTAATTTTTAAAAAGAAGGCCCTTTCTGACCATTCCTGGAAAGGCCATTAGTTTGAACAAAAATACTGGCCCCTCTAGACATTTGCCCAACACACAAAAGCACCATGTATGAACTTAAAATAATATGTGGGCCGGGCAAGTTGGCTCACGCCTGTAATCCCAACACTTTGGGAGGCCGAGGTGGGCGGATCTCTTGAGGCCAGGAATTGGAGGCCAGCCTGGCCAACATGGCGAAACCCCGTCTCTACTAAAAATACAAAAATTAGCCAGGCGTAGTGGCACATGCCTGTAGTCCCAGCTACTCAGGAGACTGAGGCAGGAGAACTGTTTGAACCCAGGAAGCAGAGGTTACAGTGAGCTGAGATCATGCCACTGCACTCCAGCCTGGGCGACAGAGCAACACTCTGTCTCAAAAAAAAAAAAAAAAAAAAAAAATGCAGCCGGGTGCTGTGGCACACACCTGTAACCCCAGCACTTTGAGAGGCCGAGGTATGAGGATCACCTGAGGTCAGGAGTTCGAGACCAGCCTGGCCAACATGGCGAAACCCCATCTCTACTAAAAATACAAAAATTAGCCGGGTGTGGTGGCGGGCGCCTGTAATTCCGGCTACTCAGGAGGCTGAGGCAGGAGAATCCCTTGAACCGGGGAGGTGGAGGTTGCAGTGAGCCGAGATGGCGCCACTGTACTCCAGCCTGGACGACAGAGCAACACTCCATCTCAGAAAAAAAAAGAATATACAGAGTTCCCTGGCGAGAGGGAAAGAGGTAAGTCCGGAGATTGTCCCTTTAAAGATGTAATTCACAAATCAAAGAGCACATCTTCTGCCGTGTCACTAGGGATTGGCCCGGATTTCACTGCCTGCGCCCCTCGTTTAGATGCCCTTGCCTAACCTGCAAAGGGCCTGCCCCCCGCCCAGAGACTGTCTTACCTCCTTTTGGAGAGTGGTGGTCTTGGGCTCTTGGCTCTGGACCGACTTCTCATCCTCTCTCCGCTTTCTCAGGCCAGTATCCCCCATGTTTCCTCCTGCTGGTTCCAGGAGACTGCAAGGAAGGCGCACAGCGGAATCTTGGTTCAGTAGCAGCAGACAAGATGCAAGTGCAAGCTCGACCTGGACTAGGGGAGCTGGCTCCAAAACCACAGTGTTGGTTACTGCCACAGGCCGGGGGCCGCTGCCAGTCCTGCAGGGCTTACCACACGCTGGGCCCCAGAGTCAAAATCAGTCATTAACATTGTCCGGGCAGGGGAACACAGCTCCCTGCTGCTCTCCAAAGCTCAGCTGCTTGCTTATCTCTCTCCCAGACAGGCCCCGGGAGCCTCCTGGCCCACGTGCCTGTGCCTTGAAAGTTAGTCTACCTCCGTGGTCCAACTTCATTTTTTTTTTCAAAAGTAAAAAGAAATATTGAACAACATCCTGGGCTGGGCACAGTGGCTCAGGCCTGTAATCCCAGCACTTTGGGAGGCCAAGGTGGGCGGATCACTTGAGCCCAGGAGTTTGAGACCAGCCTGGCCAACATGGCGAAACCCCGTCTCCACTAAAAATGCAAAAAAAAAAAATTAGCTGGGCGTGTTGGCAGGTGCCTGTAATCCCAGCTACTCCGGAGGCTAAGGCAGGAGAATCACTTGAACCTGGGAGGTGGGGGTTGCAGTGAGCCAAGATCGTGCCACTGCACTCCAGCCTGGGCCACAGAGCGAGACTCCGTTTCAAAAAAATAAAATACCAAAAATAAAAAAATGAAAATATTGTGGAATGTATTTATCAGAATCAAGTCCAGGTAAGGAGTGTTTGTCTTATAATTCCTTCCCAAGATTAAAGGCACTCCCCTACATCACAGATCCACAATACAATACAGGTACTTTTTCTTTGTACTTTTTAAATTTTTACAATTTTTTTTGTAAAGATGTGAGTCCCGCTATTTGCCCAGGCTGGCCTCCAACTCCTGGGCTCCAGCAGTCCTTCCACCCTGGCTTCCCAAAGGGCTGAGATTTCAGCGGTGAGCCACCGCGCCTGGCCAGGTACTTTTTCATTAAGTGATGAAAGAAATGAAAACATTGCCGAGGAAACCCAGTTCCAGACTGAATTAGGAGATAACCATACACCACTGTACCCTCCCTCTAAATAAATTCTCTGTCCAGGCCCTGGCCAGGAGAGCCATGAGCCTTTCTATCATCCACTGACCTTACCTTCCTCTGCGACCCTGCAGAGCCGGAGGAGCCCAGCTGACTGCCCGTGCCTGCACGGTCCAACCCTAGGAATAACCACGTCTTGTGCCCAGGAGTGAAGGAACTCCAGCAGGTACAGAGGTCAATAAGGGTAATTATTAAACACCTCTTTTTTTTGGTTTTCTTTTAGCCATGAAGCTTAGATACACCACACAAAAAGGGGAGAGTCAGGCAGACCAATTTCTCTCCAAAAACGTTTTTGTTTTGTTCATTTGTGTCTAGGTCAGATTAATTTTTTTAAGACCAGATGGTCTCAAATCGTCTGCACTTTTTACCTAAAGATAAAATAAATTCTGCCTTCTTTTATCTTTGGGAATCAGAGGAGATAAACTTTGGAACCAATTCTCTAATTGCTTTAATAGGCTATATTTAAAACCCAAATCAGGCAGCTTAAACAGGAACTGCTGTGTGTGTGTAACTCAGCTGTTGGTCAGTTTCCTCCCCACCCAGGAAATTCCCCCAAGCCCCAGGGCCTGCCTCTGGCTGAGCAGGTGAGAGCGGTTGAGCCCATCCCACTCCTCTTTACCAGTGATGGGGCTTCACCACTTGGAACCACGAGCAGGCCTGAGGCAATGCAGGCCCCCACATCCTCCCTGCATCTGTGGCCAAATGCCCGTCAGGTTTGGCTGTGGTGCTGTTCACATAGCCATGTCCTGGCTCATCAGACAAAGGGACACAAAACCTTCCCCATCGGGGAAACAGAGGCCTATGGGGGGACAGGAAACACATGGCCAGGAAGCTCCGGTCCCCTTCCAGGGCTGCCAGGGTCTGGATGTCTCCGGGAGGGAGCAGAGGTTCTCCCGCGCTGCGATTGGACCTAGGTTCAGGCGGCAGCCTCAGAGGTCAGCACTAAGCCTTTTCAGATAGGGAGGAAGCACCTTATGAGACAGGCAGGAGGACAGCCTGGCACAGCATAAGCACTGCGTGTGAAGTATTGTAGCTGTTATCTTCAGCCAAAACTTTGGTAGCTTTGCCTCGGGGCAAACCTAACTGCATCCCAGATATTGGATGGAAGCAAAGGTCGGGGTGGAAGGATTGGGCCAAGCTCTGGGGGTCAGTTTGGGAGCAGTTTGGGGCAAGCAGACCTGAGAGAGGCACAGGTTTGTCTCAAAGCCGTCTGCAGAGCACAGGCACCCTTGGCGTCCCAGAGACGGGGTCCTGATTGAGAAGTTCATCACCTCCCATCTCGGGAGGGCACAGCCTGTTTACCTGCCTGCCATGCTCAGAGCCCTGAGCAGAGAGGCTGGAGAGTAGAAGCCAGGGGCTGGCGGCAGGTCCTGCCACCCCAGACAGAACCTGCCCACAGGCTTGCTGGGGTCACTCCTCCTAATGCTGCAGCCTCGTCATAGCACCTGGCACATCCATGTTTGCAAAACACCACAGAATACTCCCTGGGGAAAAGTGCTCCTGGCGGGCTGACAGGAGACCACATGAGGAGGGCAGGGTGGGGCAGTGGTCCCTGCTGGGGCCAGACACCAGACAGCCCTGCAGCCTCACCCACTACCCACATGGGCTCAGGTCTGAATCTGCAAAGCGGGGCTAGCAACAGGCGCCTCCTCATGGAACACACTGAACTTGCGTGTTCCATGAATGTCCAGGACCAGCCCACTGGTCTTCCTGGGCCTCTGCCAAGTGCCGAGTTTGGAACTTCGGGGTGTGAGGGTCCTTTGTTAAGTCAGAAACCTCCACTTCAGTTCATTTTGGGTCCACGGTGAGCATTTCTCGCTTTTTTTTTTTTTATGAGACGGAGTCTCACTCTATCGCCCGGGCTGGAGTGCAGTGGCCGGATCTCAGCTCACTGCAAGCTCCGCCTCCCGGGTTTAGGCCATTCTCCTGCCTCAGCCTCCCGAGTAGCTGGGACTACAGGCGCCAGCCACCTCGCCCGGCTAGTTTTTTGTATTTTTTAGTAGAGACGGGGTTTCACCGTGTTAGCCAGGATGGTCTCGATCTCCTGACCTCGTGATCTGCCCGCCTCGGCCTCCCAAAGTGCTGGGATTACAGGCTTGAGCCACCGTGCCCGACCCATGGTGAGCATTTCTTAAGCCTGTTTCTTAAAGTTGTGTTTGTCACCCCAGTCCCACCCTCTCCCTCCCTTGAATACACAGAAAGTATTCAAGTAATTCTCATAAGCTCTTCCTCATGGAAAATAATACAGATTTGATTTAAAAAGCAAAATTTTCCTCAGTTCTTGAAGACTATTGGTTCATTGTGTATCCAGTGCTTCTGCCAAGTGGCTAAAGTTTCACCTCCCTGCTGTCAATGTTTTTTTTTTTTTTAGATGGAGTCTCACTCTGTTGCCCAGGCTGGAGTGCAGTGGCTTAATCTTGGCTCACTGCAACCTCGCCTCCTGGGTTCAAGTGATTCTCCTATCTCAGCCTCCTGAGTAGCTGGGATTACAGGCATCCACCATCATGCCTGGCTAATTTTTGTAATTTTAGTAGAGATGGGGTTTCACAATGTTGGCCAGGCTGGTCTTGAATTCCTGACCTCAAGTAATCCATGCGCCTCAGCCTCCCAAAGTGCTGGGATTATAGGCATGAGCCACCACGCCCGGCCAACCACTCTATTTCTTAAGTTTCTGCTAAAGACTCTTTTTTTTTTTTTTTTTTGGGACGGAGTCTTGCTCTGTCGCCCAGGCTGGAGTGCAGTGGCCGGATCTCAACTCACTGCAAGCTCTGCCTCCCGGGTTCACGCCATTCTCCTGCCTCAGCCTCCCGAGTAGCTGGGACTACAGGCGCCCGCCACCTTGCCCGGCTAGTTTTTTGTATTTTTTAGTAGAGACGGGGTTTCACCGTGTTAGCCAGGATGGTCTCGATCTCCTGACCTCATGATCCGCCCGTCTCGGCCTCCCAAAGTGCTGGGATTACAGGCTTGAGCCACCGTGCCCGGCCTGCTAAAGACTCTTGACCTTCACTTTCAACCCGTGCTTTTCCCTTCTGATTGTAAAAATGCTTGCAGGTTGAAGATCTTCACACCATCTGCATTTTATCTTATATTTGGTGCATATTTGGTTTCAGTTGGGGAGGGTAAAAATGCTTCCCTCCACCCTTCTGGGTTCTTTGGTTGGGCTTCAAATTGAGACCAATGGGAGGAAAACTGTTTTAATTATGTGTATATGCAACAGAGTCCCACAAAACAAGAGACTTGAAGAAGGGCCAGATGAATAAACCCTGTATAGCATCCTGAGCTATATAAGGATTAGGGGCTTGGGGCTTCTGGGGCAGGTAGGGACTAGTAATGGAATGGTGAGGGGAGGAAATGCATGACAAATAAAGGTCGTCTTGTTATGCAGATATAAGTCTCTCAGGTAATAAAAGTTGTCTCTTCCTGGTACAGATACTTGTACTAATGTAGATTTCCTTCATGACATAATTTTGCAAAGGGCAGCTTTTCAGAGATATACCTGTTGTGTTTGCAGTTTCTCAGAATAACCAGCTCAAAATATTGCAAATAAGTATAATTTGGGGTAATATATATCTGGTCTCCTACAGTCATATTTTGGGGGTGCTGTGTCCTGAGTCCCAATATTTCCTTCTCCTGTGATGGTTTGTGTTTGAGACCGGGTCTCTTGTTCCCAGGCTAGAGTGCAATGGCGTGATCATGGCTCACTCCAGCCTTGACCTCTTGGGCGCAAGGGATCCTCCCGTTTCAGGCTCTCAAAGTGCTGAGATTACAGGCGTGAGCCATTGCACCTGGCCTTCTGTGACGGTTTTAAAGATGTCTTTAATCCCATAGTGTCAGTCTGCACAGCCTCCGGGCTGCCCAGCTGGGCGCCTTGTTCTCTAATTCACTGTCCTCATGACAGAGGCAGGGTCTTGGGCACACATTCAGGCAGAGGCCGAATCTTCCTCTACCACTGAAAGCTTGTTCCAGACCTGCCTTCAAGTTTTCACTTTCTCCTATTCATGAAGTTCATTTGGTCTTATATTCCCTCCCACTGCTGCTGACAACAGCATTTGGGGATTTGGAGGGGGACCCAAAAGACAGAAATAACTGGCATACTACCACAGATAGACGAGGTGTTTGTTCCCTTACTGCCTGAATTCCAACCAGAAGAACTTGTGATGAGTTAGCGACGTGCAAAGCCTTTCAATGTCAGGGACGTGCTGTCTAGCCATAAAACAATTAGCAAGGAAAGCATTTCAAAACCCTTATCTAGGAACAATCTATATATATCCAACAACTACTGGAATAGGACAATTCTGCCTTCGAACTTTGTCCATCATTTTTGTGTGTTCCAAGTAATATGGTTTTTCATGAAATAACCTGCCTGGGGAAGCCAGTGCTGTTGCAGCATGCTGTCAAAACACGACTTCCCATCCTGCTCCCTTCCCCACTGACCTTGTCACTATTCACGGTTGCTGCCCCTTTTCTCAACTACGGTGGCCACGCATGATGAAAGTTGTGATCGCTGCTGAGGTTGGGGAAAGAGGGTTCTGTGTCATCAAACATCTTTAATAAAGGGTTACTAGGCCAGGCGCGGTGGCTCACGCCTGTAATCCCAACACTTTGGGAGGCCGAGGCGAGCAGATCACGATGTCAGGAGATCAAGACCATCCTGGCTAACACAATGAAACCCCGTCTCTACTAAAAATACAAAAATTAGCAGGGCGAGGTGGCGGGAGCCTATAGTCCCAGCTACTCGGGAGGCTGAGGCAGGAGAATGGCGTGAACCCGGGAGGCGGAGCTTGCAGTGAGCTGAGATCGTGCCACTGCACTCCGGCCTAGGCGACAGAGCAAGACTCTTGTCTCAAAAAAAAAAAAAAAAGAGTTACTATTTTGTTGGGCCGGGTGCTGTGGCTGTGCACCTGTAATCACAGCACTTTGCGAGGCTGAGGCAGGGAGATTGCTTGAGGCCAGGAGTTTGAGACCAGCCCAGGCAACACAGCAAGCCCGTCTTTACGAAAAGAATTTAAAAATATTATCCAGGCATGATGGTGTGCACCTATAGTCCCAGCTACTCTTGGGAGGCTGGGGTGGAAGGACTGCTTGAGTCCAGGAGTTCAAGGCTGCAGTGAGCTATGATCATGCCACTGGACTCCAGTCTAGGTGACAGATGGAGACTCTAACATAGGGAGTTACCATTTTTTGTAATCTTGTTTCTGTCTGCCCAGCATCCACAACTTGGGGGAACTGTCCCTTTCTGTGGGACACTGGTGGGCTACCAACCAAAGGACCTCACTTCTCTGGCCACACGGGAGGGCTCAGGACATCAGGTCAGCCAAGACGCCATTGTCTCAGGATTTGCTGAGTGAAGCACAGGGTAGGCTGATGGTGTTCAACTACTGAGACCCCCAACTACTGAGACCCCCGCCCCAAGGCTATTCTGGCTTCTGTCCTTCTCAACACATGGTGGAAGCCACTGAGTGTACATTTGCAAAATATTTCCTTCTTTCCCTTAACATTGGGCAGTATAGTTTCTGTTGCTTGCAACGCAGCCCTGGTATGCTACATATACTACACACGGACCCTTCACTTTCAAAGAATTATTGTTTAATGAAATACCCAGGACCCTCCTGACCAGGTGAAATAGATGCTCCAGGCTCCTGATGACCCAAGGCGGCAATGCTCTCACCTCAGTGCACTCTTCCTGTCTCATCTATACCCTCTGTAGAGTGCTGATACACAGGTGGACTGGGGAACAAGGGGATGGGGGCCCAGAGCACCCAGCAGAGATGCAGGGAGCCAGCCTGGGTCCTCAGCAGCAGGTGGTATGCCCAGTTCCAGGAAGCAGCCTCATGCATTCTGTAGGTTTGACGTCTCCGTAGCCCAGCCTGGGTCCTCACTACCTCTGTCCTGTTGTTTGCAGACATTGGGTCTGCAAAGCAGCCAAGCAGGGCCCTATGGGTGAATATCAACTTCAAAAGCCACCCTTCTCCTGTCCCCCAACACCTTCCCACTCAGCCCACCCCTAGTCAAAAAATAAGGAAAAGAGCCAAGCCTGAGCCTGGGCACAGTGGCTCATGCCTGTAATCCTAGCACTTTGGGAGGCCGAGGTGGGCGGATCACTTGAGGTCAGGAGTTCGAGACCAGCCTAGCTGACATGGCAAAACCCTGTCTCTAGTAAAAATAAAAAAATTAGATGAGCACGGTGAGACACACCCTGTAATCCCAGCTATTCCGGAGGCTGAGGTAGAAGAATTGCTTGAACCTAGGAGGCAGAGGTTGCAGTGAGCCGAGATCTCTCCACTGCACTACAGCCTGGGTGACAGAGTGAGACTCAAGTCTCAATTTAAAAAAAAAAAGAAAGACAAAAAAGCCGAGCCTGGGAGGCTGGGAGGGCAGCAGGTTTCCTGCCCAGCTTTGGGGCCATGGACTCACACCTTAAGAAAACCAAGAGAGAGACCCAGCGAGCTGCACCCATCCCCTCTCCCACTCCTGGCTGCAGCCACTCCTTAGCTGTGGACCCCCGCTCAGCTGTGACCCAGCAGAGAGGTGCCACAAACCTGGGCACACTGAGCCCTCCCCATGCCGCCCAGCCAAGTCATGAGTGGATGATGTTTCCGGTCTTACTCGAGAATTCAGATGTCAGCCCAGCCCCATCCCAAGAGGCTTAGGCTTCTGCTGTGGGATCTGTATCTGGCTCAAGCCCTCCCTGCTGGAAGAGCTGCCTGGGCCCAGGGAGGGCTCTCCTGAGCCACACACACTGGGGACTGTGCCTTTCACCCCCACTGACGATACAGGTAGGGAGGGGGTGAGGAGCCAGTGACAGTTGCGCTCCAGAGGCCAAACGCTAGGCCACCCTTAGCCTTAAATCTCTTTTCTCCCAACACAGTTACTGACACCACCAGTAAGCGCTGATGAGGGTGCAGAGCAAGTGGAACTCGCGCAGAGCTTGGTGGTGGGAAAGTAAAATGACAAAAAACTCTCAGAAAGCAGGCCTGGGTGTTCTTTCTTTTTTAATTGTCTATGTAACAAAATTCACTGTTGTCACTGTTTTCCAGCATACAGTTCAGTGGCATTAAGGGCATTCAGGACAGCTCTCGTGACAGACTCACACCCACACGCACACCTGGTGCCCCAGCCTGCTTTGTCCACTGTCTCCATTTCCCCGGGGCTGCTTTTACTTTTCATTTTATTATTTTCGAGACAGGGTCTCACCCAGCTGCCCAGGCTGGAGTGCAGTGGCATGATCATGGCTCACTGCAGCCTCAACCTCCCGGGCTCAAGTGATCCTCCCACCTCGGCCTTCTGAGTAGCTGAAACCATAGGCGCCATCATCATGCCCAGGGCTGCTTTTAAAAAATGGCAAAGCCAGCAAGGCTAACTCGAATGCCTGGGTCATGTTCTACAGCTGCTCGACCAGGAATCTTCCAGTGCCGTATGAAACCTCACAGGACCAAGAAAGAGAAGGGTTCCCTGCTCAGACTGGACACTTGCAGAAGGGAGGAGCCCCTCCCAGCAGACCCAGTTCTCCTCCGTGCAGTCCGGCCTCATTTCCTGCCTGACCTCTGGCCAAACCCCTCCTGCTGCTCTGAGTGCCGGCTGTGCTCCCGAGGGCCCTCTCCACCCTTCCGTAGCTTCTGAAACCCTGTCCACTCTGCAAGGGCCAGGGCGTGCCAGTTCCTCCCAGAAGCACACCAATGTTTCTGTCCTTTCCTGGAACCTCACAAGCACCCTGGGTGCCTCTCTGCCTTGCCTGCCCCTCCCTCCTTGGCATCCTGGACTCGTGGCTTCTCTGCCCATTTCCTATGGCATCCAGCAGGAGGCTGGGCAGAAGACAGGGTCTGTGGGACGCCTGCCTTTGCCCTGGTCACAGTGCCATCCAGGAGTCCCCACACTTGCAAAGTACGTTTGCACTGTGTGAAAAACTTAAAGCAGAAACGTAAGAACAGAAGTGGACACTTCTCCAAAGAATAAAATGTTTGCATAAAAGGCGGAAAGACAGGGATGTCAACAGTGGTTCTCTGGGTCATGATGGCGGCAGCTGCGTTCCTGCTGACAAGCACCCCTTCCCCCGCACAGCCACGCTGGGCTGCCGCCACCTGTCAGCCTGTCTACAGGAGGCTGCAGAGTGGCTGTAAATGCCTTTGAAAGAGCATCACAGTTATTTGTTAGGTCATCTCCTAGGGAGATGATATACAGTTTTCAAGCCCAGCAAGTCTTTCTACCGCTTGTAAAATAAAAGTAAATTACAATGATTCAACTGTTGAACAAGCTTATAGAGTCATAAAAGAACTATGACTTTCTATCTCACCCTTCCGTCTGGCAATCAAAGATCACATGTAGAACTTCTACACGTGACTGAGGACCAGTACTGGGGCCTCCTTCCCACCTGAAACAAGGCGGGACTTCACCGCGAGGGGCTCTGAAAAGGAGATGCTGTAGGGTGCCACCCCTGAGTCCCACAGTTAGGGTCCTTTGTAGCCCAGTGTCCCCAAGTCCCTCCAGCATACCAGGGACTGAATGGTCCTGAGCGGCTGGGGTAATTTTCCTGAGGAGGTAGCACTCATCTAACACACACAGGACAGAACCATGGCCTTCTGGTATGTTTCTTGGTGGGGGCAGTGGGGCAGGGGCTCTACCTTAGCTCAAAGCCAGGGCTCTCATTACCTGGGTGGGAGGCTGTGTGGCTCCAGAATAAATTACCTTCCCAGAGCAGGCGCGGTGGCTCATACCTATAATCCCAGCACTTTGGGAGGCCCAGCAGGAGTACTGCTTGAGGCTAGAAGTTTAAGACCAGCTTGGGCAACACAGCAAGACCTCATCTCTAAAAAAAAAAAAAAAAAAATTTTTTTGAGACAAAGTCTCACTCTTGTTGCCCAGGCTGGGGTGCAATGGTGTGATCTTGTTTCACTGCATCCTCTGCCTTCCAGGTTCAAGCAATTCTCCTGCCTCAGCCTCCCAAGTAGCTGGGATTACAGGCGCCCACCACCACACCCAGATAATTTTTGTATTTTTAGTAGAGACAGGGTTTCACCACTGTTGGCCAGGCTGGTCTCGAACTCCGGCCTCAGGTGATCCGCCTGCCTCGACCTCCCAAAGTGCTGGGATTACAGGAGTGAGCCACCATGCCTGTCCTACAAAAATTCTTTTTACAAAATTAGCCAGGCATGTTAGTGTATGACTGTCATCTCACCTACTCAGGAGGCTGAGATGTGAGGATCGCTTGAGCCTGGAGGTCAAGGCTCTGGTGATTGCACCACTGCATTCCAGCCTGGGTAACAGAGTGAGACCCTGTCTCAAAACAAACAAACAAAAATAACAGCTAAACAAAAGAGAATAAAGTACCTGCTTAGGAAGATAGAGAAGGGCTAGGGGAGAAGGTAGAAAAGGTTTGTACAACTTAGAGGGCATGAACAGTAGCACCTTGTTTTGTTTTTACCAAACAAGCAAAGTCCCCCAGAGCTCATGCACAGCTATCATCAGGGCCACTGCCATGGCCTGGCTCCTCGGGTGACACTTCCCCATCTGACGCGTGGCCCGAGGGCCCAGCTGCCTGCCCGATCCCTCCAGCGCTTCCCAGCGCAGATCTCGGAGCTGGAAGACAGGCCCGCTCAGCAGGCTGCCTACTCACCAGAGCAGTGGGTGTCACAGAGCTCATCTCAGTGGCAATGTGGCCAGAGAACATGCCCTGGCTAAAACATACTTCAGCAGCACATTATTAAAATAAAGCACAATGGGCCAGGTACAGTGGCTCACACATGTCATTCCAGCACTTTGGGAGGCCAAGGCAGGAGGACAGCTTGAGGCCAGGAGTTCAAGACCAGCTTGAGCAACATAGCAAGACCTCATCTCAACAAAAAAGAAAAAAATTAGCTGGGCCTGGCGGTGCACACCTGAGGTCCCAGCTACTCAGGAGGCTGAAGCAGAAGGATCTCAAACGTGTTTGAGGCTGCCATGAGCTATGATTGCACCACTGTACTCTAGCCTGGGCAACAGAGTGAGACCCAAGCTCTAAAAAAATAAAAATTTAAAAATAAAGCAAAATGTTATCAATGG
This sequence comes from Piliocolobus tephrosceles, assembly GCF_002776525.5. Lineage (NCBI taxonomy): Eukaryota > Metazoa > Chordata > Mammalia > Primates > Cercopithecidae > Piliocolobus > Piliocolobus tephrosceles. Next base: position 24,338,792 of record NC_045454.1, on the reverse strand, counting down.
ATTAAACTATGAGACCATTTATTTCTTCCCTGCCCCGCAGCACTCAGTGGGCTTACGCACCTCTGGCTGCCACTGTGGGCTGCCCTCCAGGGAAGGCCTGTGTGAGGCAGACCTTTCAGGCCAGAGGAGCCTACACCACGGGCTCCTGCAGATTCTGGCAGGTGGGGGCAGGAGTCTTCAGGTCACAGGAGCGGACATCACAGCCATCCAGCAGGTCTGCCTGAGAGACGCCATTGAAGCTGGGGGCCACCAGAGCTCTGGGGGTGTCCCGCACGCCTGTCCTCGCGAGTGTGTCCTGGAGAAGTTCTCGGATTCTTCGGTTTTCCCTGAAGGTAGATTCCCAAATAACTTCAAGTTCACCTTCCATTTCTCTGAGGGAAATAAATTTAAAATGGCACAATTTTAAAAACAGTATAGAGCCCATATAAATCCCAAAGTAGGAAGAACTCAAAACAGAAGAATGCTAATGGCAGGGGACAGAGCCCTGGGTGCCTGAGTTCTGAAGCAAGAGCTCAGTGTGGACTGAAGCAGCCGGTGCCCTGGGAACGGGGAGCAGCAGGACAGCACAGGCTGAGGCTCAGTGTGGAATGAAGAGGCCAGTGCCCTGGGAACGGGGAGCAGGAGGATGGCACCGGCTACACAGGCATTTCTCTTCCCTCTATGTTCTGCCCTTGACTTTGGCATCAGTGCAATTCCTGTTTTCTCTCAATAATGAACTTGGGTATGTCGAATAAGGAACTGTAGGAACTGCAGGGCTGGCCTTGGCCAGCCAGATGCTCTAGCACGATGGCCTGGCCGCAGGCACCCACACAGCCCCTCCTGTGTCCCCTCTGCTTGTCCACTGTGACCTGGCCAGCACTCAGCGACCTTCCACAGGTCTTGCGCTCCATACAGCCCAGAGCTAAGAGCGAGTCAGGGGGTGAGGAGGGGGACCTGAGGAGATAGACTCATTGCCAAGATGGAGAAGACTGGCCTGGCCCATGTGCCGGGATGGGGAGGCCCTGAGGGGCCCAGGCTTGTGAGGCTGGGAAGAGCCACAGGGCAGCGTTTCCAGAACCAGGATGCAGCGCCCTGTGGTGTGCTGGGGAGACAGGACAGATGAAGGTGGCCATGTCCCCACAGGGCCACAGTCCACTGGGAACAGACCAGGATACCAGCCACACCTCACAAGGTGCTGAGCCCCACTGGGGAGTATGGCCAGGCTGGAGAGGCCAGCTCCTTCCCGGACACTGCCAGATGGTTCTGGAAAATGTTGGAAACTGGATTCGCAGGTGGACTTCACACCACGGTTTAAAGAGCAGGACAGTGAAGTTCAGGGAGGCCCGTGATGTGCCCACTTGGCCAGAGTCACTTTTCTTGTGAACGTTCCTTCCTTCCAAGGCCCCTGATGCCCACTGTGTAGTGAGAACAACTTAATTAAACTATGTCTAAAAAAGCCCCAGCCTGGGCAACATGTGAGGCCTCATCTCTACAAAAAACTTAAAAATCAGCTAGGCCCACGTGGTGGCATGCACCTGTATTCCCCACTACTCGGGAGGCTGAGGCAGAAGGATCACTTGAGCCCAGAAATTTGAGGCTGCAATGAGCTGAGATTGTGCCACTGTACTTTAGCCCGGGCAACAGAGCAAGACCTTGTATTAAAAAAAAAAAAAAATCCCCAGACTTTGGTTTTCTGAAGATACTTGGTAAATTAAAGCAATCATGTTTAAATGTATGGTTGAACTTGAAAGAAAGAATAGGCAGTCTCTAAGGGCAGAAAAAATGAAGCCTAAATTGAAACCAAAGAAGCAGACAAAGTATCAGTTGCTTTGAGGACAAAAGTCAATGCCAAACCCTGGATGTTTGTAGACTGACAGATCACGCAGATCAAGCGTGACAGAAAATCTCAGGGCCTACTCTTGTCCAAGGTTCTCTTCCTACTAGAAGCGCTGTGAAGGTAGGTAAGTGGAGGATGTAAAGGACCCTCAAAGAAAGGAGGAGTGGGTGGGAGACCTGCAGATCTTCAAAGGAAACCTGTTCTGAAAGGCCAGGCATCTCCTGGGGACCAGAGCCACCGGCCTGCTCTCAAACGGATCTGGAGTGTGAGTCTACACTGTTCCCCATGAGTGGGGATCCCCAGGCCCTGACTGCAGTGAATGGAGAGTTGTAAAAAGTTGGGCACAGTGGCTCATGCTTGTAATCTCTGCTACTTGGGAAACTAAGGCAGGAGGGTGGCTTGAGCCCAGGAGTTTGAGGCTGCAGTAAGCTATGATCACACCACTGCACTCCAGTCTGGGCAACAGGGTCAGACCCTGTAAGTAGTAGTAGTAGTAGTAGTAATAATAATAATAATAGCAATAACAGAAATAAAATACCTAATCAAAAATTAATAAAATCTCTCAAGAAAATGAAACAAAACTGGCTCATGCCTATAATCCCAGCTATACTCAGGAGGCTGAGGTGGGAGAACCGCTTGTATCTGGGAGGTGGAGGTTGCAGTGAGCCGAGATTGTGCCACTGCACTCCAGCCTGGGCGACAGGGAAATGCTGTCTCAAAAAAATAAAATAAAAAGAAAATGAGACAAAATAAAAATATCAGCGAGATGGAAGGCAGCAGAAAAAAAGAGAAAGGCAATTAGAGGTGTGCATTCATTCTGGAAGTCCAATTCAAACAAGAGGAATTTTTAAAAGAATAAAGAAAACGAGGAGCAAATAAAACTCAAGACCAGTATTACATTCAGTAATTACATTTACTCTAATTACATTACTCAAGAGCAGTATTACATTTACTCTTATCTTATTCAGATAAGAGTAAAATGTAGAAACAAAATTAAACAACGGAACAAATAAAACAGGCCCAGAGGGTTTTAGCAGAACCTTCAATCAAACATTCAGACATCCCCGCCGGCCATGGCGCAGGGCGGACACCCCACCTGTTCTGCTGCAGCGCCTGGTCCAGCACCTCCTGCTTGTCCTTCAGCACCTGGTGCAGGTGCCGCATCTCCTGCCGGTACTGGGCGGTCTTGCCGGCGAAGTCCTCCTGCTGCTCCAGCAGACGGTGACTGATGTCCCCCAGCTTCAGTGCTGCCTGCTTCTTGTAGCCCTGGTCGGCAGAAGGACTCTGTGAGTGAGGGGCCGCTGCCAGGCCAGGGTGGAGAGTGCCTCCTGGCTGCGCTCCCTACCCACTCCTTGTGTGTCAGGGCCTTTTAAATCTAGTAACCCCAGATAAGCTTGATCTGGGAGGGCAAGTCTGGATGATAAAAGTCATAAAAAGTGATAAAAGAATTTCAGGTATAATAAAACTAAATTTTAATGTATATAAATCCTGGTTCTTTATATGCTATAAATAACGAAAACATAAAATATCACCATTAGGCACAGTGGTTCATGCTTGTAATCTCAGCACTATTAGAGGCTGAGGCAGGCAGATCACTTGAGGTCAGGAGTTCGAGACCAGCCTGGCCAACACGATGAAACCCTGTCTCTATTAAAAATACAAAACTTAGCCAGGAGTTGTGGCACATGCCTGTAGTCCCAGTTACTTGTGAGGCAGAGGTGGGAGGATCACTTGAACCCAGGAGGCGGAGGCTGCAGTCAGTGTGATCGCGCCACTGCACTGTCTAGCCTGGGCGACACAGGGAGACCCTGTCTCACAAAAAAAAAAAAAAAAAAAAAAAAATCACCATCACAGAACAAACTGGATGTTCTTGCAAAACAACTGTATTTTTTGCAGGACAACTTTTATCCCTCCATCAACTGGTAGCCTAAGAACTAATGCTGCCACTGCTCAGCACTCTTTCTTTCACCTTGACAAGAAAGCCTCATCCAAGAATCCAACAAGGGCTGTCAGTCTCTGTCGCCAAACAGACAGCTGAGATGAAAGCCCGTCGTTTACTTTCCTTCTTTCAGTTTTACTGTCTAGTACTGAAGGTTCTGAATTGTCCTGTGAGCGTTTCTAAAATTCTTGTCACAGAGAGCCTGACACGTAGTTCCACAGACTCGTTTTTTTATAAGAAACTCTGACACTCAGTTTATACATCCTCTCTGACCCAAGAATTAGTGCACACTTTTTACACTTCTAAGTGAAATGACTTTTTTTGTTTTCTGCTTTTGTTTATTAATTTCTGGTTTTCATATTTGTGATCAACAAATGCTGGCTGGGTGGGATGGTTCACGCCTGTAATCCCAGCACTTTGGGAGGCTGAGGCGGGCGGATCACCTGAGGTCAGGAGTTTGAGACCAGCCTGGCCAACATGGTGAAACCCCGTCTCTACTAAAAATACAAAAATTAGCTGGGTGTGGTGGCGCATCTGTAATTCTAGCCACTCGGGAGGTTGAGGCAGGAGAATTGCTTGAACCTGGGAGGCGGAGGTTGCGGTGAGCCAAGATCGCACCACTGCACTCCAGCCTGGGTGACAAAGTGAGACTCTGTCTCAAAACAAACAAACAAAAAACAAATGCCTACATTATTTCTACTTTAGGGATTTACTGAGGCTTTCTTTGTATTTCTACTTTCTTTGTAGTCAAGCAATGATCAATTTTTGTGTCTTTTATATATATGTAAATATACCCTGTTGATTATGTTGTTAAATCTTCTATTTTCTCATTTCGTTTAATATCTTGATCAGTCTTGGATTAAGAGAGGTGGATTATAGCTCCTATTACCAAGTTTCCATTTTTCTTTGTATTTCCTTTAGTCTACATTCATAAATTTGCTGCTGTGTTATTTAGTGCATAGATATTCACAATTACTATAGATGATGATGATGATAATGATAATGATGATGATGTAGACAGGGTCTCACTATGTTGCCCAGGCTGGAGTGCAGTAGCTATTAACAGACCTGATCATGGTGTACTACAGCCTCGAAGTCCTAGACTCAATTCAAATGATCCTCCTGCTCAGCCTCCTCTGCAGGGACCCACACACCCAGCTCATACTATATATTATTAACTATAGTCTTTTAGTATTATAAAAATCTCCCTTTTTTGGCCGGGCGCAGTGACTCAAGCCTGTAATCCCAGCACTTTGGGAGGCCGAGACGGGCGGATCACGAGGTCAGGAGATCAAGACCATCCTGGCTAACATGGTGAAACCCCGTCTCTACTAAAAAACACACACAAAAAAACTAGCCGGGCGAGGTGGCGGGCGCCTGTAGTCCCAGCTACTCGGGAGGCTGAGGCAGGAGAATGGCGTAAACCCGGGAGGCGGAGCTTGCAGTGAGCTGAGATCCGGCCACTGCGCTCCAGCCCAGGCAGCAGAGCGAGACTCCGTCTCAAAAAAAAAAAAAATTATCCCTTTTTTTTGGTGTCATTTAGTGCTTTTGGTCTGAATTCTATCTTGGCAGATGTCAAGATTTCGACCGTTGCTTTCTTTGTATTTGCAGAAATCTGAGTTATCTCTACCTATCCTTTCACGAACACCTTGTTTTAGGCTGTCTCTTGGGTCTAGTGTGGAATAGCATTTTGCTTTATGAGCCAATCCAAAAAAATGTTGTTTTCCCTAATGGGTGAATTAAGCTAATTTACATTTACCTATAGGACAGATTTGTTTGGTCTCAATTTTGTTATTTTATGTTTGGTTGTTTTATCTACATATTTTTATAAGACTTTAAACTAATGTAGTCTTTTCCTTTGCTTTTTTGCTGTTATAATTCTACCATTAAAAAAAATTTTTTTTAGAAACAGGGTCCTGCTCCATGCTCTGTCCCTCAGGCTGGAGTGCACTGGTGCGATCATAGCTCACTACAGCCTTAAACTCCTGAGCTCAAGATCCTCCTGCAGAGTTGGGACTACAGGCACTGGCCATCAAGTCCAGCTAATTTTAAACATTGTTTTAGAGATGGGGTCTCTATGTTGCCCAGGCTGATCTTGAACTCCTGGTCTCAAGTAATCCTCCTACTTCAGCCTCCTGAGGAGCTGGGATTACAGGCATGTGCCACTCTAATTCCACTATTTAGGAATAAAGCTCGATTCTTGTGGTTGGATTTATTATTCTTTTTTTTTTTTTTTTTTTTTTGAGACAGAGTCTCGCTCTGTCCCCCAGGCTGGAGTACAGTGGCCCAATCTCAGCTCACTGCAAGCTCCACCTCCCGGGTTCACGCCGTTCTCCTGCCTCAGCCTCCCGAGTACAGGCACCCGCCACCACTCCCAGCTAATTTTTTGTACTTTTAGTAGAGACGGGGTTTCACCATGTTGGCCGGGATGGCCTCGATCTCCTGATCTCGTGATCTGCCCGCCTTGGCCTCCCAAAGTGGGTTGACTTTATTCTTACGCCTTTATATAATATGTTCTTAGTCTCCTCTTTTTAGATTGTATCCATTGGTTCCCTAACAAAAGTAACAATACATTAGCTCATAACAACATTTTCTTCATTTTTCCCCTCCTGTTCACCTGCTAGCTCGTACCACCTGTTTTTTCAGCTTTTATGATATCCCTTGACTCTTGTTACCTATGAAGAAATCAGCAAGTGTAATCTACTTTCTGCCTTCCTTCCTCCTTAGCCCATCATTGTTTCCTTGGTTGTATTATTACTACATTGTCAGAAAACATTTACATACAATCCTATCAGCCTTATCCCTGCTGTAAGTCTTATTTCACAGTTAAATGTATTCTTCGCTCACTACAAGTTAATTTTGCTGAAGTTTCCCCAATTACTTCTTGGCTGGCAGGACTCATTGTTGAGACACGGTCTTGCTCTGTTGCCCAGGCTAGAGTGCAGAGGCATGAACATAGCTCACTGCAGCCTCAAACTCCTGGGCTCAATCAATCCTCCCACCTCAGCCTCCCGAGTAGCTGGGACTACAGGCATGTACCACCAAGCCTGACTAATTGCCATATTTTTTGTAGAGACTGGGGTCTCCCTATGTTGCCCAGGCTGGTCTCAAACTCCTGGGCTCAAGGGATCTGCCTGCCTTGGCCTCCCAAAGGGCTTGGATTACAGGCATGAGCCACTGCGCCTGGCCGTTTCATCTTAAAGTCGTATGTCTTGGTGTCAATTTTCTGGTTCCATTCTGTGTCAGTTTTCCCTAGGTACATAATGTGCCCTTTCAGGATGTAGATTCAAGTGTTCTTTTATTTCAGAAAGGTTTTTATGAGTTACAGTTTAGAGCAGAATAAACCACTGTTTTGGTTTCTTCTTTGGAGGCTCTAGAAGTAGATCTCTTAGATCTCCATCACTTTCCACCGAATCCTTTGCATATCTCCATTTCCGCTTTCCTGTCTTTCTCATTTCTAGCTGCGTATCCCTTATTGCTCTGTTACAGCGTCTGTCTCCATAGAATTCAGTCTGCATTTCTTAAACAGCTTCTCTTTCCCTTCTGTTTCTTCCCTGGGTCATGTCAGTTCCATCCCATGCCCTCCTGGGCCTGGCTGCCTCTTCCTGAGGTCGTTGTGTCTCTGCTCTGTGACATTTCTTCCTGGCTCTGACTGCCTCCTGAAGTCCTGTCTCTCCAGCTATGTCCAGCTCTCTAGCCAGCTACCTAGCAGTTCACTTTAAAGTATAATTTTGATCTTTGCGGCAACACTTTTCTTGATAAGTTTTCAGCAGTTTTTGTCAATAGGAACTTATGCTTCTATTTTTCTTCCTTTTCCTTAAACTGTTTTTATATGGAGGACTCTGAATTCCTCTGAGATGAGAGCAGGTTCCGGGGAGGGTGGGAGCGACAGTTGGGCCAGGGTGTTCTTCCAGGCTTCCCATGTTCCCCCCACCCTCCACCTTGCAGCCCTATCTCCCACTCGCTGAATTCAGCCTGGTTCGGAGGGGCTTCTGCCTGCATCCCTCCGTTCCCAGATCTCGTCACAGCCCCGGACTTCCAAGGTGATGTCTGCCCTTTGAAGAGTGATATTTTGCAGGGATTTCCTGAGATGTCACCTCTGGATTTCTCAAGCCTTTTCTCTTCACTCCCCCCGAGTTCCTGGCCTGTCTGCCTTGGGGCCTGCTCACAGGTGTCTCCTCTGGGTGAGCCGGTTTTACTATTCCTGTTCAGATAAATGGTAATGCTACGGATTCCCCAGGCAAGGCCAACTACTCCGAGGATCACTCCTTCTCTTTTGGAAGTAAAAAGCAGGAAAATTAGAAAAAAAGAAAGAAAAAGAAAAAACCCCATGGCGGGGATTTTAAAGTACTCAATACTTCTATGCTGAGTCCCTTCATAAACAGCATGGCATATCCCCTTCCCTTTCAGCCTTTTTTTTTCCCCTTAAAGAGACAGGGTCCCTGCTAGGTGAGGTGGCTCATGTCTGTAATCCCAGCATTTTGGGAGGCTGAGTCAGGCAGATCACTTGAGCTCAGAAGTTCAAGACCACCCTGGGCAACATAGCAAGACCTCATCTCTAAACAAACAAACAAACAAAAACACACAAAAAAATCTAGCCAGACACCATGGTGCTTGCCTGTAGCCCCAGCAACTTGGGAGGCTGAGGCAGGAGAATCCAATGAGCCCGGGAGTTCAAGGCTGCAGTGAGCCATCGTCATGTCACTCACTGCACTCCAGTCGGGATGACAGAGTGAGATCCTGTCTCTCCTTTTATTGGTGTTTTTGTTTGTTTGTTTGTTTGTTTGTTTGTTTGTTTTTGAGACAGGGTCTCACTCTGTCACCCAGGCTGGAGTATAGTGGTATGACCTCGGCTCACTGCAGCCTTGAACTCCTGGGCTCAATGGATCCCCCCGCCCTCCGCCGTCAGCCTCCTGAGAAGCTGAGACTACGGGCAAGCACCACCATGTCTGACTAACTTTTTAAACTTTTTGTAGAGATTGGGGTCTTTCTATGTTACCCAGACTGGTCTCAAACTCCTGACCTCGAGTGATCCTCCTCGCTAGGCCTCCTGAGCCACTGAGATTACAGCATGAGCCACTGTGCCTTGCTTCATATCCTTTATTCTTAAACAGCTGTGCAGTATTTTATTGTGTGAATGAACCAAAGTTTATTGAATGAGGTGAGAGGTGCTATTCTATCAGCAAAACTTTATAATACTTTTACTCTGTGGACTATTACTGACGCACATGCAAAAGGTGTCATTTTCTGAAACACAAAAATCCACAGCAGTGAACCCGCATTCTCATCTGAAAATGAAATCTCTGAGGCCAAATAACCACTTACCTTGACTTTTTCCTCCAACTTTCCCAGGCGAATGTTGCTTTTTATGACTTTGTTGAGCACTCCATCCTTCTCACTTTCTAAACATTTTGCCTAAGGAGAAGGGTGATAAAAGGGCTCTCAGTTTTACAGAAAAACTGAAATAACAAATAATTATCTTGCAAAGAGTGTTACTGCTACTGCTCACAAGTAATCTTCATTCTGCAACCTGTCCTGCCTCAACCCCTTCCCTGCCCACTGTGTGAGGGCCTGGGCCTCAGGCCAACAGATGCAGATGGGCAGGAACAGGGCATGTGGGGTGCCCTGCTGGGCATAAAAAGAGAAGAATTCCAGCCCCACAGACCAGGGGAGTGGGAGAGGCTGCAAAGGATTCCAGAACGCATCTCTACTCTTATGGAATCTATCTTTCCTTCAATCACATCCAGGGAATAAGTACCAAGATGCCAATCAACTCAAAACTTGACTCATTAGAACAATTTCAAAATTAAGGATAATGTAATATGAATGCACAATGCTGTTTCTCCAAGCCATACATGAAAGGCAATACATCTAGGAAGGATGACATCATTTGAAGTCAAATGATTTAAACTAATATCCAGGTTGGACATGACCTGCTAGATTCTCTAAATTAACTATTTCAGATGCTAAAGTAAAATAAGTAATGCTGAGCATTCTTTCCAAGGTAGGCTAGTGCTGACAAGTTTGATTTTCCAGAAGGAAAGCTAAGTCACAGAGAAATTGCTGCAGGTCACATGGAAAATCCACCCTAGAAGCAGGATTTAAAAAGATCTCAGGCCAGGCTTGGTGGTGTGCGCCTGTAGTCTCAGCTGCTTGAGAGGCTGAGGCACGAGAATGGCTTGAACCCAGGAGGCGGAGGTTGCAGTGAGCTGAGATCGCATCACCACACTCCAGCCTGGGCAACACAGCAAGACTCTGTCTCAAAAAAAAAAAAAAAAAAAAGATCTCAGTGTCTAAGACTATTGTGTCTCCCACAAAAATGTGATAAATGCAAGATGGTGCAGTCATACTTGGGGAAACTGAAAGTGACTTTTTTTTTTTGAGACAAAGTCTCAATCTGTCGTCCAGGCTGGAGTGCAGTGGTACGATCTCAGCTCACTGCAACCTCTGCCTCCTGGGCTCAAGAGATTCTCCTGCCTCAACCTCCCAAGTAGCTGGGACTACAGGCACGCACCACCATGCCCAGCTAATTTGGGGAAACTGAAAGTGATTTGTAGCCAGAGGTCATCAGCAGAAACTTCCCAAGGCAGAGTGGAGTCCTCCCACTGCCGGTGTATGTACAGGGTGGGGTGCAGGCTCTCACGAGGTCCTGGAGACCAGGACGGGGTCGGGCGGGAGTACATGGAGAACAGGGCAGAGACTGGCAGAGCAGCCAGTAACACCCCTGGACCTGGCTAGAGGGGCTGGCCTAGGCACTCCCAGGGTCAAGGGGCCTGCAAGGCCATAGGGATGTGTCCACCCCAGACATGGCTACACAAGACCAAGCGCCCTGCCCAGATGTCCTGGCAGCTACCATGCATCTCCCTGCTTGGACAGAAAAGTCCGTGGTGACAGGTGAAGCCAGGATGGAAGAAAGCAGCTCTCCCACACCCTACATTTCTGGTTTGACTCTGAGGGGCCTGGGGACTCTAAACTTGACAGCCAGGCCATGATAAAGGTCAAGGCAGAAGAAGGCAACACATTTTACTAACAGTTTGTTGGCTCAATGAGTAACTTTTAAGTATCTGGAGACAGTAAGTGGCCTCCATTTGTATTTCCATCCTGAGCCCACAAATATTGTGGGCCGAAAGGGGAGTGTCTGAGGGTCTGGCAGGATCCTGACTTCATCACGGAAGCCTGTGATACTCCTTGGCCCATGTGAGAGGCATGGGGCCCGCCCCCCAGGGACTGGGATTCCCTGCACATCCTGCCCTGCAGACAAGATGGCTTCGTGTTTACAGTGGCCTCAAGACATGTGGCAGGCAGGTTCCCAGGAAATCTGGGGATGAAAGGGTTTGTTCAGCCCTTTAGATTTTTCAGCAAGTTTTCTCTTGCCCTCCCCATGTCCCGGTGAGGAAGGCCAGCACACACAGCAGAAGGGAAAATGGGCACTCAGCGCTACCACAGAGAGTGTCAGGGTTCAGCTGCCTTTCAGAGGGGCAGCGCTGGGCCAGACACGTTGAGTGCCTTCAAGGCTGCATCCATGCTGCGTCAAAGTCAAGCTGCTTTCTGGAAGGCTCTGGATAGGACTCAGAAGTCACCAGGAAAATATGGTGAGACTGACCGCACTCTTATCAGCAATTACTGTAATTTAAAAAACTGTTTTTGCCGGGTGCGGTGGCTCACGCCTGTAATCCCAGCACTTTGGGAGGCCGACGTGCACAAGGTCAGGAGATCGAGACCATCCTGGCTAACAGGGTGAAATCCTGTCTCTACTTAAAATACAAAAAATTAGCCGGGCGTGGTGGCACACGCCTATAGTCCCAGCTACTCAGAAGGCTGAGGCAGGAGAATCGCTTGAACCCAGGAGGCGGAGGTTGCAGTGAGCCAAGATCGTGCCACTGCACTTCAGCCTGGGTGACAGAGCGAGACGCCATCTCAAAAAAACAAAAACCTGTTTTCGGGAGGGAGGATCAGGGTGGCTGGCTGGAAGCACAGGATGTCAGACTCCTTCATACAGGAGAACCAAAACAGGAGTCAGTCGTCACACAAGGACGTCTAACAGAGACCATGGGAACTCGACAGGGGAGGGCTGGGCAGACCTGCGCACTGAAGGAGAGGGAGATGACAGCCCAGAAGGGATGGGTCTTGGTCAGGAGCCTGGAGAGGCTTCCCCATGTGGGGAAAGGGTGAAAGATCCCCAGGGGTCCACATTCTCACTGCACACTCCTGTGATCCCAGCCCCAGGGGAGCCCCTCAACCCCTGCAGGCCCTGAGACTGGTGCAGGGTGCTCCCTGGAGTCTGTGTGACCCCACTCACACTATACATCCTGCATCCACAAATACCATCACTCACACTATACATCCACAAATACCATCCACTATACATCCACAAATACCATC
>NC_045454.1:24217388-24326645 GCF_002776525.5 Piliocolobus tephrosceles | reverse complement strand
ACCATCCACTATACATCCACAAATACCATCACTCACACTATACATCCTGCTCAGGGGCCCCAGGAGTTGCCCACCCACTGGGCATATAGCTGCCACTAAGGCACCCAAGCCAGCCACTTGGAGGCCCAAGAATCAACCTGCCTGGACCTGCTAACATTGGTGCCTGTATGTACCACCCACAGGCTCATGACAGGTATGCTTGGCTCACCCCTCCAAGAGGACTGGTCCAATTGGAGTCCCATCCCCAGCAAAACCTCACCACAGCCTCTACTAACAACTGCAGACTAAGCCACTGAGGATATCACAGATACCACTGACACTGTTTCCAGCTGAGGTAATCATATGAAGACATGTATGCACACATCCAGAATCAAAGCTAATGTGGCTTAGCCAACCAACACCATAGATACATCTATAGGAAAAGGCTTCCCCTATGAAAGCCAATACAAAAAATTAGAAGAAGTGACTGTTACACTTGATTTGCAGAAATCAATGAAAGGACATAAGAAACATGAAAAAGCAAGGCAATATGAAACCTCCAAAGGAATATAATAATTCTCCAACAACAGATTCCAACAACAACAAAAAGAAACTTATGAAATGCCTGAAGAAGAATTAAAAATAATGATATTAAAGAACCTCACTGAAATACAACAGAACACAAATAAACACTATAAAGAAACCAGAAAAACAATTTAGGATATGAATGAGGATTTCACTAAAGAGAGAGATATAGGCCGGGCGCGGTGGCTCAAGCCTGTAATCCCAGCACTTTGGGAGGTCGAGACGGGTGGATCACGAGGTCAGGAGATCGAGACCATCCCGGCTAACATGGTGAAACCCCCTCTCTACTAAAAAATACAAAAAACTAGTGGGGCGAGGTGGCGGGCGCCTGTAGTCCCAGCTACTCGGGGGCTGAGGCAGGAGAATGGCGTAAACCCGGGAGGCAGAGCTTAGAGTGAGCTGAGATAGGGCCACTGCACTCCAGCCTGGGCAACAGAGCGAGACTCCGTCTCAAAAAAAAAAAAAAGAGATAGATATAAAAAAGAACTAAACAGAAATCCTGGAACTGAAGAATTCAATGAATAAAATAAACAATACAATTGAGAGCTTCAACAATAGACTAGATCAAGCAAGAGAAATAATTTCTTCTGCTTTTGAAATACTCAGTGAAATGAGAGAGAGGGAGAGAGAGACAGAGAGTGAGAGAGTGTAAGAGAGAGAGAGAGAGGGAGAGAGAGTGGGAGACAGAGAAAGAGAAGGAGCAAAGGAAAGAGAGAAGAATTTAAACAAAAAATGAAGCCTGCCTTCTGGTGTTCCAAGGGGTGAAAAGGAGTTTAATGGCATAGAAATACCTATTCAACAAAGTAACAGTTGAAAACTTTCCAAGTCTAGCAAGAGATTTAGAAATCCAGATACATGAAGCTCATATTCCCAAAAAGGTCTTCTCCCCATGATATTACAGTCAAACCGTCAAAAGCCAAACACAGAATTCTAAATATATATGTGTGTATGTATATATATATATATATATAAAGTCTAGTTACATATGAGGAACTCTCATAAGACTAATGGCATGTGTCTTTTCTTTTTTCTTTCTTTTTTTTTTTGAGATGGAGTCTCGCTCTGTCACCCAGGCTGGAATGCGGTGGCATGATCTCAGCTCACTGTAGCCTCCGCCTCCTAGGTTCAAGCAATTCTCTGGCCTCAGCCCCTCAAGTAGCTGGGATTATAGGCATGCACCACCACACCCAGCTACTTTTTGCATTTTTAGTGGAGACAGGGTTTTGCCATGTTGGCTGGGCTGGTCTTGAACTCCTGACCTCAGGTGATCTGCCCGTGTCAGCCTCCCAAAGTGCTGGGATTATAAGCGTAAGTCACTGTGCCCAGCTAATGGTGTATTTCTCAGAAGAAACCTTACAGGCCAGGAGAGAATGGGATGATATATTCAAAGGGATGAAAGAAAAGAAAAAAAAAAACCAAAAAACAAAAACCTGTCAGCCAGCCAAGAATACTATACCAAGTAAAGTTATCCTTCATAAATGAAGAGGGAATACAGACTTATAGATAAGCAAACACTGAGAGAATTTGTCACCACTAGACCCATCCTACATGAAATGCTTAAGGGAGTCCTACACCTGGAATTGAAAGGACAATATCTACTATCATGAAAACACATGAAATGATAAAACTAACTGGTAGAGCAAGCACACACAAATAAGGAAGAGAAAGAACGCAAATGTTACCAGTATAGAATGAGATAAATAAGAGGAACAAATGATACACAAAACAACCAGAAAACAATCAACAAAATAACAGGAATAAGTCCTTGCATATCGATAGTAACCTTGAATGTAAATTAATTAAATTTTCCACTTAAAAGATACAGACTGGCTGAATGGATCTTAGAAAAAAAAATTTTTTAAAACATGATCCAACTATGTGCTGTCTACAAGAAAGTTTCACTTGTAAAGATCCATACAGACTAACAGTAAAGGGATGAAAAAAATATTCCATGCAAAAGGAAACCAAAAGCAAGCAGGAGTAGCTATACTTGCATCAAATAAAACAAACTTTAAGTCAAAAACTGTGAAAAGAAAGTCACATTATAATAATAAAGGGATAAATTCAATAAGAGGACACATATTCTAAACATGTATGCACCCAACACCACAGCATCCAGGTACATAAAACAAATATTATTAGATCTAAAAGGGGAGATAGACTACAATACAATAATAGTTGGGGACTTCACCATCCTACTCTCAGCAATCAGGTCACCGAGACAGAAAACTAACAAAGAAACACTGAATTTAACTGCACTTTAGACGAAATGACCTAATAGACATTTACAAAACATTTATTTCATCCAATAACTGCAGAATACACATTCTTCTCATCAGCATATACAACATTCTCTAGTACACAATGTGTGTTAGGCCACAAAGCAAGCTCAACAAATTTAAAAATACTGAAGTCATATCAAGTATCTTCTCAGACCATAGTGGACTAAAACTGGAAAGCAACAACAAGAGGAACTTTGGAAACTGTACAAACATATGAAAATTAAACAACATGTTCTTTAACAATGATTGGGTCAATGAAGAAATTAAGAAGAGTATCAAAAATTTCTTGAAACAAATGAAAACTGAAACACAACATATCAAACACAACATACCAAAGCCTATGGGATACAGCAAAAGCAATGCTAAGAGGGAAGTTTATAGCAATAAATGCCTGCATCACAAAAGTGGAAATATTTCAAATAACCTAATGATGTACCTCAAGGAACTAGATAAACAAGAACAAATAGAACCCAAAATGAGTAGAAAGAAAGAAAAAATAAAGATCAGAGCAGAACTAAGTGAGGCAGGGTGAAATGTTCTTATAGTCCCAGTGACGCAGGAGGCTGAGGCAGGAGGATTGCTTGAATCCAGACGTCCAAGGTCAGCCTGGGCAACATAGTGAAAAGCCACTGCTAATGAACTGAAAACCTAGAGAAAATGGATATATTTCTGGATAACATACAACCTACAGAGGCAGGATCAGTAAAGTTAGGAGACCATACTGACATGTCCTCTTTAGTGAAGCCCCGCATGCTCCTTTCGCAGTGGGCTCCTTTCCTCTGCACTCTTGTATGTCAGCACCTAACTCTTTTGCAAGATAAGTAGTCCCACAGGATCCTAGCCAACTGCCAGGTGGTTACACATTCCTGATACCCAATATGGCCTAGGAAAAAGAACAAAAATCCCTTAATCATAATGTAGCTTCCCCAATCTCTGGCCAATCAACACCAAAAGCCCAAGAAGCTATTAACTACCAATTCCTGCTTGGGCAGGGCTAAAGACTTCTCCAGGGTCCTGCATGCACAGCTAGGCACAAGGTTTAGCTTAATTTAGCTTACAGTGACCTTTTCCTCATTTTAATGTAAAAAACACACCCTAGATGGAGGTTTTATATGCTAATTATACATATGATACACGTTAGAGCATGTAGATGCTGAGTGCATGCACCAACCATAGGTCCACCTTTGGACACTTGACCTCACCAATACTTTATGAATATGCACGCACAGCTCCTGTAAAGGGCATTCCCTTAAAATATTAGGGTCTGTCTCTTCCTCTGTCTCTCAGAGTGACTTTTGCTTTGCAATAGACTTCTTCACCTGCCTTTACTTTGGACTAGCTCTCAAATTCTTTTGTGCAGTGAAGTCAAGAACCTGAACCGGTCCATCGACAACACTACCAAGATTGAATTAGGAAGAAAAAGAAAACTTGAACAGACTAGTAACAAATAATGAGATTGAATCATTAATAAAACGTTTCCCAACAAAGAAAAGTCCAGGACCAGATGGTTTTTCTGCCAAATTCTACAAACCTTACAAAGAAGAACTAATACAAATTCTCCTCAAACTATTCCAAAAAAATTGAAGAGGAAGGAATTCTCTCTAATTCTTTGAGGCCAGCAATACTCTGATACCAAAACCAGACAAGGCCACAATAAAAAAAGAAAAGTACAGGCCAATATCCCTAACGAACACAGATGCAAAATCCTCAACAAAATATTAGCGAACCAAATTAAACAGCACATCAAAAAAAATAGTATGCCATGATCAAGTGGGATCAAGAGATGCAAAGACAGTTCAACATACACAAATCAATAAACATTATAGATCACATTCAGCAGAATGAAGGATAAAAACCATATGAGCACACCCATGGACTCAGAAAAAAAATTGGATAAAAATTCGACATCCCTTCATGATAAAAACACTTAATAAACTAGACATAGAAGGAACATACCTAACATAAGAAAGGCCATATATGACAAACCCACAGCTAACATCATAGCAAGTAGGGAAAAGCTAAAAGCCTTTCCTCTCAAAACTGAAACTAGTTAAGGATGCCTACTTTTACCACTCTTACTCAGCACAGTACTGAAGTCCTAGAGAGAGCAGTCAGGCAAGAGAAAGAAATACAAGTCATCCAAATTAGAAAAGAGAAAGTCAAATTGTTTCTTTTTGCCAGTGACACGATGTTTTATTTAGAAAAAACTAAAGACTTCATCACAAGGTCAGGAGATCGAGACCATGGTGAAACCCCGCCTCTACTAAAAATACAAAAAAAAAAAAAAAAAAAAGCCGGGGAACCCGGGAGGCGGAGCTCGCAGTGAGCCGAGATAGCGCCACTGCACTCCAGCCTGGTGGACAGAGCGGAGAAAGACTTCACCAACCGACTCTTAGATCTGATAAAAAAAAAAGTTCAGTAAAGTTGCAGAACACAAAATCAACGTATAAAGGTCAGTAGTGTTTCTATACACCAATAATGAACTCCCTGAAAAAGAAACCAAGAAAGCAATCCCATTTACAATAGCAACAACAACAAAAAATACCTAGAAATAAATTTAACCAAGAAAGTTAAAGATTTCTACAAGGAAAACTACAAACACTGATGAAAGACAATGAAACTGACTCAAACTAATGGAAAAACATCCCGTGATCATGGATTCGAAGAACTAACATCATTAAAATGACCAGACTCCTTAGAGCAATCAGCAGATTCAGTGCAAGCCTTATCAAAACATCAGTGACAATTTTCACAGAAATAGAATGAACAATCCTACATTATACATATGGAACCAAAAAGGAGCCTGAAAAGGCCAATCAGTCCTGAGCAAAAAGAACAAAGCTGGAGGTATTACACTACCTGACTTCAAAATATATTACAAGTCTATAGTAACCAAAACAGCACAGTATCAGTACAAAATCAGACACATTGGCCAATGGAACAGAATAGAGAACCCAGAAACGAACCCACATATCTACTGCCAACTGCTTTTCAACAAAGGCACCAAGAACATACACTGGGGAAAGGACACCCTCTTCAATACATGGTGCTGGGAAAATTCGACATCCATATACAGAAAAAGGAAACTAGATCTCTATTTCTCATCATATGCAAAAAATCCACTCACAATGGATTAAAGACTTAAATACAAAACCCAAAACCATAAAACTACTAGAAGAAAACATAGAGGAAGCACTCCAGAACTTTAGGCAAAAATTTTATGGCTAAGACCCCAAAAGCACAGGCAACAAAAACAAAAATAGACAAATGGAACTATATTAAACTAAAAAGCTTCTGCACAGCAAAGGAAACAATCAATAGAATGAAGAGACAACCTGTTGAATAAGAGAAAATATTTGCAAAATATTCATTCAGTGAGAGACTAATATCCAGGATATACAAGGAACTCAATTTTCTCTCTCTCTCTCTCTCTCTCTCTTTTTTAAGGAACACAACTCTTAATAGCAAACAAACAAACAAATTCCATTAAAAAGTGGCAGAGGATCTAAATAGACATTCCTCAAAAGAAGACATACAAATGGGCAACAGGCATATGAAAAAAATGCTCAACATCACAAATTATCAGAGAAATGCAAATCAAAACCACAATGAGATATCATCTTACTCTAGATAGAATGGCTATAATTAAAAAGACAAAAAATAATAGATGCTGATGTCAACCTAAAATAATCAAAAGGGTCAGAATCTAGTTTAAAGAGAGTTTATTCAAGCACAAAGTTTGAGGATAGGCCACCCAGGAAGTAGATTCCAAAGAACACAAGTCTGTGTTCTGAAGTGTACAAGTTTGGGATCGCTAATAGGACCACATGTAGGAAAGCTTAACAGAATTTCAGTGTCTTTCTATGTAAGACTGAATGCATAGTTACAACAATCTAATTAGTTGAGGCAGTCTTTTTCTTTCAAGAAAGGTATATTTAACATTCCACATTGAAGATGTAACAGTCATGGGGTTGTGGGTGCCATCTGGTCTTAGGTACAGAACAATAAAGGAAGCAGTTCATCTTTATAGAGGAGTGACTGGAAGGAGGAGAAGGTCTGGTCTCTGGTCTCTCCTAGTCATTTACTAAACAACAGCAATGAGGAAGAGAACTAATCTATAAGAAGCAGAATAGCAAACAAGCTACATCGCTCAGCCTCCAGGGCTTAACTTCCCCCTTCACGTAATACATTTAGAAGGTCCTGAAATTTTTTTTCTTTTCTTTTTTAAAATTGAGACAGGGTCTTGTTCTATCACCCAGGCTGGAGTACAGTGGCATGATTGACCTCCTAGGTTCCTTCCTCAGCCTACTGAGTAGCTGAAACCATAGCCATGCACCACTATGCCTGGCTAAGTTTTTCATTATTTGTAGAGACAGGTTCTCCCTATCTTGCCCATGCTGGTCTCAAACTCCTGGACTCAAGTGATCCGCACACTGTTGGTGGGAATGTAAATTAGTACAGCCATTATGGAAAACAGTATGGAGGTTTCTCAAAAAACTAAAAACAATTACCAAACGATCCATCAATCCAAAGAAAATATGCTCTATTTACACAATGAAATATTATTTGGTCATATAAAAGCACAAAACCAAGTCATCTACAGCAACACGGATGGAACTGGAGGCCATTATGTTAAGTAAAGTAAGCCAGACCCAGAAAGATAAATATGGCATGTACTCATTCATATGTGGGGGCTAAAAAAGTTGACCTCAAGGAGGTAGAGATTATACTGATAGCTACCAGAGGCTAGGATGCATGCAGGTATGGGTGTGTTTGTGAGGGGCTGGTGGGGCAGGGGACAGAATGAAGAGAGGTTGCTTAATAGGTATAAGCATACAGTTAGATAGACGAAATAAGTTCTAATGTTCGACAGCAGAGTAGGTTGACTAAAGTTAACAACAATGTATTGTATATTTCAAAATAGCTAGCAATGAGGACTTGAAATATTCTCCACACACAGAAATGATAAATGCTCAGCCAGGTGTGGTGGCTCACACCTGTAATCCCAGCACTTTGGGAGGCTGAGGTGGGCAGATCTCTTGAGGCCAGGAGTTCAAGACCAGCCCGGCCAACATGGCAAAACCTTGTCTCTACTAAAAATACAAAATTTAGCCAGGTGTGGTGGCATGCACCTGTAATCCCAGCTACTTGGGAGGCTGAAGCGCAATAACATCTTGAACCTAGGAGGCGGAGGTTGCAGTGAGCCAAGATTATGCCACTGTACTCCAGCCTGGGTGACAGAGTGAGACTCCGTCTTCAAAAAAAAGATAAATGCTTGTGGTGATGGATAGCCCAAACACCTGACTTAATCGTTACGCATTCTGTGCACGTTACAAAATACCACATGGGCCGGGCGCGGTGGCTCACGCCTGTAATCCCAGCACTTTGGGAGGCCGAGGCGGGCGGATCATGAGGTCAGGAGATCAAGACCATCCTGGCTAACATGGTGAAACCCCATCTCTACTAAAAATACAAAAAAAAAAAATTAGCCGGGCGTGGTGGCGGGCGCCTGCAGTCCCAGCTACTTGGGAGGCTGAGGCAGGAGAATGGTATGAACCCGGGAGGTGGAGCTTACAGTGAGCCGAGATCGCGCCACTGCACTCCAGCCTGGGTGACAGAGCGAGACTCCGTCTCAAAAAAAAAAAAAAATCACATGTACCTCCCCCATGTGTATGTAAATATATTTAAAATATTTTTTGAAATGTAAAAATATTATGCATTAATAAAAAGAATTGTTTAAAAAGAAAAAAAAGATTTGTAACATTTTTTGAGAATGGTATCTCAAGACTGGTTTATTAGCATTTCTTTTTTTTTTTAAGGAACAGGGTCTTGCTGTTTTCCAGGCTGCAGTCCAGTAGTACAGTCATAGCTCACTGCAGCCTTCAACTCCCACACTCAAATGAACCTCCTACCCCAGCTTCCTGAGTAGCTAAGACTACAGGTGCATGCCACCACAACCGGCTAATTTTTAAATTTTTTTTGTAGAGATGGGATCTTACTATGTTACCCAGGCTGGTCTTGAATTCCTGGGCTCAAATGATCCTCCTGCCTCAGCTTCCTGAGTAGCTGGTACTACAGGCACACAGCACCATGCCAGGGCAATACAGTTGAAATTTTAAAATACAGCTGGTTCTCAACTTACAACAGGGCTACATCCTGATAAACCCATCGTAAGTCGAACAAACTGTATATTAAAAATGCATTTAATCCTGGCATTACAGCAGATGGTTCCCAACTTATGATGGTTCAATCTACATTTTTTCAACTTTATAATGGTGTAAAAGCAATGGGCATTCAGTATAAATGGTAACTTCATTATAAGTTGTAAGGAGCTCCTCAATTTATAATAAGATTACTTCCCAATAAATACGTCATGATGTCGAAAATTCCTAGGTTGAACCTTCCGTCGTAAGTCAGGGAGTGCTTGGATAAAGCTTTTAATAGATCATTTTTTAAAATACTCTTTTTTTTTTTTTTTTTTTTGAGACGGAGTCTCGCTCTGTCCCTCGGGCTGGAGTGCAGTGGCCGGATCTCAGCTCACTGCAAGCTCCGCCTCCCGGGTTTACGCCATTCTCCTGCCTCAGCCTCCCGAGTAGCTGGGACTACAGGCGCCAGCCACCTCGCCCGGCTAGCTTTTTTGTATTTTTTAGTAGAGACGGGGTTTCACCGTGTTAGCCAGGATGGTCTCGAACTCCTGACCTCGTGATCCGCCCGTCTCGGCCTCCCAAAGTGCTGGGATTACAGGCTTGAGCCACCGCGCCCGGCTTAAAATACTCTTAAAATCACATTTGCATATTAACTTGCAGTTTACTTGATGTAACCTTCAGGAAACTTACCAAACACATAAGACTGTCACGTTCCTGGGTTATATTTTCTGCCAGGCCAACAAGGTTTGCCAGGTACTGGTGAGCAGACATTTCGTTCCCCATGGCTTTTTCCACCTGCTTTTTGAGGACCTCAATCTTCTTTTGAGATTTCCTAGAGAGTTACCCCAAATGGTAGAACAAAAACCCATTAGTTTACACAGCTAGGGCATGGTGAATAACCGTATTACAAAAACGGCAAGTATGTTAGCATTTCAATATTATTCTTCAGCAACCTAAATCTTCTATTAAGTTTCAAGGTGAGAAGTAACTGAATTTGAAACCAAGCATAATTAGTGACCCCAACTCAAGTTAATAAGAGGAGTTCCAAATGTCTAACAATTAATAGGCTCTTTTTTTTTTTTTTTTTTGAGACACAGTCTTGCTCTGTCGCCAGGCTGGAGTGCAGTGGCATGATCATGGCTCACTGCAACCTCCACCTCCCAGGTTCAGGTGATTCTCATGCCTCAGTCTCCTGAGTAGTTGGGATTAGAGGCATGTGCCACCATACCCAGCTGATTTTCTGTATATATATATATATACAGAAATATATATATATATATATATATTTTTAAGTAGCCAGGGTTTCTCTCTGTTGGCCAGGCTGGTCTTGAACTCCTGACCTCAAGATCTGCCCATCTCAGCCTCACGAAGTGCTGGGATTACAGGCGTGAGCCACCGCACCTGGCCCATAGGCTCATTAAGTATTATTCTATTA
This sequence comes from Piliocolobus tephrosceles, assembly GCF_002776525.5. Lineage (NCBI taxonomy): Eukaryota > Metazoa > Chordata > Mammalia > Primates > Cercopithecidae > Piliocolobus > Piliocolobus tephrosceles. The sequence goes on along the minus strand of NC_045454.1, from coordinate 24,316,218 downwards.
ACTTTCTGGTTCATGTTCTAAAAGGCACTTTTGAAAAAAAAGATCCAGAAATTCCAAAGTAGACTTTTAGGAAATGGTTAGGAAAGAGCTCCTAGAACTTTGAGTCTTAGGGTTATCATATGACTCTCAACCGTATTTGAATTATAGACTTGAGAAATGTTGGTTAACACTGGTTAACAGAAACAATACTTATTATATTGATACCAATAATTATACTTATTGTACTGATATCCAGTAATTTCAATTACCCTTTTCTGTTTTATAGCGACTATTAGAAAAAGAAAAGATTAAAATAAATGAAAAAGAAAAGAAAAGATTAAAACAAATGAAATGGAATATTCTTCATTGGCCTTTTTTCTTTCTTGAGACAGGGTCTCACTCTGTCACCCAGGCTGGAGTGCAGTGGTGTGATCTCGGCTCACTGCAACCTCTGCCTCCCAGGCTCAAATGATTCTCCTGCCTCAGCCTCCCAAGTAGCTGGGGCTACAGGTGCGTGCTACTACCGCCTGGCTAATTTTCGTATTTTTAGTAGAGGTGGGGTTTTGCCATGCTGGTCTTGAACTTCTGACCTCAAATGATTCACCTGCCTCAGCCTCCCAAAGTGCTGGGATTACAGGAGTGAGTCACTGCACCCAATCCATTTGTCTTTTTTACTATTGAAAATAAAAGCAACTTAAAGGAAAAAAGATACAAACCTATTGATTTTCTGTGCTCGTTCAAGTTCGGCTTCTAGTGCTTTGTTTTGCTCTGTCAAGCTGTTCTTCTCTAACAGCAGGCTCTTCTTCTGCACTTGCAGGACTGTCAGCTTCTCCATCAACTCCTCCATCTCAGCCCTTTCTTTCTCTTCTTCCTTCTGTAACTGACTGAAGGACAAAAACATTACAGGATTGTATTCAGCACAATGAAGCTAAAATGGGGCAGTCACACAATGAGGCAGATGAGTGATAACAGCCCAGCCCTCCAGCCACTGGGTGGGTCACTTGGAAGGCCTGGGTGGAAACATCTCTCCATCCTGGGCCCTAGAGGACCTGGGACCAAGCTGCTAGAGCATGGGAGAGAGGGCGTGGCTGGGCACACACTGTGTGTGTGTCTGTGTGGGACAGGGTCTCACTCTGTTGCCCAGGCTGAAGTGCAGTGGCACAATCACGGCTCACTGTAGCTTCAAACTTCTGGACTCAAGCGATCCTCCTACCTCAGTCTCCCAAGTTGCTGAGACCACAGGCACACACAATGGCTGGCTAATTTTTGTATTTTTTGTAAAGATGAGGTCTCACTATGTTGCCCAGGCTGGTTTTGAGCTCTTGGGCTCAAGTGATCCTCCTCCCTTAGCTTTCCAAAGAGCTGAGATTACAGGCATGAGCCACCACACCTGGCCACACACTTCTTTGACGGTGATCATCTAACCTCTAACCTCTTTTTCTCCCACAGTTTTGGCTTATGTCTCTCTCTCTGTCTCTGTCTCTCTCTGTCTCTGTCTCTCTCTGTCTCTGTCTCTCTCTCTCTCTGTGTGTGTGTACACGCTATACCTTCCAAAAAAATCTAAGATAGCTCTATTTTTTTTTTTTTTTGAGACGGAGTCTCGCTCTGTCGCCCAGGCTGGAGTGCAGTGGCCGGATCTCAGCTCACTGCAAGCTCTGCCGCCTGGGTTTACGCCATTCTCCTGCCTCAGCCTCCTGAGTAGCTGGGACTACAGGCGCCCGCCACCTCGCCCGGCTAGTTTTTTTTTGTACTTTTTAGTAGAAACAGGGTTTCACTGTATTAGCCAGGATGGTCTCGATCTCCTGACCTTGTGATCCGCCCGTCTTGGCCTCCCAAAGTGCTGGGATTACAGGCTTGAGCCACCGCGCCCGGCCCAGATAGCTCTATTTTTTATATGGTTGTAAATGCCAGATTTAAAAAAAAAAACCTGCTAAAACTATTTTTTCCACAATAATGTAATTATAAATACATGTTTTTAAGACAAAAGAAACAAAGAACAAAGGGGCACTTATTTTGTTGAACACCAGCTTGGGTGTTACTGAATTTGCATAGAGAGTAACTTGGGATAGGGGCTGCATCCTTTACCAGCACAGCAGAAATACACAACAATGTATGATTTTAAGGTTTGTCAACTATAACTGTAAAACATACAAAATCCAGGATTCATTTCTTTCACTGAAAATTTACTTAACTATTATTTTATTGGATAAATTGTTGAACTGGATTAACGATAAAAGGTTAAAGAAGAATGTTGAAAATACCAAGACTTCTGCTTGCAGCCAAGATAGAGTTACAGAGACCAGATTTACCCTCAGCTAGAAAACCAGGCAAAACAGAAGAAACCACAGTTTTCAGACTTTGGACAATAGGCGAGGCAGGACTGTGATCCTGAAGGGAAGGGAGAGCAAGGCGAGTGCTGCAAGTGCTCCCTCTACCTTCCTGTCTGGCAGACACCTGCTGAGCCCAGGAGCCAGCGATCCAAGAGCAGGGAGGTCACGGCAGCTGGAATTTCCAGGGCAGGGCAGAGGGCGTTTCACAGAGGGAGAAAGGGCTCTGGAGATCTTGAGGGGTCTTTGGCTGGGTACTGATCTGTCCGTGTGTAAGAGGAAACTGCCTAAAGCCGGGGAAAGAAACACTACAAACAGTAGGCAGAACAATTTCTGACACACACAAATAATGGGAAATAGTTCATGCACCCACCAGTCAGAATGGAAAGACCTTATAATAAAAGAGATATTGGATAGAATCCTTAAAGGAGTGTTACTGTCGTAGTAGTGGGGCTAACTTAGCCCTAGACTAGAGGTTGCTTTGGGCCTACCCTAACAAAAGTCAGCTTTGAAAGAATCCAGTTTAGCCACGTGCAGTGGTTCACGCCTGTAATCCTAGCACTTTGGGAGGCTGAGGTGGGAGGATTGCTCAAGCCCAGGACCTCAAGACCAGCCTGGGCAACATAACAAGACTCTGTTTCTACAAAAAAAAAAAAAAAAAAAAAAAAAAAAAAAAAATTGAAAAAGAAAAAAGACAAGAGAAAGTAAAAAAATAAAGAATCCAACAATTACCTAGTGGCTTAAGTGTGCACCAGAATGAAATCTAACACTATTTAAAGCAATGCAATAAGTCTAACATCCTGCAACATAAAATCTACACCATCCAGCACCCAATCAAGCATGAGAATAGGCAATAAAATACGATCCATGATCAGGAGGGAAAAAAAATCAACAGAACAGATCTGGAAGTGAAAGAGATGATGGCATTGGCAAACAAAGGTTTTTAGAAAAACATGCTCCTACATTTGAAAAAGAAGAGAAAAACAGCACGCTGGGGACAGAGATGGAGAATACAAAAAAAGACTCAAATGGATCTTTCTTACAGAGATGGGAAAAATCATTACGCGAAGTGAACAATACATTGGATGGGACTAACAGCAGATTAGATTGTAGAAGGACACAAGATTTGTGAAGTTGAAGACATAGTAATAGACACTGTCTGATTGAAGCCCAGAAAGAAACAAGTGTGGGCAAAAAATGAACAGAACAATCAACAGGACAACATCAAGCGGTCCAGGAGAGGTGAGAGGGAAAAACAGAAGAGAACGTTCAAGAAATAATAGCCAAAAGAGATTTCCAAACTTGATAAAAAGTAAACACTGATAGCCCCAAGAAGCTGAATGAACTTCATGGAGAGTAAAGAAACCATGCTGCCGGGGTGTGGGGCCCCCCACTGTAATCCCAGCACTTCAGGAGGCCAAGGCAGGAGGCTCCCTCAAGGCCTCAAGGCCAGCAGGAGGCTCCCTCAAGACCAGCCTAGGCAACATAACGAGACTCTGTCTCTACAAAAAAATTTAAAAATTAGCCGGGAGCAGTGGCACATGCCTATAGTCCCAGCTACTTGAGAGGCTGAGGCAGGAGGATCACTTGAGCCCAGGAGGTCGAGGCTGGGGCAAGCAGTGATCACACCACTGCACTCTAGCCTGCCCAACAGAGCCAGACCCTGTGTAAAAAAGGGTCTGAAAGAAAGAAAGAAGCCATGCTAAGGCATATCCCAGTTAAAATACTGAAAACCAGTGACGATGAAAAATTCTTAAAAGAAGCCTCAGAGAAACGTTTTCAGAAGAATACAGATAACCGTGACAGCAGATTTTCATCATAAACGATGCAAGCCAAAAACCTATGAACAGTCAGCATCTTTAAAACTGAATGGAAAAAAACCCACAAACTACCAAAAATCTGTCAGCTTGGAATTCTTCACCAAGTGAAATCATGTAATCAATGAAGTTTCATAATTTTCCCAACAGAAGTACTGTAAATCTTTTCACACCTATTTGTGAAGCTTTGTCAATGGTTCCTTCCTTCCTTCTTTATTTTTCATTAAAAAATTTTTTTCTCATCATGATAACTTATCATTACCTTAGTTTTCAAAATATCTTTTTTTTTTCAATGGAGTCTCGCTCTATTGCTAGGCTGCAGTGCAACGCCTCGATCTCCGCTCACTGCAGCCTCCACCTCCCAGGTTCTCCTGTCTCAGCCTCTCAAGTAGCTGGGATTACAGGTCTGTGCCACCATCCCCAGCTAACTTTTGTATTTTTAGTAGAGACGGGGTTTCACCATGTTGGCCAAGATGGTCTCGATCTCTTGACCTCATGATCCGCCTGCCTCGGCCTCCCAAAGTGCTGGGATTACAGGCATGAGCCACCGTGCCTAGCCCCAAATACCATTTTCTACATGTTTTTTTCCTACAAAGAAATACAATTAATTTTTATAAATTTTGTTTTGAACAATTTTGCTAAAATCTCTTACTATTTTTAATGATTCGTAGATTTGTTTTCTACAGATAGAATTATATCATTTATGAATAATGACACTATTGTTTTCCCTTTTTCCAAACCTCCTAAGTTTTTCATGCTACGTGTGTCAGTTACCACTCGGTAGCCAGTGCTGTTAATGTTGTCAGAAATGGTGTCAGAGGGCAACCTTGTATTGTTTCCAATCTCAATAGGAAACCTTTCAACATTTCACCAATTGGTGTGATCTTTTTTGTAGTTTTATTTTTTAATAGAACTTTAGAATGTTAGAATTTAATAGAAGTTTTACATCTACATTCATAAGTGAAATGAAAAGTAATTTTCCTTTCTTATACTATCACTGTTGGGTTTTGGTATCAAGGTTATACTAACCTCATTAGATTAAGAAGCATTAATTCTTTTTCTGTTTCTAGAAAGATTTATGTAAGACTGAAATTATTTCTTCCTTGAATATTTGTAGAACTCTCTAATGAAGGTATCTAGGCCTGGATTTTTCAAGGGAAGATTTTTTAATTCAATTCTTTTAATGATTACAGGACTATTCAGGTATTCTTTTTCTTTTTGAGTCAGTTTTAAGGTAAGTTTTCAAGAATTTGACTATTTCATCTAAATTTTCAAATGTATTGACATAAATTATTTCTAGGTGCACACAAATTTAAATTTGTGTGAATTGTACTTGGTAAGTTGAGCCTTTTATCTTTATGAATCATCCTCTTTGCTTAGCATTTTTGTTTTGTTTGTTCTGTTTGAGACAGGGTCTCACTCTGTTGCCCAGGCTAGAGTGCAGTGGTGTGATCACTGCTCAGTGCAGCTTCAAACTCCTGGGCTCAAGTCATCCTCCTGCCTCAGCCTCCTGAGTAACTGGGATTACAGACAGTGAGCCATCACACCCAGTTAATTTTTAAATTTTTTGCAGAGACAAAGTCTCCCTATGTTACCCAGGCTGGTCTTGAACCTCTGGGCTGAACCACCATGCCTGGCCTAAGTAGTATTTTTTACACTAACATCTACCTTGTTAGAGATTAAGATTTACCATCCCTGTTTTGGTTTGTACTTGAGTAGTACTGTTTTTCCTGCCCTTTTAATTTTGACCTTTCTCTATCCTTATGCTTGGGACATACATCTTAAAGACAACACAGTTGTGCTTTAGTTTACACTGTGACATTCTTTGTCTTTTAACTGGAGTATTTTGTCCATTTAGTGTATCTACTACTGGTATGTTTGGTTTTAAATCTACTTTTTACTTTTTGTAATCTAAGGTTTTACTTTTTGTTTTCTGTTCTTCCCTTGCCTACCTTTCACTTTCCTGCTCTTATTTGGATTATTTTTTAATGATTCTTTTTATCCCAATACTAGTTTAAAAGTTATATACATTGTTTCCAGAAATTTCATCATGCATATTTTCAAGTTATAAAATTAGTCAACACTTTTATCCTCTTCTGAATGATATAAAGACTTTAGAACACAAACTCCATGTGCCTTGTGCCTGATTATATGTTATTATTGTTGTGCCTTTTAATTTTATGTATTCTTAAATCCCCAAAGATATTACCATTTTAAAGATTCGATGTTCATTACATTTATCTATATATTTACCACTACCATTTACTTTCATTTTACTTCCTTCTTGCTTCTTAGGCATCCTGCCTGGAATCAACCATCTCCTCCTCAGGGGCCTCCCTCGAACACTGTATCTAAAGCAGTCCTCTTGACTGCAAGTCTCTCTCCATCTTATTATCCTCATATATAGATACATATATAAATATATATATAAATACTATTTACTTATATAAATATATATACATATATATATAAACAGAACATCTTTAAGAGTAAGAATTCTTAATTTTGGCTATTGTGTGTTTCAGTTATAAAAATTCGATTAGTTTCTTTTTCAAATCCACTATGTCATGTTTTGTAGTTCCCTGAAGAAATTTTGGAGCTTCTCTGTCTCAGACTCCTGGGCCAAGAGATCCTCCTGCCCTGGCCTCCCAAAGTGCTAGGATCACAGGCGTGAGTCACTGCACCCGGTCTCACCCCAGGACTTTCTTAAAACCCTTCCAGATGAAACGAAACACTTTTATGACCTGTGCTTTAAGGACTAAAGACCAGGGGCCAGGCATGGTGGCTCATGCCTATAATCCCAACACTTTGGGAGGCCAAGGCAGGAGGGTCACTTGAGGCCAGGAGTCTGAGACCAACCTGGGCAACACAGCAAGACCCCACCTCTACAGAAATACTTAAAAATTAGCCCCTCAATTGATCCACCTGCCTCGGCCTCCCAAAGTGCTGGGATTACAGGCATCAGTCACCGTGCCCAGCCCCATTTTTCTTTTCTACTGTATTTTTACTGTACTTTTTCTGTTTAGATATGTTTAGATACACGAATACTTACCATTGGTTTATAGTTGCCTGCAGTGTTCAGTACAGTGACATGCTGTGCAGGTGTGTAGCCTCGGAGCAAACAGCTCCAGCATCTAGCCCAGGTGTGCAGGAGGCTATGCCATGTGGCTTTGTGTGAGTACACTCTGTGATGCCCACACAATGACGAAATCACAAAATGATGAGTTTCTCAGAACGTATCCCCATTAAGTAACACACGATTGTGTTCTGATACCCCCCTAGATGTAAGTAAAGAAGGTATAAAAAGTTTAAAAAGAAGTCACTAATGGTGAAGGCAGGGGGAGAAATGACCATTTTAAAATAACAAAGATGCCACCAAATCTTTTTTTAGTGGAAATTGGAGAAAGACTTTTGTGGCTCAGAATGAACTGGCTGGGGAGGGAAAGCCTTTATGGCAGCTTTGGCTCAGCGGCTTTGGGCACAGAGTTCATAGGTGGGTCGAGGGTAGAGGAATGACAAGGATAGGGCCGGGGATGTGACCCTAACGGGCTCTCCCATGGAAGGGGCGGTGTTTGGAGAGAGAATTTATATCATAGAGAGGGGCAGGAATTCATCAGAGCTAGAATATGTGGATTCCATGAAGACCTAGTAGAAAAATAGACAAAATGAGGAGTAGGAAATTGAGTGTTTTTGTTTTGGCTACGGAAGCCAAGGACACCTTGGAGTGAGGCTCAAGGGAGTAGAAGTGCCCTCCGACAGTCTCCACTAGGGAGCCCCTTCCCATGCTAGCATCATAATAGAGATAGGCCACATGCAGAATACGCACTGATTTATCAGCAAAGCAGCTGCTGAACCAGCGCTTACACTGGGGGAATGTCTGGGGAGGAGTTTGGGAAAGGGTTATGCCTCAGGCAAAGGTGAGGTCATGAGGACAAGATTTTTGTGCAGGGATAAAAAGGCTTATTGAACCTCTGCAGGGCAAGCCTCGAGGTGTGGTGTGTATGTGTTCTTTCGCCTACCCTGGTTGAAAGGAAGGCAAATAATGGGTATTTTGTCTTGCTTCCTCTGCCCATTGGCAACCCTGCATGGAAGGAACAGTGACATGGGAAATGGCACAAGCTCATGTTCCTGGTGAGCTGTCAGTTGGCTTTGGGTTGGACTGGCGGTCGCACCTGGAAGCAGAGATGGCTCTCTTTGCTTTTACTATTTTCTAGAAAGGCTGGGCTTACTCAAGATGAAGGTGGGAGAAAAACAAGGTGTCAACCCACTTCTCTAAGGAAATTTAGCAAACTTTTTTGGGAGAGCTAAAGATTTAGGGGGACAGGTTGTATCTACAAAGGGAAGCCTTTATCCTGGCTTTTGGGAGACCTGTATCCTAAAGTGAAGCTGACCATTGCATGCACCTTATCTATATACACAGAGGCCTGCTCAGCAGCCAGGGAGATGCCTGCACAGGGAACCACCAGGGCAGAAAATCCCTCAACTGACACAGTATACACCAAGTACCAGTAGTTCCTCTTCCTAAAATCAGAACAGATGACTAGATGTGAACAAGCAACAAGGATCATTAGGTGTGGTGAAAGAAATTGCAACATGAAAGACAGATCCAGATAAGCAGAGAAGCTCAAGGGAAACTGAGTTAACACAGAGGACTAAGGAGGCTTTAAAAGAACAAAATGCCATGAGAAAAGAAAGTATAGCCATTAAAGAAGAGCCAGACTAAACATGATTACCAGAATTTTAAAAATATCACAAGGGCTGAAAGATATATTTGAGGAACCTCTCAGAACTAAGGAAACAAACGATTGGGAAATGGAGATAAAAGGTACTAGAAGTGGACAACCCATCCAGGAGGTCCAGCCTTAGGTCATCAGGAACCTCAGAAGGATACGAGAGACAGCAGAAAGGAAGAAGTGAATAGCTGAAGGGCATTTGCAGACCTCTGAAGACCTTGGGGGATTCACTGCAGAGGTACCCACTGCAGCAAATGAAAAAAAGACCCCCACACCTAATGAAATATCAGTTAATCAAGATTGATGAGATAGGCCAGGCGCAGTGGCTCATGCCTGTAATCCCAACATTTTGGGAGGCTGAGGTGGGCAGAATGCTTGAGGCCAGGAGTTCAAGACCAGCCTGGACAACATGGTGAAACCCCATCTCTACTAAAAATACAAAAATTAGCCAAGCATAGTGGCACACTCCTATAATCCCAGCTACTCAGGTGGCTGAGGCATGAGAATTGCTTGAATCCAGAAGGCAGAGGTTGTAGTGAGCCGAGATCATGCCACTGCACTACTCTAGCCCCCGGGTGACAGAGCGAGACTCTGCCTCAAAAAAAAAAGAAGAAAGAAAGAAAGATAAAAATGGATAAGATAAAAATGGTGCATGCCCTATACAGGGCATGAATGGAGCTTGCAGGATTGGTTGCTTTGGGTGAGTCAGTGAGTGATGAGTGAATGTGAAGGCCGAGGACATTACTATACACTCTCGTAGACTAACTACTGTACAATTAGGCTACATTTAAATTACTTTAAAAATTTTTTCTTCAATAATAGATTAATTTTAGTATACTGTAACTTTTTACTTTATAAACTTTTTAATTTTTTAACTTTTTGACTTTTTTATAATACAGTTTAAAACACATTGTACAGCTGTACAAAAATATTTTCTATTTTTATATTCTTACTCTCAAGCTTTTTTCTATTAAGAAAATTTTTAAAACTTTCTAGACATTCTTTTAAAAAATGAAGAACAAATGCCACAGGGGTCTAGGCCTGCAGAGGGGCAGGATAATCAATATCACTGTCCTCCACCTCCATGTCTCATCCCACTGGAAAATCTTCAGGGGCAGTAACATGCATGGAGCTTTCACCTCCTGTGATAACAATGCCTGCTTCTGGACACCTCCTGAAGGAACCGCCTGAGCTTGTTTTACAGTTAACTTTATTTTTTCATAAGTAGAAGGAGTACATTCTAAAATAACAATAAAAAGTAGGGCAAATACATAAACCAATAACATAGTCACTCATTATCATTATCAAGTATTATGCACCATCCATTACTGCACGTGCTAGGCTTTCACAGGATTGGCAGTGCAGTAGGTTTGTTTACACCAGCAACACCACAAACACAAGAGTAACGCGTTGCTCTACGATGCTACAATGGCTATGACATCACTAAGTGACAGGAAATTTTTGGCCCCATTATAATTGTATGGGACCACTGTCGTATATGTGGTCCACTGTTGACTGAAGCATTGTTACGCGGTACATGACTGTATGTTTATGTAATTATGACACAGCCACAAAAACACGTCGGTCGCTGGAGCAGATGTTTGAGAAACATAAAATTATAAAGATGAACATGATTTCAAAAATATTTCCTTCCTCTATTGCAACAGAAAAGCACATGTCTGGAGACATATGGTGGCTCACGCCTGGAATGTCAGCACTTTGGAAGGCCAAGGTGAGCGGACTATTTGAGCCCAGTTCACGATCAGCCTGGACAACATGGTGAAACCCCATCTAATAAAAATACAAAAAATAGCCAGGAGCTATGGCACGTACCTGTGGTCCCAGCTACTTAGGAGGCTGAAATGGAGGATGGCTTGAGCCCAGGAGGTGGGGGTTGCAGTGAGCCAAGATCGCACCACTGCACTCCAGTCTGGGTGACAGAGGGAGATCTCATCTCAAAAAAGCAAAGCAAAGCACGAGCCCAGCCCAGTCAGCATGTAATAGTAGAGTCAAAACCACTGGGCTCCAGTAGTTGGAATCACCAGCATTTACTAAAGCACCAAGCTTCACATGCACTAGCTCATTTGTTGCCCCACACCAACGCTACGGAGGGAGAAGGAGGAGCTGGAGAGAAACAGAAGTCAATAGGTGTATTCAGTCAACCATTTTGAACTGAAAGACTCACCGTTTAAAACATTTCCCCCTTATTACAAAAGTGAATAGGACACTTGGAAATATAAAAACATACAAGAGGCCAGGCTGGTGGCTCATGCCTGTAATCCCAGCACTTTGGGAGGCCTAGGCAGGCAGATCACTTAAGGCCAGGAGTTCAGGACCAGCCTGGCCAACAAAATACAAAACTAGCCAGATGTGGTACATGCCTGTAATCCCAGCTATAAGCGGGGCTGAGGCATGAGAATCGCTTGAACCCAGGAGGTGGAGGTTGCCGTAAGCCAAGATCGCACCACTGCACTCCAGCCTGGGTGACAGAACAAGACTCTGTCTCAAAAAAAAAGGAAAAAAAAAAAAATTAAAATTACTCATTGTGATGGTTAATTTTATGTGTCACCTTGGCTCAGCTGTGGTGCCCAGTTGTTAGATCAAACACTAGACTTTGCTGTGAAGTATTTTTTTGATGTCATCAACATTTACCGGCCGGGCGCGGTGGCTTACGCCTGTAATCCCAGCACTTTGGGAGGCCGAGGCGGGTGAATCACGAGGTCAGCAGATTGAGACCATCCTGGCTAACCTGGTAAAACCCCGTCTCTACTAAAAAAGCAAAAAATTAGCCAGGCGTGGTGGCGGGCACCTGTAGTCCCAGCTACTTGGGAGGCTGAGGCAGGAAAATGGCGTGAACCCAGGAGGTGGAGCTTGCAGTGAGCCGAGATCGCGCCACTGTGCTCCAGCCTGGGCGACTGAGCTAGACTCCGTCTCAAAAAAAAAAACATTTACAATCAGTTGACTTTAAATAAAGGAGGTTTACTCTCGATAATGTAGGTGAGCCTAATCTAAGGCCTTAAGAGCAAAAATAGTTCTGTCAATGAAGGAGTTCTGCCTCAAAACTGTAAGATAGAGAGCCTGCCTGGGTTTCCAATGGGCTGGCCTGCCATATGAATTTTGAACTTGCCTGCCCCTACAATTGTGTGAGCCAATTTTTAAAAGAAATCTCACTCTCTCTGTCTTTCTCACTAACCTATTGGTTGCTCTTCTCAAAGACCCTGGTTGAAACACAATCTCATCTGCCGAAGATAATTTCTATTAATATTTTCCCATTCTGCCTTTTTTCCATGTACTTACAGTATATATGTAATTTTTTATATATACACATATATAATTTTATAATTTATATAAAACATATAAATATATAAATATAAATATAATATATATAATTATACCTATAATTTATCATATATTATGTATGTTTCCTATACATAGTTAATATATATACCATCTCTCTCTCTCACATACACGATTCTTTTTGACATGAGAAAACAGCCACTATATATATATATATATATATACACATACATATATATTTTTTTTTCACAATGTTGCCCAGGCTGATCTCAAACTCCTAGGCTCAAGCAGTCCTCCCACCCAGACTATTACCAATTGGGCAATTACCAATTACATACATACCATACATATGTATATATATTATATATACACACACATACACATGTAATTATACAAACACATACATTTATACATACATACTAGAATGATCAACTCATTTCACTTTGCCCAGGACATTCCTAGTTTTAGCACTAAAAGTCCCACATCCCGGGAAACCCCTCAGTACCAGGCAAACTGTTACGGCTGGTTACACACACACACACACACACACACACACACACACTTCTTTTTTATTTTGAGACAAAGTCTCGCTCTTGTCTCCCAGGCTGGAGTGCAGTGGTGCAATTTTGGCTCACTGCAACCTCCGCCTCCCAGGTTCAAGCAATTATCCTGCCTCAGCCTCCCAAGTAGCGGGGATTACAGGTGCCTGCCACCATGCCTGGCTAATTTTTGTACTTTTAGTAGAAACAGGGTTTCACCAGGTTGGCCAGGCTGGTCTCAAACTCCTCTCCTCAGGTGATCCACCCAACTCAGCCTCCCAAAGTGCAGGGATTACAAGCGTGAGCCACTGTGCCCGGCCACACACACTTCTTAAAAAATAAAATTGTAATCATTTTCTACGTGCTGTTTTAAAACCTAAACTCCTGACTTAAAATATATATTGTGGCCAGGTGGGCATGTCCCTGTAGTTTTTGTCTTTTTTTTTAGACATGTGGTTTCGCCGTTTTGTCCAGGCTGGTCTCAAACTTCTGGGTTCAAGTGACCTGCCTGCCTCTGCCTCTCAAAGTCTTGGGATTGATTACAGGCATGAGGCACCACTCCCAGCCCAGTTCCACTATTTTAAATTGCCTTTGGTTCTAAAATTAATAAAGGCCAAAACAGCATGAAAAAAAAAAATCACACACAAAGTGCAGACTGCAGCCCTCAAGGAGAGCCAGGCCCTACTTTAATTTACCATTTATTACCAAAGTTATTAAAATAAAAAGAAAGTCAGGCTGGGTGTGATGGCTCAGACCTGTAATTCCAGCACTTTGGGAGGTGAGGCCAAGGCAGGCAGATCACTTGAGGTCAGGAGTTTGAGACCAGCCTGGTCAACACGGTGAAACCCCGTCTCTACCAAAAATACAAAATTAGCCAGGTATGGTGATGCACCCCTGTAATCTCAGCTACTCAGGAGGCTGAGGCAGGAGAATCGCTTGAACCCAGGAGGTGGAGGTTACAGTGTGCTGAGATTGCGCCACTGCATTGTAGCCTGGGCAACAGAGTGAGAGTCCGTCTCAAAAAAAAAAAAATAAAGTCCCATTCTCACTTTCAGACACCTGTGCTGCTCTGCTGTGCATGACCGTAGGTGAAGAAACCCAGAAAGAACTGAACTGAGCAACCTCTCTCCATTCTGCCTATAACCACAGGCAGAGTGACTCATTATACTCGAAAAGTCATTAAATCAGCTGGGCACGGTGGCTCATGCCTGTAATCCCAAAACTTTGAGAGGCTGGGATGGGCAGATCAGTTGAGCCTAGGAGTTTGGGACCAGGCTGGGCAACACAGAAAGACCCTGTCTTGGAAAAAAACAAAAGGCAAAACATTAAATACTTACCTTTTTAATTCATTTACAATTGATTTATGAACTTCCATTGCAATTTTGCCATCCGAGTGTGTTTTGAGTTCTCGGCATTTGGCATGTAAAATCTCCAGCTGTTCCCTGTTCTCCACCAGCTCCTTTTCCTGGCCTTGGGTTTTCGTCTCCAGGAGCATTAGTTGTTTAGTCAGCTTAGAAACTGAAATCAAAAGAGAAGGATAAAAACTTGGCACAGAAGACCTCATAAAGTCTCACAGAAGACTGTAATCCCTGTTACCCGGGAGGCTGAGACAGGAGAATCGCTGGAACCTGGAAGGCAGAGGTTGCAGTGAGCCTAGATCGCGCCACTCAAACACAATTATTGGCTATTAGGAAATACTAATGAAAGTCAGCTGATAAAAATGACCTTTTAAAGATCTTCTGGGCTGGGCGTGATGGCTCACACCTGTCCCAGCACTTTGGGAGGCTGAGGCAGGTGGATCACGAGGTCAGGAGTTCAAGACCAGCCTGGTCAAGTTGGTGAAACCCTGTCTCTACTAAAAATACAAAAATTAGCCAGGCGTGATGGTGGGTGCCTGTAATCCCAGCTACTCAGGAGGCTGAGGCACGAGAAACACTTGAACTAAGGAGGCAAAGGCTGCAGTGAGCTGAGATCATGCCACCGCACTCTAGCCTGGCCAACAGAATGAGACTCTCTCAGAAAAAAAAAAAGATCTTTTGGAGTGTTATAAATTAACACCAAAGGCTTTGTCCTTACAAATTACTGTCCCTACTGGGTAGAGTGACTCATACCTGTAAACCCAGCCCTTTGGGAGGCTGAGGGGAGGATTGCTTGGGGTCAGGAGTTTCAGACCAGCCTGGGTAACATAGTGAAACCCCATCTCTACATAAAAATTAAAAAATGAGCAGGGCATGGTGACATGCGTCTGTGGTCCCAGATATCCAGGAGGTTGAGGCAGGAGGACTGCTTGAGCCCAGGAGTTCAAGACTACAGTGAGCCGTGACTGGGCCACCGCACTCCAGCCTGGATGACAGTGAGACTTTGTCTCCAAAAACAAAAACCAAAAAAGCCAAAAGAAATTACTATCTCTAGGCCGAGACGGGCGGATCACGAGGTCAGGAGATCGAGACCATCCTGGCTAATACGGAGAAACCTCGTCTCTACTAAAAAATACAAAAAAACTAGCCGGGCGAGGTGGCGGGCGCCTGTAGTCCCAGCTACTCGGGAGGCTGAGGCAGGAGAATGGCGTAAACCCAGGCGGCGGAGCTTGCAGTGAGCTGAGATCCGGCCACGGCACTCCAGCCTGGGTGACAGAGCGAGACAAAAAAAAAAAAAAAAAAAAAAAAAAAAAAAAAGAAATTACTATCTCTACATTAAGCACTCACTAAATATATACTTTTAAAAATAAAATCCACTATAATATTTTACCAAAAATGATTCCAGTCTTCAACTAACTGACTTTCCTAAGACTGAAGCCTTAAATCACACATGAGTGTGCAAGCATATGTCATAACATTGTCCCTAAAGCTATAAGATTTTCAGGATTTTTAAGGACATCAAACATGGTTAAACTAAGAACTGGATTTATTATTTTCCTTGCCTTTCCTCATTAAACTTTTATTTTATGTCCTGTATCTAAAGTAAGTCATAAATATTTTCATCCTGTGTTACATAGTTGTATGTAATAAGACATTTCCTGAGCATCTGCTGACACTAGCACTTAGAGGTATTTATTGTAGCATAAAACTGTACATCTCTCTACTCTATGAAAATATCTAACTGGTGACTGGGCATAGTGGCTCACGCCTGCAATCCTAGCATTTTGGGAGGCCAAGGTGGGTGGATCACTTGAGGTCAGGAGTTCAAGACCAGCATGGCCAACATGGTGAAACCCCCTCTACTGAAAATACAAAAATTAGCTGCGAGTGGTGGCACGTGAGTGTAATCCCTGTTACCCGGGAGGCTGAGACAGGAGAATCGCTGGAACCTGGAAGGCAGAGGTTGCAGTGAGCCTAGATCGCGCCACTCTACTCCAGTCTGGGCAACAGAGTGAGACTGTCTCAAAAAAAGAAAAAAAAAAAAAGAAAATATCTAATTGATCAAAGTGAATGGCTGTTTCTGGGCAATGGGAAAACAGCACAGGCAACTCACTGAATCATACAGGTCAAAAGGTTTTCCCTGCCCCATGTGACCAGAAATCCTCTTTCTGTTCAGATCTGGTATGTTCAAGAAAATTAAGCTCAGTAAATAGGAAACTAATGTCATCCCTAACCCTGAAAACAAAGATAAGAGGCTCCACAACTCTGTTTCCCCTCTCCCCTTAACAATGCCAGAGTAAAGCCAAATACTCCTGGGCCACGCAGGTCTCAGGAGAAATCACATGGAGGAAAGTCCTGTGCACCTCTCTGGGAGATGCTCTCATCTTTAAACACAACCTGGTTCTCAGAAACAGGAAGTGCTAGCCCCGCAACTGCAGCAACAGCAGGGGCTGCTCATGGACCTGCCATGGCGTGGAAGGGGCTGCCATTCCAAAAGCAGCTGGAGAGGGAAAACCTCCATCTGCTTCTCGGGGTGCCACGGCCTCATGCAAGATGACTTGTGCTTCAGTTTCCCAGCCTATGCCATTCTTCACTAGGAAAGAAAAATCAGTAAAACAAAGGGAAAAAATGCCACTATCTTTTGTACTCATAAATTGTGGTTTTAAAGCAGAAGTGATGACTCTTAGCCTGGCCTCCTTACAGTTGTGCACTGTCACAGACCGTGAAGCTCCTAGGGGTTGGGAGAGTGCATGGGAAGGCACGGGAAGAGGGACACTCTCGGAAGGCGTCTGACAGAGATCTAATCTGCAGAGATGTCGCCTCCCATGCCCGCAGCACTGAAGGAAGGAAGGACACAGGGGAACTGTTTAGAACGTGAACGGTTCTGCTTATTTACTCATCCAACAAACATCTGGGAAGAGACCCTGTGTTATTTCAGATGTTTACCTCGCATGATCTTTCCCATTTCTAAGGTACTATTTTACCCCAAAACCAGTTCTGCTGAGTCTAGCACTATCCCTGCGAGTGATTTACAAACCCATGGGATGATGAGAGACACTGTGGAGTATGAAAAAGCTATCTATGCATTGACGGTAATGACATGGAAAGGTTATAAACAGCCGCATTTCAGTTAAGAATGTAAAACACGACTTCTCTCATTTTCAATTGGGGCCCCCGGCAGAAGGGAGATAGAAGGGTAAAACGACAATAGTGACATCACTGCATGGCCAGTCCTCGCTGGAAGGACCTCACCTTCTTGGAGGTGCTCCTGGTGGCTGTCCTTGGCTTTCCTTTGCTGAATCTCCAACTGCTCCAGCAACAACTTGTTTTCCTCTAAAACCAGTTTTGCTTGAGTCTGAAGCTGACACCTGCAATTGATTTACAAGATGAAATACTGTGATTCAGGTGCTGAATGGTTACAGAAACACTCTGGAATCTAAAAGGAAGCAATGGGTGCATTATAGGTAATGAATATCAAGCCATGTCTCCATGTTAAACATATTAACACAGCAGCAAATCCTGCCATTTGCAGTCAGTTGGGGAAGGACAGCCGCGAGTCTGAATTACGGACTGCTTCAGAAATGCTTTCAGATGTAGAATTTCAAACATGTACAGAAGTAAAGAGGATGGAGTAGGAGACTCACATGTGCACAGTATCCAGCTTGAATAGTCACTAAATGGCTGATGAGGTTTCATATGTATAAACCTCTAGTCCTGCCACCCACTATATTATTCCGAAGCCCATATGGAACATATTTAAAGAATTTAGTAAGTTCCCATTTTAATTTTAAAATACTCCTTTGTAATCAGTAGCATATTTGCAAAAAAAAAAAAAAAAAAAGACTGTTAGCAGACTTTGAAATGGTTTCTTAGAACTGTATGAATCTGCCCCAGCCTTCCTCTCAAGCACAAGCAAATCCTCTCCTTCCAGTGCAATGTAAACTCCAGCCCACCTCAGTCCTCAAGATCACAAATTCTGATTAGAATGAGCTGAAGGGACCTTAGAAATCATCTAGTGAAATGTTGACCACCCAAAGTACACTGGGTGGTAAGTTTACTTACTAAAGCAGTAAACAATCTCGATTTTCCACTTGAAACCCTAAAGGTAAGGAGGAGGAAGGAAACAGACAAGATGAAAGGAGTCAGGCTGTAACAATGGTGTGGCCCCAACAGTGGCTATGCACTGACTGGCTCCTGAGCACTGTGGGGGTGTCTCTTGCCTGCTACCAGTACCCATGGAGTGGGCTGCCATGCTGTCAGGAGGGGGCTCACCCAAAACTGGTCTGTGCTAGCCTCCTCATTCCCGCCACAAACTGGGCAGCTCCACGATGGTCTGTTTTATGTTTTAGACTTATTTATTTATTTATTGACTTATTTATTTATTGAGAGATAGGGTCTCATTCTGTTGCCCAGGCTGGAGTGCAGTGGTGAGATCTTGGCGCACTACAACCTCCACCTCAGCTTCCTGAGTATCTGAGATTGCAGGCATGCATCACCACACCAAGCTAATTTTTGTATTTGTATTTTTTGGTAGAGACAGGGTTTCTCCATGTTGGCCAGCCTGGTCTCAAACTTCTGACATCAGGTGACCCATTCGCCTCGGCCTCCCAAAGTGCCGGGATCACAGGCGTGAGCCACCATGCCCGGCTGCGTTTTGGACTAATTTATAAGACTTTTTCTTTATTTGTTCATTCCTTCCTTTCTCCCTCCCTGCATTCATTTTATTTTTTATTTTTTAGAAACAAGGTCTTGCTCTGTCACCCAGGCAGGACAGGAGCACAGTGGCACCATCAGAGCTCACTGTGGCCTTGAATTCCTGGACTTAACAGATCCTCCTGCCTCAGCCTTCTGACTAGCTAGGACTACAGTGCATGCCATCATGCCCAGCTAATTTTTAATTGTTTTGTTTTGTTTTTGAGACAAGGTCTTATTCTGTCACTTAGGCTGGTGCACAGTGGTGTGATCATAGCTCAATGCAGCCCAGAACTCCTGGCCCCAAGTGCTCCTCCCACCTCAGCCTCCCAAAGCATTAGGATTACAGGGGTGAACCACTGAGCCTGAGCCATTTCTTTTTAAAATGAAAGGGATTGATCCCCCTCCTAAAAAAAGTTCAAAATCTCAGATTTGGTTCAACACTCCCTCTTATTTTGTTTTATTTATTTATTTTATTATTATTTGAGACAGGGTCTCACTCTGTTACCCAGGCTGGAGTACAGTGGCACGATCTAGGCTCACTGCAGCCTCTGCCTCCTGGGTTCAAGTGATTCTCCCACCTCAGCCTCCCGAGTAGCTGGGATTACAGGCATGCGCCACCATGTCTGGCTAATTTTTATATTTTTAGTAGAGAAGTAGTTTCACCATGTTGGCCACACTGGTCTCAAACTCTTGGCCTCAACTGATCCTCCCGCCTCAACCTCCCAAAGTGCTGGGATTATAGGCATGAGTCACTGCGTCCAGCCTCCCTCTTATTTTATAGAGAAAGAAACAGACCCATTAAGCCTGAGGTTAGCCAGTGATTCAGGGGAAGTTAGGAAAAGAAATATACAAACTTTACTTGCAGCCCAGAAGTTCATTGAGAAATTACTGGCAATCAAGCAGAAAGCGTCTGCTGGGCCAGGTGTGGTGGTTCATGCCTATAATGCCAGCACTTTGGGAGGCCGAGGCAGGTGGATCACCTGAGGTCAGGAGTTGGAGACTAGCCTGTCCAACGTGGTGAAACGTCATCTCTACTAAAAATCCAAAAAAAAATTAGCCAGGCATAGTGGTGGGCACCTGTAATCCCAGGTACTCGGGAGGCTGAGGCAGGAGAATCACTTGAATCCGGGAGGTGGAGGTTGCAGTGAGTCGAGATCACGCTACTGCACTCCAGCCTGGACAGCAGAGCAAGACTTTGTCTCAAAAAAAAAAAAAAAGAAAAGAAAGAAAGCGTCTGCTGAAGTGTGAAGTCTATGTACCAAGTGCTGCATGCAGGTTTAGCAGCCGTGCATGTGTGTAGGTACTGAGAGCAGCAAGGAGCTCTGCCCACCAAGTGTGATGCTCCAGAGCCCAGAGACCCTCCTGCAGCTTGAGGGCAGTGAATTCAAAGAATTGCTCAGGGAGGCCCTGAGCAAGCCTGATGCTCTCACCATGCTGGTGTGGGCCATCATGCTAGAGCAAACGGCAGATTTCAAATCCCAACAAACACAGGATGGGGAATACTGCGGGGCTGTGGATTTGAAAGCAAGGCCTGCCTTTCTTTCCTTTGTTTCATTGATTTTAGTTTAAGGAAATGCAGACAAGTTGGATTTGTAGCTATATACAAGGCTAGGGAAGGAACATGGGGTTCCAGAATCTGACAAGATCTCTTGAGCTCCTTGAAAGCATTTGAAAGCAGGGCCTGCCTTTCTTTCCTGTGTTTCGTTGATTTTATTTTAAGGAAACACAGACAAGTTGGATTTGTGGCTATATACAAGGCTAGGGAAGGAATCTGGGGTTCCAGAATCTGACGAGGTCTCTTGAGCCCCAGCCTGGCTAAGCTGCTTTCCAGGCCACTGTTCAAGGAGGGTGTGAAGGCAGACACACTAGGAACCCTGACGGAAGAAAATCCAAGCTCAGCCAGGGAGGTCACAGAGCACCAAGACCCAGGAGTTGCCTGGGCCAGTCCCACCTGACGCATCGGTGCCTACAAAATCAGGAAGAGCCAATGATAAGAGTGCTGTTGACTCAATTCCAGATTTCTAAACATCACATATAGAAAATACTTCATTTTTTTCCAGTGATGTTAAGGCATTTGAAAACACTAAATATAACATACCTACTCAAAGTGAGTAATTTTTGTTTTCTTAGTCCTGCCTAGATATTGCTTTTAGGCTTTTCAAGACATATACTTTCTCTAATTCAGTTAACAGGCATTTGCTGTTGCTGTGCTAGATGCGGGGCCACACACAAAAATGAGTAGGACACTGGTTCCTGCCCTTGCGGAGTTCACAAAGGAGAAGATGGAGGCAGATGTGGAGGCAGACAGGATAGGCAGGCACAGTGTGGCAGGTACTGGGACAGGGCATGTGTTTAGGGGTACATCAGAACTGGAGACAAGGGGCCGGGTACAGTGGCTCATGCCTGCAATGCCAGCTCTTTGGGAGGCCAAGACGGGAGGATCACTGGAGCCCAAGAGTTTGAGAACAGCTTGGGTAACATAGTGAGACTCTGTCTCTATGAAAAATTTTAAAAATGGCTGGGCATGGTAGGGCACACCTGTAGTCCCAGCTACTTGGGAGGTTGAGGTGGGAGGATGGCTTGAGCCCAGGAGGTTGAGGCTGCAGTGAGCTATGACAGAGCCACTGCACTCCAGCCTGGGTGACAGAGTGAGACCCTAACTCTAAAACAACTTAAGAAACAGAGACGCCGGGCCCGATGGCTCACGCCTATAATCCCAGCATTTTGGGAGGCCAAGGCAGGCAGATCACATGAGGTCAGGAGTTCGAGACCAGCCTGGCCAACATGATGAAACCCCACCTCTACTAAAAATACAAAAATTAGCTGGGCGTGGTGGCACATGCCTGTAATCCCAGCTACTCAGGAGGCTGAGGCAGGAGAATCACTTGAATCCAGGAGGCAGATGTTGCAGTGAGCCGAGATCACGCCACTGCACTCCAGCCTGGGCAACATAGCGAGACTCTGTCTCGAAAAGAAAAGAAAAGAAAAGAAAAGAAAAGAAAAGAAAAGAAAAGAAAAGAAAAGAAAAGGGAGAGGAGAGGAGAGGAGAGGAGAGAAGAGAAGAGAAGAGAAGAGAAGAGAGAAGAGAAACACAGACAAGGGAGCAATAATGGCCTCTCCTGAAGGCAGCACTATAGACAAGCGCCATTCCAGTAGGACCCTAGAGGGTGAGGAGTACAGAGGGGCTTTCGGAGGAAGGACAGGTTGGAAGTGGGGCAACCTCAGTTGTCAGGGAATCTGCCAGGGCAGGGCAGATGGGAGCTGGTCATGCAAGCCTCATGAGCTTTCTGTTTTGGGAGGCCATTTTGAGCTTTCTGTTCTCAAACCCTGGGAGCCATCGTTGGGGCCTAAGAAGGGATGAGACTCTCCAGGTCTGAGATGGAAAAATCACCCTAGAAAAATACCACCTCAGAAAATAAAAGCAGAAAGCAACTATATTTCAGGTTTGAGAACCCACTTAGAATTTTAAAAGTCATCTTTAAAATATAAGTTTAGAATAATTTATTAGGGTTTTATTCATTTTATTAATTTCTTAGAAACTCTCCCTTAAAATATTTTAGTTAAGAATGTAATTATGTATTTGATAATTTTATAACATATTTTCTTATTATCATTTGTTTTAAGTTAGCAAAAGAGCAGAAACACAATGCCACTTGCCATTCCTCACTGGTAACAGCACTACTCTTATTTAACTCTTGGTGCAATTCTTCATTTTCTTTCACCACTTCTTGGACTCGCATCCTAAACATTCTCATTTCCTCCTGAAATAAAATGCACGTAAATTATAACACACACATACCCACGCATCTATATTTCTCAGTTCTGGTGCTGCTGCGGTGGCTAAAATCAAATGGTAACAGCCATTTAGCAAGGTCTCACAATAGGCCAACCTTCAACTCTCGGTACCAGCACAGGTGGTGCCTGCTCTCAGGGAGCCTACAGTCTAGTGAGAAAGCACTAGGACCAAATGCAAGGCCAAGCACAACAGGCAAAGAACCTGGGCTTTCAATATTGGATTCCTAATTTGCTAACATTGTTCTCTAACTGCCGAATACTGATAGAAAAGGCAGAGATGCCTATCAACACTGACATTTTTCCTTTTTTTAAAGATGCAGGATAATAAATTGGAGGTTTTTAGTACAAAAAATAAGATCTTTTTGGCCGGGCGCGGTGGCTCAAGCCTGTAATCCCAGCACTTTGGGAGGCCGAGACGGGCGGATCACGAGGTCAGGAGTTCGAGACCATCCTGGCTAACGCGGTGAAACCCCGTCTCTACTAAAAAATACAAAAAAGCTAGCCGGGCGAGGTGGCTGGCGCCTGTAGTCCCAGCTACTCGGGAGGCTGAGGCAGGAGAATGGCGTAAACCCGGGAGGCGGAGCTTGCAGTGAGCACTCCAGCCGGAGCGACAGAGCAAGACTCCGTCTCAAAAAAAAAAAAAAAAAAAAAAGATCTTTTCATCCTTAATTAAAGCTAGATTTGGTGGGGAAGGGGTTAGTTAGTGTGGGAGTTGAAGGAAGCTCTTAATTTTTTTTTTTTTTTTTTGAGACAGGGTCTTGCTTTGTCGCCCAGGCTAGAGTGCAGTAGTGCAATCATAGCTCACTGCAGCCTCAACCTCCTAGGCTCAAGTGATCCTTCCACCTCAGCTTACCAAGTACCCATGCCACCACGCCTGGCTAATTTTTGTATTTTGTGTATAGACAAGGTTTCGCCATGTTACTCAAGGCTGCTCTTGAACTCCTAGGCTCAAGCAATCTTCTTGCCTCAGCCTCCCAAAATGCTGGGATTACAGGCATGAGCCACCACGTCCAGCCAAGGCTATTAGTTTTGTCCATGACAACCATGAGAAAGTGTCTTACTAGCGTCATCAGTCTGCAGAGCTTAACTGGCCATTAGCCGCAACACGAGGTCTGTCGCTGGGCCGGTTTTGATGCCTAACAGTCTATGTCTGTTTCAGCTCCCAACAGTCTGTGTGTGTGACACTTCAGCTGAGCCTTTGCCATCAGGCCTTTTCCAGTTTCTGTGTCCTGCACTGTCCTTTGGTGAGAATCTGAGGTGCCAATATTTACTCTGGTGTGCCTCTAAAATATTCTACTGCCAGCTGTCAGATGTTTATGCTTACACTCTTTTAACTTAAAGCAGCACTACCAAGTAACTTCTCCTCTCATCCCTCCACCCAGACACACTCACTCACTGCTGGCAGTCCATGTGACTTTTTTGGAACAGGGGTCAGGCAAACTAAAGTGTGCAAACCAGCTGGCTGTTTTTATAAAGTTTTATTGGAACATGGCCTCGCCCATTATTTACATGTTATCCTCAGCTGCTTTCATGGTGCAACAGCAGGGCTCAGCAGGAGCATGGGACATGGACATGGGACAGCATCACTGACGAGAAACAAGCTGGGAGCCTCTTAAAGGACCCTCCCAGCTCAGGATCCCAGAACAACCAACATTTCTTTCACTAGATCCTTCCAATTTCAGGGATCTATACGGACACTTAAATGAGGAACCCAGAGGAATGCAGGAGGCACAGGAAGCCTCTCCAACACCCGCACAGGCTTGGCCTCCTGCGGTTAGAATGAGCTCCACTGCCCAAAGCCATTCCCACAAAACGGCGGTGGACAAGGCAGAAATGGATAAAAACCTCACTTCTTCTCCATTTCCAACAGCTCAGCAATCGGACTTCCCTAGGGTCAGCTCATCCTAGAATTAAGAAGCATCTAAGTTTGTCTAAAACATCTCCAGCCTTTCCTTCCCATGTGTGCCCAAATAGCCCTTCTTTTTTGTTTTGTTTTGTTTTTGAGACGGAATCTCACCCCATCGCCAGGCTGGAGTGCAGTGATGCAATGCCAGCTCACCGCAACCTCCAACTCCCCGGTTCAAGCCATTCTCCTGCCTCAGCCTCCCGAAGAGCTGGGATTACAGGCACGTGCCACCACACCAGCTAATTTTTGTATTTTTAATAGAGACAGGGTTTCACCATGTTGGCCAGGATGGTCTCAATCTCCTGACCTCGTGTGATCCACCCACCTTGGCCTCCCAAAGTGCTGAGATTACAGGCATGAGTCACCGCGCCCAGCACAAATGGCCCTTCTAATGGTGGTGTTTGCAGCTGCAGAGTACCAGAAAGAAGCGCTTCCCCACTGCTGTCTTCCCTGTATCCCCAGATCTCAGCCCATATGGGCTGGCTGTCCAGAAAGCCATGGCTTCTCATGCAGCACTGCTCTGACCCTCCATAATTCTCCCCTCACTCCCTATCCACCCCTCCTGCTCTGCCAATCACTCCCTTACTTCCTCCCCTCTTCCTTTTTTCCCTCCCTCCCTCCATCCCACCCTGCCACACTCCTTCCTTCCTCTTTTCTGTCCTCTAATAAACATTTGATTATCTATCATATGCTGGGTATACCTACATTCAAAATGTTTCTATAAAATTTGAAGCAGTCCTATATTTTATAAATCTTGTCTCTTCTGAGACATTTGCCAGCCTACCTTGAGGGTGGCATTGAGCTCATCCTTCTCTTTCATTATATCTTCATAAGCCAGCAACAATGGTGACAGGTACTTTACATCCAACTGAAGATAGACAGTAAAAGAAGGTTAATATAGGCCAGCCACGGTGGCTCATGACTGTAATTCTAGCACTTTGGGAGGCCGAGGCGGTGGATCACGAGGTCAGGAGATCGAGACCATCCTGACTAACACGGTGAAAACCCGTCTCTACTAAAAACACAAAACATTAGCCGGGCGTGGTGGCGGGCGCCTGTAGGCCCAGCTACTCATGAGGCTGAGGCAGGAGAATGGCGTGAACCCGGGAGGCAGAGCTTGTAGTGAGCCGAGACTGCGCCACTGCACTCCAGCCTGGGCGACAGAGCGAGACTCTGTCTCAAAAAAAAAAAAAAAGAAAAAAAAAAAGAAGGTTAACATATTTCTTACATCTAAACACAACCAGCAAATTTTTAAATGGCAAGAAGTTACACTTTTTTGAAATGGTTTCTTTGGTTGCTGTTGTTATTGTTTTTTAAGGACCCTCCTAGCTCAGGATCCCAGAACAACCAACATTCCTTTTGCTGGATCCTTCCAATTTCAGGGATCTATACGGACACTTAAATGAGGAACCCAGAGGAATGCAGGGGGCATAGGAGGCATCTACAACACCCGCACAGGCTTGGCCTCCTGCGGTTAGAATGAGCTCCGTTGCCCGAAGCCATTCCCACTCTGCCGCCCCAGGCTGGAGTGCAGTGGCGTGATCTCAGCTCACTGCAACCTCCACCTCCCGGGTTCAAGTGATTCTCCTGCTTCAGCCTCCCAAGTAGCTGGGACTATAGGCATGCACCATCATGCTCGGCTAATTTTTGTATTTTTAGTAGAGACAGGGTTTCACCATGTTGGCCAGGCTGGTCTTGAACCCTTGACCTCAAGCGATCCACCCGCCTCAGCCTACCAAAGTGCTGGGATTACAGACATGAGCCACCATGCCTGGCCTGAAATGGTTTTTAATAGCTATGCAAATATAGCCGGAAAATATGGGCCTGAAATTAAATAACTTCCACTTACCAACCAGGGTGGTATAGGGCCCTTGGATGGGAGGCCTTCAATATTTAAGCTCTAAGAACAAAACAAATATTGAAGACAAGTTAAACCACACTTCCTCTGAAATTTCAAGTCTTAGATGTTCTTAATCTAGATTGGGCATTGCCCATCTATGCATTTATCTGTCTATCCATCTGCCTACCCACCCACCTGCCCACCAACCCATCCATCAATCAATCCATCCATCCATCCATCCATCCATCCACCCACTCTCCCATATACCCTCCCATCTATCTATCTATCTCTATGTATGTATGTATACATGAGAGAAATATTTTTTCTGAAATGTTTGAGAGTAAGTTGCAGATATAATGCCCCTTTTCCTCTATATACTTGTATTTCCTAAAAACAAAAACATTAATATACTTAACCACAGTACTGTCATGAAAATCAGGAAATCAACACTGATAATAATGCTATTTTCATATATATATACATATATATGTGTGTACATATTACTGCTCCTTGCAGAGCAGGGGTACCCCATAGGCAGTGTGCCTAGAGTAGCCTATAATACTATTTTCTAACCTAACCTATAAGTTATCTTCAAATTTCATCTATTTTCCCACTAATGTTCTTTTCTGATCAAGGATCCAGTTCAGGGTCACATGTTGCATTTAGCTGTCAAGTCTTTTATGTCCTTTTTTTTTTTTTTTTTTTTTTTTTTTGAGACAGGGTCTCATTCCATCACCCAGACTGGAGTGCAGTGGTGAGATCATGGCTCACTGCAACTTCTGCCTCCTGGGCTCAAGCAATCCTCCCACCTTAGCCTCCTGAGCAGCTCAGACTACAGGCGCACACCACCATACCTGGCTAATTTTTGTATTTTTTGTAGAAATGGGGTTTCACCATGTTGCCCAGGCTTCTCTTGAACTCCTGGGCTGAAGTGATCCTCCTGCCTCAGCTTCCCATAGTGTTGGGACTGCAAGTATGAGCCAGCACACCTGGCCCTTTTTGTTTTGTTTTGTTTTTTGTTTTTTTGAGACAGAGTCTCACTCTGTCACATAGGCTGGAGTACAGCAGTATGATCTCGGCTCACTGTAACCTCTGCCTCCCAGGTTCAAGAGATTCTCATGCCTTAGCCTCCCCGAGTAGCTGGGACTACAGGTGTGTGTGCCACCACACTTGGCTAATTTTTGTATTTTTAGTAGAAGCAGGGTTTCACCATATTGGCCAGGCTTGTCTTGAACTCCTGACCTCAAGTGATCTGCCCGCCTCAGCCTCCCAAAGTGCTGGGATTATAGGTGTGAGTCACTGCACCTGGCCTCCAGCCCTTTTTAGTCTTTTAAAATCTGGAACATATCTAGTGACTGTTTTCATTGGATATGGAACTTTTTAATGTCACATTGTTGAGTGTCTGGATTTTGTTATCTCCCTTTAATGAGTACTGGTTTCTTTTCCTTCCTCCCTTCCTTCCTTCCTCCCTCCTTTCTCTCTCTCTCTCTCTCTCTCTCTCTCTCTTTCTTTCAGCTCCTAAGTTGTGTGGATCACCTTCATACTTCTGAGGCTTGTTTTTTCACCCTGGTCATGGTAGGTCTGTAGTAACCTTTCCTAAAAAGCTCTTTGAGCCGTACCTCTCGGGCATAGCCCTCCTGTGCTCTTGACTCAATGCAAGGTCTCTCCATTGCAGCTGGGCAGAACTTGAAGGTTCCCAGTGCTGTGTGAGCTCTGGGAACCATGCAGCTCACAGCTCCCTGTTCTTATTTTCTGCCCAGTCTCTTGGAGTCTCATCCTACACATGTGCAGGGTGGTATTCCACAAGAAGCCAAGGAGCCCCATGCAGATTTATATAAGTAGCTCTTTCTCTCCAGGACTCCCTTCTTTCTGGTACTCTTGCCGTACAAATTCTAGTCTCCTCAGCTTCCCCAGACTCTCATCTCTGTTGAACTCAGGGAAGGGCTCAGCTCCAGCCCTTCCTCCCTGCTCTGTGATCTGAGACTGCCTCCTGACAGAAAGCAGATCACAGGCTCATCTATTTATCCTGCTGCTCTCGAGGGTCATAGGCCGGTACTGCCTGCTGTTTGACATCTCTAAACATTTGCATTACATATTCTGTCTGGTTTTCTATTTGTTTACAGCAGGAGGAAAAATCTGGTACAGAATCAATGGCCTGAACAAAATAATTATTTATTTCACAAAAGCTTTCCAACGTGAACACCTTAGTATCTAGGTAATTACTCACTCTGCAAACGTTGGCAACTCGCTAAATCATTATGGACACTGCAACGCAACCCTTGTTTTCAAGGATTATACGACCTAGTAACAGAAATAAATACCACTAACACAAATGTACATGATATACAAAAATAGTATACGGTAGAATGCTACAAGTGCCTTAAGAGTGATTACAAACAAAAGTCTGCAATTGTTTAAAAGAGACAGAGGGCCAGGCATGGTGGCTCATGCCTGTAATTCCAGCACTTTGGGAGGCTAGGGAGGGTGGATCGTTTGAGGTCAGGAGTTCAAGACCAACCTGGCCAACATGGTGAAACTCCATCTCTACTAAAAATACAAAAATTAGCTGAGCGCGGTGGAACACGCCTGTAATCCCAGCCACTCAGGAGGCTGAGAAACAAGAATCACTTGAACCCAGGAGTTAGAGGTTGCAGTGAGCTGAGATCATGCTGCTGCACTCCAGCCTGGGCGACAGAGACTGTGCCTGAAAAAAAAAAAAAAAAAAAGAGACAGAGATCAATCACTTCTGGCTGGGTTGATTAGGGAAGACTGTCATGGAGAACGTGGCATCTGCACGGGGCAGAAGACAACTTGGGAGGAGGCTGTCCCTGGGCCTGTCTACCTGCCCCACGGTCCTGCAGAAGGCCCTGACCTAGCAAGCAGGTTTTCAATTATAGGACCCCACAACTTCATTTGTTTTTGTTTAAAAGTTAGTATTATGTTAAGTGAAAGAAGTCAGTCACACAAAGTCATGTCTTGTATAATTTCATTTCTATGAAATGTTCAGAATTGGCAAATTAATAGAGACATAAAATAGATTAGTGGCTACCAGGGGCTGAGTTGGAGGAAGTGGGCAGCAGGGGAATGTAGGGAGTGATTCCCAACAGGTATGACACTTTTTTTTTTTTTTTTTGAGATGGATTCTCACTCTCTTTGTCACCCAGGCTGGAGTGCAAAGGCATGATCTCGGCTCACTGCAACCTCTGCCTCCCAGGTTCAAGTGATTCTCCTGCCTCAGCCTCCCAAGTAGCTGGGATTACAGGTGCAAATGACCACGTCTGGCTAATTTTTTTGTATTTTTAGTATAGATGGAGTTTCACCATGTTGGTCAGGATGGTCTCGAACGCCTGATTTCAAATGATTCGCCCACCTCAGCCTCCCAAAGTGCTGGGATTACAGATGTGAGCTACCATGCCCAGCTGACATTTCTTGATTTAACAAAAGTGCTCTAAAATTGATTGTGGTGATGGTTGCATAATTCTGTGACTACAATAAAAACCACTGAATGGTACACTTTTTAAATGGGTATGAATTGGATGCTACGTGAATTATATCTCAAAGCTGTTACTAAAAAAAATGAAAATAAAAATAAGAGAAATGTAAGCCCTCCTTCAAAAAGCAACTCAGAAGCCCATGAGGCCTGAACCCCCAGGAGCTGCAGAGAACACCGTGTGCCTCCCCACCCTCTGCCCCAGCAAGAGCCCAGCCATAGTGCCTCCCTCTCCTGTATCCACGGTGTTGCTCACATCCTCAGAGCCCCAAGCTCTGTAAGAGTAAGGACCTGAGCATTGGTTCATCTGGCACTCCTCCCAGCATCTCATGCAGTGACCTGCTCAGTGAGAGTGTGTGGAGTTGGACTCTGCAACTATGCTTAGAACTGAAAACTCTGCTTTCCTTTCCAAGTTCATGCACTGACAACAGCTGCAACTTCCAGGAACATGACTGAGAAGGGAGCAGCCGACACAGACTTTCATTCTTTTACTTTTGTTATTTTTTTTTTTTTTTAATTTTCGAGACAGGGTCTTGCTCTGTCACCCAGGCTAGAGTGCAGTGGCGTGATCTCAGCTCACTGCACCCTCGACCTCCCATGCTCAAGAGATCCTCTTTTCTCAGCCTCCTGAGTGGCTACAGGCATGCACCACCACACTCAGCTAAGTTTTAAAAATCTTTTATTTGTAGAGACTAGGTCTCGCTATGTCGCGCAGGCTGGTCTCAAACTCCAGAGCTCAAGCAATTCTCCAGCCTCAGCCTCTGAAAGTGCTAGGATTACAGGCACGAGCCACCTCGTCCGGCCTCTTTTACTTTGTACACTTCTGTATTGTCTCAATGTTTTACAGTCTTTATTGCCTTTATTATGGGGAAGAAGGGAGGGAAGAAGGCAAAAAGCAGAATGGTTCTTAGAAACATTGTGCCTTGGACAGAGCTTTTCTTACATCAAATTATAATAAATAAGAACCTCTCAAGATTGGAAATCAATTCAACAGTAAAGGCTAAAAAATCCAAAAAGCTGATTTTCACAATTGGAAACATTACCTCTTCCTTGGACAAATGCCTGAATTTTGTCTGATATCGACTGAGTTCTACATTCAAACGATGGACAGTCATTTTCAATCCATCATTTTCATCCACCAGTTCTTGAGCTTGTTTTCGCAGATAAAGTAATTCAGGTGCAGCAACTAGGGGAAAAAAATTTAATATTATACTATAAGAAATAATGTCAGATTTATCCAGATTTTATTTAAATTGCAAATCATTTGCTTTTCCTCCCTCTTCCACTCTCAGAGGCAATGAACTGTGTGTGTGTGTGTGTGTGTGTCTGTGTGTGTGTGTTGTGTCTATGTGTGTGTGTGAATGAATAAAAGTTACAACATTTTTAAAACTGAATAGTTAATATTATATTGGAAGTTTGTGGAAGTTTTTGCATGTATAATAAAGTAAAATAAAAGTTTCAAGTTGGAAAGGAATAGTCATGTTTCAGATGACATAAAAATATGTGCTTTGAAAAATCATATAGAATACATGGAAAATGTATTACAGCTAATAACCTTCCCACATAATAGCAATGTCCTATTAGAAAACAAAACAGAAAATAGATCCCACAAGGTAACAGCACAAATAATATACAGTATCTAAAAATAAATGTGCCTAAGATAAGAATTATGCAGGGTCTATATGAAAAAAACTGATACCACCTTACTTAAAGCTATATTATTAGTTTTATATAAATAGAAAAAAGTATAGAGAAAATATTGGTAAATATTTATATAACTTTAGAGTTAAAAATGACTTAATGCCAAGGGTATAAGTCATAAAAGAAAAACATTTTATAGATTTAGCCCAATTATCAACAAACTAAGAAAATATTACACCTATGACAAAGGGATAAAATCTTTCATATGTAAGGAGTTCCTGCAAATCAATAAAAAGAAGTCAAGTGTCTCAATGTAAAGTGGGCAACTTGGCCATGCATAGTGGCTCATACCTATAAACCCAGCCCTTTAAGCAGCTAAAGAGGAAAAATCCTTGAGGTCAGGAGTTTGAGACCAGCCTGGTCAACACAACAAGGCCTCACTGCTATTTAAAAAAAAAAAAAAAAGCTTAGCCAGGCATGATGGCATTCACCTTTAGTCCCAGCTATTCGGGAGGCTGAGGTGGGAGGATCACTTGAGCCCAGGAGTTCAAGGTTATAGTGAGCTCTGATCACCCCACTGTAGTCCAACCTGGGTGAAAAGAGTGGGGTACCGTCTCTAAAAAACAAATAAAGTGGACAGCTTCATGAAAGAAAAAGAAAATGATGTGCAAAAATATGAAAAAATATTCAGGTTCATCAATAATAAAAGAAATACAAATTAAAATACTATTTCTTTTTTTAACCTATCAAATTAGCAAGGAAAATATAATCATTGATAAGTCTATGGTAAACGAGGAGCTTTTATATGCTTCTCTTGCAGATAAAAACTGAAGTGAAATATATGTAAGCTAAGCGTCAAGTTCCAAAAGAAGTATTGGAATTTCTTTGTTTTATTTTTGTAAATTCAGCTTCTTTCCAATCTGAGGAATTTCTTTAGTGTAATAATGGCATAGCAGATGAAATCAAATCTCAACAAACGTAAGGATATTAACAAAAAAAACCTGAAATATTACAGCACAAATTACCAACACAAATATCATGACACAAAATATTAACTCTCAATTGAGTGAAGTCCTGCTCGTTCCTCTAATAAAGGCACTGTCCATCCCTACCTTCCTGTGACGACGCCTTCTCAGCCTCTTTGAGTTTTCTCTTCTCTTTTTCCATTTCCTTAAGTTTTAACTGTAGTTCTTTCATTGCTTGTTTCACTGTGTTTAGTTTAAGGGTAAGGCTTTGATTCGTATTGTTTAGGTGCATATTTTCTTCTTTTAATGCCTCAAACTTTTCTCTGGTTATTTCTGTATATCTTTGACGTGCTCTACCAGTTATATCTGAAAAGGTTCAGGGGACAAGTTTTAAAATGTTAATTGATGTTGACAATGTTATATCAAAATCACCTGACTTTGTTCCAAAAACCACATCAGGCCTGGTGCCATGTTCTTTGGTCCCTCTTTCCTGGCTTGTACAGGAAAGAGTACGTGGCCTGGTGAGGTCACAGTGGGTGGCAGGAAGAGAAGTACTGAGGGGAGGCCAGAGAGGGAGGCCAGAGCTGCAGAAGGCCATGCCGACTGTGATGTGGTGTGGTAGGTTCATCGTGCAGGGCAGCAGGAGCCAGCAGGGCTTTCAGGCAGAGGTGTGAGAAGGAAAAGGCTCTGCTCTCGGGTGAATTCCTCAGGCCAGCAGGGAAGAAGGCAGGTTAGGATGAGGCCTAGCCCAACAGCCTAGGGGCAGCACTAGAGTAGGGACAGAAAGAAAGTGACACATGAGAGCAGGACTTAGGGGCTGGTAGCTGGCTGGGTGCAGGCAGTGAAAGAGAAGCAGACCCAGGATGACCGCCCAGGTCTGTGTCTGGCAGATGCTTCCCCAGATGAGGAGCACACTGTGAAGAGCAGGTGGGGACGGAAGACGAGGGGAGGCAGGCTCGGATTGGGACACAGGCCCAGAGTCCCACAGGCAGCCTCTGCTGGGGAGACTGATGAGTCGCTGTCCTGTGGGCAGCACCTGAAGGCACCAGGATGAGGAGAAAACAGAGGTCACATAGGACCTTAAGAAGGAACAGCAAGAAAATAGGGTGGAAACCAGCGCTGTTCCATGGGGAGATGTGCTCCGAGAGGTCACAGGAGGTGAGGCTCCCATGGGCCCCTGGCCAGCATACCTCCCAGGTGAGGGAGAGGCAGAAGCAGTTTCCCACACAGGTAAGGGCAGGATGGCTGGTGGCTCCAGAGAACCTGGCCCGACCCCTGACACACACACATCCAATCCCTAACATGTGAAAGGTGAGGCTCAGAAATGGGAAACTCCACAGCTGCACGGAAACAAGGGAACCCTGAGAAATCCCAGAGAGAAAACAGTTGAGATGAGACTGAAGATGGATGCCACAGCCTGAAATGTGCCAAGACAGGGCAGCTAGAAAATGGGGGGTGGCTCCAGGGATATGCCTTGCCCTGGTAGGAGTGGAGACACAAAGTGGCCTAGAAAGAGCCAATGAAGTTAGGCCTGGTGGCTCACATCTGCAATCCCAGCACTTTGGGAAGCTGAGATAGGAAGACTGCTTGAGGCCAGGAGTTCGAGACCAGCCTGAGCAACATAGCAAGACCCTATCTCTACAAAAAGCAATCAATAAATAAAATTATACTTAAAAAGCAGCAGCTTGAAACAGCTGATGAGCTGTCGAGTTAGATAACCACAGTGGGAATAGCAAGGGGTTAACCCACCCGACCCAGGCAGCAGCAGCAGAAATGTGTGCCCCTCCTCAGGCAGAATACACAGGCCCTGACGGCAGAGAGGCAGGGCAGGCCAGGAGGCTGGAGAAAGCCAGGAGGAAGAGGGGTCCCCACTGATCCCAGCTGGCCTCACATCCTGCCCATCCCCATCAGTCGCTGGAGGCAGCAGTCAGTACAGCCTGGCAGCCTGCTGGCTCTCTCTCTCCAGGCAGGGTGCAGTAAACAGAGGTAGCATCCCCATGCCGGCCACAGGGAATCTCAGGGACCCCAACAGGCATCAAACAGCAGAGCCAGAGAAGCATCAATGGCAAGTGAGAGAGGAGAAGGGGCTGCAACACAAACCCTAAGACTGGATGCGCACAGTTATGACTTTCAGAGACGTAGTCAGTGTCTTACAGAAATCATTTGATCAACAGCATAAACTGAAAGGATGGGCTGAGCCGCAGGACACACATCAGGAAGAAGGAATGCACGGCGCAGAAGTTAGAGCCCCAGCAATCGCCCAGAATACAGCACTGAAAATGCTGAGATTGAAAGGGTACAAATAAAGTCAATCTGACACAGAGGAGACTTAAAACAGGATTTTCAGAGCAGTAACACTGATGGCAGCAGCGGCCCATCTAGAGTGGCCGCCGCACAGACTATCTAGAGCAGGGAGGCATGGCCCAAGCCTCTTGCTCCATGGAGCAGGCAGGAGCCCCCCCTCCCTGGATGCTGCAGCAGTTGCCCAAGTCCCGCTGCAGACCCGAGAATCTGTGTTCTTGGGGGCCCAAGAAGCCCCGCCCCAGCCCCCGTAGGCTAAGAAGTGCCTGATCCCACTGCCTGGCTTCACCGCCCCTTCTGAGTTGGCAGGGCAGGAGCTCCCGGGGTGCTGCTACAGTCACCCTCCCAGGTGCGGGACCTGGGTGTCTCGGCAGTCTGCACCCTCTGGGGCCTGGGAAGGCTCCAGTGTCCCCGCAGGCTCACGGGTGTTCGCTCTGGCTGCCTGGCCTCTCCCTGCTCCCGACGCCTGCTCCAGTCTCAGAGTGGGGTTGGAGCGGGGTTGAGGCCAAGCCTGGGCACTGTCACAGCCTGGCCGGGAGTGTGCACACTCAGGGCAGCACTGACACGACAGCACCCTGCCACCTCAGCCCCCTCCACACTTTGGGCACCCATGAGCGGAGGAGGGAAAGACGGGGAGGGGGGGTGAGGGTGGCTCTGCACTAGCCTGCAGGTGCCCCTTGGTGCAAACAGCCTGGGTGCCATGAACTGGGCAGCAGGAGGCAGACAGGCTCCTGGGCAGAAGCGGGCAGGTCCACGGTGAGTCCCCACCTTCAGGTTGGGGAGGGCCTGAAGGCTGGGAACCGAGTTGCCCATCCCATGGGACCATAGTAGGAACTTGTGGTGCCTTTTCCAGGCCCACCCATGGCCACCCATGGACCAAATGGTGCTCACTCCCTCCCTTCTGAGGCCCATAAAAGCCCTGGGCTTAGCCAGAGCAGAGCAGATGGGATGACCAGCTGCAGAAAGGAGTTACCCTCTCTGCTGATAGCTGGAGACATCAGAGGACCAGCAGCAGAGAGGAACAACCTACTCCAGGGCCTCCTCTCTGCTAGGAGCTGGTCAGAATAACCAGCTGCAGAGAACAACCCTCGCCAGGGCTTCCTCTTTGCTGAGAGCTGCAGAGACAGCCGAACGACCTGCCTTCAGAGAGGAGCCACAGACTCCAGGGCCTCCTCTCTGCTGAGAGCTGAACACCTGACAGGACGACCTGCCTCCAGAGAAGCTACCCACTGTGGGTCTCCTCTGAACTGTCCTAACACTCAGTAAAGCTCCTCTTCGTCTTGCTCACCCTCCACTTGTCTGCTTACCTCATTCTTCCTGGATGCAGGACAAGAACTCACGCAAAGGCACACTGGCACCATAGACATTTCTGGCCAGAAAAGCGACACCCCAAAGATCTTTTAACAATGTGGGACCTAACAGCAGAAATTATAACTTCCATTTTGGAAGCCACTGAAGCTCCCCAAACCGTTCAGTGGGGTGTAACCCATAAAACATCACTGGACCTCTCCCTCTGCCTTCAGCCTCAAAGCAGAGCCCATAACTGCACCTGCCTGCCCAGCATGGATCCCAGTACATCATGGGTCCACTCCTCCCACCGGGATCCCATTACATCCCACAGGTCCTCCTTCCACCCCCAGGATCCCATTACATCCCATAGGTCCACCTCCCTTCCCCCAGGATCCCAGCATATCCCACAGGTCCACGTCCCCCCAGGTCCAACCCCCACCCTCCCAGGATCCAAGCACATCCTGTATGGACACACGTCCACTACCCAGTGTTTGCACCCTCTCTTTTGAGGCAAGGGTGAAAGTTCAACAACTAATACAAGAAAAAGAAAACGTAATCTTTATTTTCAGATAAAATTAATCTGGATATTCTCCAAAACAACAAGCTTTTCAATCATAATATAATTCAAAAGGCAAATACCTGGGGAGGGTGGAGGTTTCTCACGTAATGGAGATTTTTCATCCTAGGAAAGAAGCAATATAAGTGCAGAGCATTAGTATTTTATAAAGTGGACACAGGCAGCTAGGTCATTAGACAGCAGGTATATAAGCATGCTTTATTTCCTTCATTTTGACTCTTGTTCTTTGTTTTAGCTTTCAAAACTTTAATATCTACTATTTCTTTTTTTCCTTTTTTAAGACAGGGTCTTACTCTGTCACCCAGGCCAGGGTGCACTGGTGTGATCACAGCTCATTGCAGCCTCCAACTCCTAGGCTCATGCAATCCTCCTACCTCAGCCTCCCAAGTAGCTGGGATTACACATGGGCCATCAGAGCTAATTTTTTTTTTTTTTTTTTGTAGAGATGGGGTCTCATTTATGTTGCCTAGGTTGGCCTTGAGCTCTTTGGCTCAAGGGATCCTCCTACCTTGGCCTCCCAATATGCTGGGATTACAGTTTCTTATACCTGAATCTTAGACCTTAAATGTCTTCCCCTCTGGTGCGCTCTCTGAGGCTGTAAAGGCAGTCCTTCCTGAGCTTTCTTCCTGCCTTTCTGTGCTGAGTTCAGTGACTGTCTTTACAGGTAGATCCCGTGAGTAGTGGGCTGTGGGCTCACGTTTAAAAGCATGTGCTAGGTAGGGCTGCAAGTGCTGACCGAAGATGCCCTCAGAAAACTCCATCCAGGCCTCTTCTCACTGGGATGGGCAAAAAGGACCCCACCAACTGCAGGGAAGCACATTTGCAAAATGCTGAGAAAGGAACATTAACAAGATATTGCTTCGCAACCCTAAACCCAGAGGAAAGGGAAGGCTGTGAACTTTTGTTAATTTTTGCTTACATGCTGGTGTGATACTAAGTTTCTAATTTCTGCTGACAAAGTAGACAAGGTTATAAATTAACTCTCCAGAGAAATGTTTAATTTTTAAGTTCCCATGACATCGCACAATGAAAAACTTACATTAGAACTATTTCCATGTTTGCAAATTAGTTATTAAAATTCTCAGGCCAGGCCAGGCGCGGTGGCTCACACCTGTAATTCCAGCACTTTAGGAGCCCGAGGCAGGTGGGATCACCTGAGGTTAGGAGTCCAAGACCAGAATGGCCAACATGGTGAAATCCCGTCTCCATTAAAAATACAAAAATTGGCCAGGCGCGGTGGCTCACGCCTGTAATCCCAGCACTTTGGGAGGGCGAGGCGGGTGGATCACGAGGTCAGGAGATGGAGACCATTTTGGCTAACACGGTGAAACCCCATCTCTACTAAAAATACAAAAAAAAAAAAAAAAAAATTAGCCAGGCATGGTGGCGGGCGCCTGTAGTCCCAGCTACTCGGGAGGCTGAGACGGGAAAATGGCATGAACCTGGGAGGCGGAGCTTGCAGTGAGCCGAGATCACGCCACTGCATTCCAGCCTGGGTGACAGAGTGGGACTCTGTTTAAAAAAAAAAAAAAAATTAGCTGGGCGTGGTGGCATGCACCTGTGATCCTAGCTACTCGGGAGGCTGAGGCAGGAGAATCACTTGAATCCAGGAGGCGAAGGATGCAGTGAGCCGAGACTGCACCACTGCACTCCAGCCTGGGTGACAGAGCAAGACTTCATTTCAAACAAAAAAATCTCAGGCTAGGCACATCACATCATGCCTGCAATCCCAGTGCCTTTGGGAGGCCAAGGCAGGAGGATGGCTTGAGCCCAAGAGCTTGAGACCATCTTGGGCAACATAACAAGAAGCCAACTCTAAAAAAAATTTTTTTTAATTAGCCAGGAGTGGTGGCATGTGCCTGTAGTCCCAGCTACTCAGGAGACTGAGGCAAAAGGATCACTTGATCCCAGGAGACTGAGGCTACAGTGAGCTATGATCACACTACTGCACTCCAGTCCGGGTCATGGAGGGAGATCCTGTCTCAAAAAATAATTTTTACAAAAGATAAAATTGTGTATTCATTATACATTCATTTTAATTATAAAATAATTCTAACACTTTAATACATTACTTTCATCATTAAACTATGGAAAATATCAATTTCCTCATGTTTTAAAAGTATTTAAGTGCAGGCACAGTGGCTCACACCTGTAATCCCAGCACTTTGGGAGGTCGAGGTAAGCGGATCACTTGAGCTCAGGAATTTGAGACCAGCCTGGGCAACATGGGGAAACCCTGTCTTTACCAAAAATACAAAAAATTAGCTGGGTGTGGTGGCATGCGTCTGTGATCCCAGTTACTCGGGAGACTGAGGTGGGAGGATCGCTTGAGCCTGGAAGACGGAGTCCACAGTGAGCTGAGATTGCACCACTGCACTCCAGCCTGGGCGACAGTGAGAGCTCCTTCTCAAAAACAAAAAAAAAAAAGAAAAAAAGAAAAAAGCATTTAAAAGAAATATTCAACAGGAAAGAACTCTTAAGGGAAGATTTATTTTTTACCCCAAAATCACCAAAGTTGTTGAAAATTTATGATGAAAACTCCATTGAGAAAATCAGTTTTTAAAAAAATGATCTTACCTTTAAATTCAGAACAGAGTATTTACCATCTGATGAAAAACAAAAGACAGAGAAACTTTTAAAGTAGATAATGAAATATGACAACTCAGAAAAGCACAATCATAGAAATTCACCTTCCACAGAGGAGCTCAACAAGGCCTGAGAGAGGGATAAAATTCATAGGGTCACAGGGCAAATGGGTCCCAGAGTTAGGCAGGGACCTGACTCTAAATTGTCATCCCTCTCCCATACCCATTCCTGAGCACATCCGTGGCTCACATGGCTGCAGAACCAAAGCCAAACCCTTCAGTGTCTCCAAGCCCTTCCCATGCCGGGCTCCTCCTCTCCTTTCAACACCCCTCCCCGCCACTGTCCACAACTCTTCCCATGCCGGGCTCCTCCTCTCCTTCCAACGCCCCTCCCCGCCACTGTCCACACATCTTGCCGACCACACCCTGGATGGGCCACCCTCCCTAAATGCAGCATCCAGCCTGTCAGAAAAATAGTTTTTCTTTGAAGCAAACTGTCTCAACGATAGAGAGGAAAATAAATCTCGCCCAGTTACTCATCTTCCATATATCTGTAATCCAGGTACCCTAGGAAGCAGGTGATCTTACACCCCAGTTTGCCTGTACACATTCATGTTGTGAAAAGTTGGACATCGAGTTGCTGTTTTGTGAGACGGAGTCTCACTCTGTCCCTCAGGTGGAGTACAGCGGTACAATCTCGGCTCACTGCAACCTCTGCCTCCTAGGTTCAAACGATTCTCCTGCCTCAGCCTACCAATTAGCTGGGATTACAGGCATGGACCACGATGCCCAGCTAATTTTTGTATTTTTAGTAGAGATGGGGGTTCCCCCATGTTCCAGGCTGGTCTTGAACTCCTGACCTCAGATGATCCACCCGCTTTGGTTTCCTTTGGATTACAGGCGTGAGCCACTGTGCCTGACCCTGAGTTGCTTTTAACTTTCTACTATTAATTTGCAGAGCAGAAATAACTGGCTGAAAATAAACTAGAAACACATGCAAAAAACAGGAGAAAGAACCCTACAGAATTCAGACAACAGAAGAAAATGCTAGAGATACATACAAGATTCTAAATCTGCTTCTTGGTTGGGCGCAGTGGCTCACGCCTGTAGTCCCAGCACTCTGGGAGGCTGAGGTGGGCGGGTCACTTGAGGTCAGGAGTTTGAGACTAGCCTGGCCAACATGATAAAACCCCATCTCTACTAAAAACACAAAAATTAGCTGGGTGTGGTGGTGCTTGCCTGGAATCCTAGCTACTTGGGAGGCTGAGGCAGGAGAAAATCCTGAGCTTGGGAGGCAGAGGTTATAGTGAGTCAAGACTGTACCATGACACTGTAGTCTGGGCAGCAGAGCAAGACACCATCTCTAAATAAATAAATAAATAAATAAACAAACAAATAAATAAATCTACTTCCTGATGTATTCAAAATACCAATACTTAAACAACTCATCAGTAAAGAGCTCATTTTTGGCCAAAGTCATCTTGATCAGCTGTTTTTAACCAAACTGCTCTCAGTCAAACATTCAGGGGCAGCCTGGACTGCTCTCCTACTTGGACACCTACTTGGACACCAGGAGTTTGAGACCAGTCTGGGCAACAGAGCAAAACCCCGTCTCTACAAAAAATACCAAATTAGCCAGGTGTGGTGGAACGCACCTGCAGTCTCAGCTACTCGGGAGGCTGAGCAGCCTGGACTGCTCTCCTACTTGGATCCTACCCTGTCCTTTTGAGTTCAGCCTGATGAACCCTCCTCCCCATACCACCTTCCCTAACTGGCAGACAACAACCTCTACTGCCCACCTTAGCACCCCACACTACGATTTGCAATCTGCACCTCTTCCTCTGCAGCTGGAATGCGAGGGGAAAGGCCTGTGGCTCTGTCATCTCTGACACATGGCCGGTGCTGAACCTGTTTCCAATAAGCAAATGTTTAAAGTGATATAACAAGAAAAAAATTATATTTTTAATAACACCTTTACAATAGTCTTGATTTGGTATCCCACAATGCTACCTCAGACCTGACTGCTTTCATATTTAATGGAGTCTTCTATACCCTCCTTAAATTCTTCACAAAATAAAATTGCAGGAGCAGGGAGTTACATGAAATAGAATGGCAAAAGGTTGACAGCTGGCTGGCCACACTGGCACATGCCTGTAGCCCCAGCACTTTGGGAGCCCGAGGCAGGCGGATTGGTTGAACCCAGGAGTTTGAGACCAGCCTGGGCAACAGAGCAAAACCCCATCTCTACAAAAAATACCAAATTAGCCAGGTGTGGTGGAACGCACCTGTAGACCCAGCTACTCGGGAGGCTGAGGCAGGAGAATCATTCGAGCCTGGGAGGCAGAGGTTACAGTGAGCTGAGATCACACCACTGCACTCCAGCCTGGGTGACAGAGAGTGACCCTGCCTCAAAAAAAAAAGAAAATTGTTGACAGCTATAGAAGCGGGGAGATGCATAGATGGATAGGTGGGAGTTCATTTTACTTGTCTCTCTACTTTTGTACACATTAAAAATGATCACAATAAAAAGTTTTTCAAGGACAATTCCATTTTTCCAAAGGAAATCATGTTATTTTATCTTAGTCATCAACTTTTCAGAAAAAGAATCTGATAAAGATTAAACTTACAATTTACAGCATCCCAAATTCACACTGGTATTTAATGTACATTTAATGTACACGCAGTTCACTCGGTTCTGTGAATCTATTTTGTGTCCCGTTTTCTTATTTATCATTTCTCAACAAGATTTCCAGAGTCCTCACCCTCCTCATTTCTATTACCTATAAGGGTGGGGGGGTACACATAAAATAACAGCAAAGGGCTTCAATACTGGGCGTACTCCTACTGTGTACAAGGTGTCATGCTGGGTACTATCCCAGTTTTTTTTTTTTTTTTTTTTTTTTATACAGGGTCTCACTCTGTCACCCAGGCT
The DNA here is from genome assembly GCF_002776525.5 of Piliocolobus tephrosceles. Lineage (NCBI taxonomy): Eukaryota > Metazoa > Chordata > Mammalia > Primates > Cercopithecidae > Piliocolobus > Piliocolobus tephrosceles. The sequence continues at coordinate 24,274,151 of NC_045454.1, read as the reverse complement.
AGAGTGCGGTGGTGGAAACTTCACCGCAGCCTCAACCTGTCTGGCTCAAGCAGTCTTCCTGCCTCAGCCTCCAGCTGCTGGGTGCAAATGATCTTACTGCCTCAGCTTCCAGCTGCCAGGCTCAAGCGATCTTCCTGCCTCAGCCTCCAGCTGCCAGGCTCAAATTATCTTCCTGCATCAGCCTCCAGCTGCCAGGCTCAAGCGATCTTCCTGCCTCAGACTCCAGCTGCTGGGCTCAAGTGATCTTCCTGCCTCAGTCTCCAGAGTAGCTGGGACTACAGATGCGTGCCATTATGCTGGCTAATTTTTTAAATTTTTGTAGAAACAGGGTCTCCCTATGTTGCCCAGGCTGGTCTCAAACTCCTGAGCTCAAGCAATCCTCCTGCTTTAGCCTCCTCAAGTGCTGGGATCATAGGCCTGAGCCACTGTGCCTGGCCCTGTTCCAATCTCTACAGAAAGAAAATTCACATGACATGAACACATTCTTGCTGTCAAAAAAAATTTTTTTTTTTTTTTTTTTTGAGACGGAGTCTGGCTCTGTCACCCAGGCTGGAGTGCAGTGGCCGGATCTCAGCTCACTGCAAGCTCCGCCTCCCGGGTTCATGCCATTCTCCTGCCTCAGCCCCCCGAGTAGCTGGGACTACAGGCGTCCGCCACCTCGCCCAGCTAGTTTTATGTATTTTTTTTAGTAGAGATGGGGATTCACCATGTTAGCCAGGATGGTCTCGATCTCCTGACCTCATGATCCGCCCGTCTCAGCCTCCCAAAGTGCTGGGATTACAGGCTTCAGCCACCGCGCCTGGCCGCTGTCAAAAATTTTAATGACACAGATAAATCAAAATTCACCCATGAACATAATCCCTCGAAACCTTCCCCTCTCCAGAGATAACCATGGTTATCAACTGGGTATGGTTCTTTTCAGATATATTTGAGCATATAAGGATGTAGTGGTTCATGCCTGTAATCCCAACACTGCGGGAGGCCAAGGTGGGAGTGATGGTTCAAGCCCAGGAGGTAGAGGCTGCAGTGAGTTACGATCACACCACTGTACTCCAGCCTGGGTGGCAGAGCAAGATCCTGTCTCAAAAAAAAGAGTCAAACCCCACAACTTCACCACGTTTCACATGCCTACATATAAGAGACATTAGGCAGTGGGGAGGGAGAGTAGCGTGTACACAGGTCCAGTGGCAGGAAGGAACACCGCAGAGTTGAGGAAATAAAAGAACAGCAGAGTAGCTGGAGAGCAGTCAGCAGGGGCCAGGGCTGGCAGGCCATGCAGGCGGTGGGAAACCATGGAAGAGACCCACTTCAAAAGGGTTTGGGGTACGTGGGGGTGTGAGGGGATGCATGTGGGGGTCCACGGACATGCAAGGGGACACTACCAGCTTTGTGCTTTGAAAAGATGGCTCTGGGCCAGATGAGTTGTCTCATGCCTGTAATCCTAGCACTTTGGGAGGCCAAGGCGGGTCGAATGTTTGAGCCCAGGAGTTCAAGGACAGCCTGGGCAATATAGTGAAACCCTGTGTCTAACAACATACAACAATTAGCCAGGCATGATGATGCACACCTGTCGTACCAGCTATTCAGGAGGCTGAGGTGGGAGGATCAACTGAACTCAGGTTGAGGTTGCAGTGAGCCGTGATCATACCACTGTACTCCAGCCTGGGCAACAGAGTGAGACCCTGTTGGAAAAAAAAAAAGACTGTTCTGGCTGAGGGGATGAGTGAATGAAGTTAAACAGTTACATGGCATAGAAGCTGGGAGAGGAAACCTGGGCACAGCACACAAGGAATGATATCAAACTGGGGAGCAGGCTGTGAGTACTTCGAAGAGTAAAGGGCCGAGACTGAGGAGATGATGGGGTGGGGGGTGGGGCACCCAGGAAGGTGGGAGGAAACAAGATGTCCTGAGCCCAGGGAGAAGGTATGTTAACCACGTGGTATGCTACTGAGACGTCATCAGAAGGAGCCAGAAAACCACCCGGCGCACTTAACTACATGAAGGTCTCTGGTCCAGTGGCGCGATGGAGAGGGAAGCCAACCTGGAGAGGTTTGAGGAGACGTGGAGAGGGAGAAGGCCTGGAGAGGTGTACCACTTGACAAAGCGGGCTGTTGAGGAGGAGAAGGAGGAAGTACTAGCAAGAGGGGACTGTGGGATCAAATAAGGGTCTGCAAAGAATCTAGGGAAGGGGAACAGCATCCACGAGCATGAATTTGGCAGTTCTGACCAAGGGTACGAGGGCCTTGCCCAAAGTGTGTTTGGTCTTCTTGCCAGGGGTCTTGCTAGAGTGCAGAGCGATGCATTAGGTGATCAAAGCTTCAGGCTTTAGACACTAATTATCACTAGCACTGATGGAAGCCACTGCACTTCACATGCATCACTACATTTATGAGAGACACTCTCAGATTGAGAAGACGAGGTAAGTAACTTAGCCACGCCTGGAAATGACAGTCAAAGACCAAACCACCAAAAGCCAGGGTTCCTCACATGTTGTCCAAGGATCACCCACATCAGACTCCTCTGTGTACTTGTGAAAAGTACAGACCCTTCCAGACCAGTCTGACCAACACAGAGAAACCCCATCTCTACTAAAAATACAAAATGAGCTGGGTGTGGTGGCACATGCCTGTAGTCCCAGCTACTCAGGAGGCTGAGGCAGGAGAATGGCTTGAATCCAGGAGGCGGAGGTTGTGGTGAGCCAAGATCGCGCCATTGCACTCCAGCCTGGGCAACAAGAGCAAAACTCCGTTTCAAAAAAAAAAAAAAAAGTACAGACCCGTGGGCCCAGCCCTGAGCCACTAAATTAGAGTTTGGGGTTTGAGGTTTTTCAGAAGTATGCAGGGGCTTTTAATGCCCACCACAAACCAGGCATCACTGCAGAAGCTGCAATCCTTCCCAACCAACACCTGTGTGCCAAGTGCACATTCCCAAGTATTTGGGTGGCCACTGCGTCTCATCTCCAAATCTACCTTCATGGTCGGCTCATTTTACTGCACCATTTCCACCCAGCCAGTTGGCACCAAGGAAGGCTTCCTCTGTAGGGGGCGCTGGAGAGACACTGGAGGAGCCGGGACTTTGCTTTCCTATTCCAGCTTCCTCTGGCTCTTCCTTCCATGCATTAATTTCTCCTTTTAATTTCTGTTTTTTAGAGTCCGAGGGTCTCACTATATTACCCAGGCTGGATTCAAACTCCCGGGCTCAAGTAATCTTCCTGCCTTGGCCTCCCAAGTAGCTGAGATTACAAGTGGGATTACATGTGCAGATCCTTTCTTTTTAATTTTTTGGGTGGCCAGCAACATGCAGTACCTCCCCATGGTGGCTTCTCCTGGCCCCCTATCCCAGTGAGTTTCATTACGGCAGCCCCTCAGCAAACTTCCTGGCCACCCAGCAGGCCACAGCTACGTCCTCTCCAGGAAGGTGTGGATCTTGGTTCTGGCTGAGGCTCCTCCAGAGCTGCTTGCTCCTGAAGGCTGACTTTGTGTCAGCCCTAGGGACACTGGCTGCCCCTTTGAGCTGCTACTCCTGAATTCTTGAGTATTCTCTTTTACTCCTTAGTAGGCAATCCTGTTATTATTATTATTTTTTTTTTGGAAACAGGGTCTCACTCTGTCACCTAGGCTGGAGTGCAGTGGCACTATCACATCTCACTGCAACCTTGACCTCCTTCCTGGGCTCCAGTGATCCTCCCATCTCAGCCTCCTGCTTAGCTGGGATTACAGGTGTGAGCCACCACGCCCAGCCCCCAAACCGGTTATAATTAATAATTCTTTATAGTAAATTTTCCCTCTTCAAGTCACTGTGTGTGTTCTGACTCCTGATTGGACCTTGACTGATATATGCTACATCAGGCTATACAATGCAGATGTTAGACAAGGCAGGAGAGAACCAAATTTGGGGATGTAGGAAGACATTTGGCATGTGTTGTGAGACGAAAGAAAGGTAACAAAACAGCATGCACATTATATACATACATGCTCTAAATTGTTAAAAATCTTATCTGTGGGGGCACAATTAAGTGTGTTTAGCCTTATGATATGGTCTGGCTGTGCCCCCACTCACATCTCATCTTGAACTGTAGCTCCCATAATTCCCACCTATTGTGGGAGGGACCCAGTGGGAGATAATTGAATCATGGGGCGGTTTCCCCCATACTGTTCTCATGGTAGTGAATAAGTCTCACGAGATCTGATGGTTTTATAAGGGGAAACCCCTTTCTCTTGGTTTTCATTCCCTCATCTGCCGCCATGTAAGACATGCCTTTCACCTTCTGCCATGATTGTGAGGCCTCCCCAGCCACGTGGAACTGTGAGTCCATTAAACCTCTTTTTCTTGATAAGTTACCCAGTCTCGGGTATGTCTTTATCAGCAGCGTGAAAACGGACTAATGCACTTTATATATTTATGTATTTTTTTTTTTACAGTAAGACAGTATTGCTTTTGTAATTTAAAAACAGATGCACCTTTTACTAAATCTAATACTTAAAAAATATGCCAACTGACCAACAGGTGTTTTCTGGCCCCAGGATTATGAGGCTGATTTTCTGTGTTCCCTGAGAAATAATTTACAGAAATGTTTCCCTGTGCCTGAGCAACTCTGGGGCTGCTGATAAAGCAATTTGGTTGTCCACTCGATGCCTGGCTCTCCTTGTCACTTCTCAAATGTGAATCACGTCTTAGGAAACTGAAAACTTTTCCCTACCTTTGCTATAACATGCTGAATTCTCTCATTGTGATAATCAAATAGATATATGTCCACATACTCATTCACCCAACAGATCTTTCCTGGTGGGCCACTGTGGGCCAGGTCTTTCCCCAAGCACTGGGACTAGGGAGACCCTATCCTACCCCTATCTCTATTGCTTAAGCCCAGGAGTTCAAGACCAGCCTAGCTAACATAGCAAAAAAAAAAAAAAAAATAGCACCTTGTACTTTAAAAACAACCTAATATCCAGAAGCAATTGACTGTGGAATAACTTGTTTTCTTTTCTTTTTTTTTTTTTTTTGAGATGGGGTTTCACTCTGTCACTCAGGCTGGAGTACAATGGCGCAATCTCAGCTCACTGCAGCCCTTGCCTCCAGGGCTCAAGCGATCCTCCCACCTCAGCCTTGAGAGTAGCTAGGCCCACAGGCACATGCCACCATGCCTGGCTACTTTTTTGTATTCTAGTAGAGATGGGATGTCCATTTTTTGTAGAGAGTGTCTCACTATGTTGCCCAACCTGGTCTCAAACTCCTAAGCTCAAGAGATCTACTTGCCTTGGCCTCCCAAAGTACTGGGATTACAGGAGTGAGCCACCACACCCAGCCTTATTTTCTTGAGACAGGGTCTCACTTTGTCACCCAGACTGGAGTGCAATGGTGCAATTACGGCTTGCTGCAGCCTTGACCTTCCAAGATCAAGTGATCCTCCCACCTCGCCCTTCTGAGTAGGTGGGACTATAGGCGTGCACCACCTTGCCTGGCTAATGTTTTTATTTTTACTTTTTGTAGAGACGAGGTCTCCCTGTGTTGCTCAGGCTGCTTTCAAATTCTTGAGCTCAAGGGATCCTCCAGCCTTGGTCTCCCAAAGAGCTGGCATGAGCCACCACACCTGGACCCTCATTTTCAATAAAAAATAAACTTCAATTATATTCCTAGTTAAAATCACAGTGCTACAGCATGAAGGGGCAATGGGTATGTTTTCCTAAAAATAAGCAAAATTCATTAAGAAAAAATGTTCTTATATTTTATGAAAATTGTGGGATTTTTTTGTTTGTCTGTTTGTTTTACCTTTTTGTTGTATCTGCTGTGGTGTAGGAGGGGAGCCTGGAAACTCATCTTGATCAGAAATATTTTCATCATCTTCACTGTCCACCTCATGTAACAATGGCACCTTTTTGTTATAAAAGACAAAGGAAGAAAGAAATGAGAAATGTCCTTCTAACAAATTCCAACGTCTTCTTTCAAACCTTCCCCACTGGGAGCTCCCTCCATGGGTACTTCGGCTACTTTCCTTAGTGACACACAAAAGGGCCACATCAGGTGGGGCTAGATGACACTTCCAGGCCCTCAGGAAAAGCTTAGGGGGCAAAGGCAACACCATTCAAGTTATGCTAAGGCCACTGAGAGCTCCACATCCCAGCCATGTTGTCAGGGCAGCTTCCCTTCCTCTTCCCTGCCAGGGACCACCCAATACCACTCCACGCTGGCACTGACATCATGTTACTAATTTCCCCCCACCCCTTTTTTTTGAGACAGGGTCTCCCTCTGTCACCCAAACTGGAGCGCAGTGGTGTGATCATAGCTCACTGCAACCTTGACTTCCCACATGCAAGCGATCCTCCCACTTTAGCCCCCGGAGTAGCTGGGACCACAGGCATGCACCACCACACCCAGCTAATTTTTTTTATTTTTTGTAGAGACAGGGTCTCCTTTTGTTGCCCAGGCTGGTCTCAAACTCCTGTGCCCATGCGATCCTCCTGCCTCAGCCTCCCGAAGTGCAGGGATTACAGACAACAGCCACTGCACCCAGGCTGTGTTAATAATTTCTATGTGGGACAAGCAGTGCTGACCTCCCCTGGAGGACTCTCACTGAAGCCTGCTATGTTCACCAATTATGTAAGTCCACTGTAAATTTCATTTACTGAGGGACTCCCCTCTACTGTCTGAGAGTAGGTCCTATATAGGTAACCATTCATGTTAGCTATATAGGAGCTACTGAAATTTTGTTTCATCCCAACATGGCAGGGACACAGAGTTGTCCTTTAGAGAGGCCCATGGGCCAGGAATGGGACCTGCTGCTGATGAGGAGGAGACATTCCCACTGGCAGGAGCCTGAGGGTAGGAACAGAGGCTGCCAAGGAGGAAGAGAAAGAACAGTGAAACAGGTTTTTCTTTTTCTTTTTTTAAGACATGGTCTCACTCTGTCACCCAGGCTGGAATGCAGTGGCGCAATCATGGCTCGCAGCAGCCTTTAGCTCCTGGGCTCAAGCAATCCTCCACCTCAGCCTCCCAAGCAGCTAGGACTACAATCGCATGCCACCATACCCAGCTAATTTTTAAATTTTTTGTAGAGATGGGGTCTCAGTATGTTGTCCAGGGTGGTCTCAAACTTCTGGCCTCAAGTGATCCTCCTGCCTCAGCCTCCCAAAGGGCTGGGATTATAGGCATGAGCCACTGCACTCAGCCTGAACCAGGGGTTATGTGGTAAACTGACTGGCGCTGTCTGGGTGGGCTGCCCTTTGGCTCTCCTGATTCTTCGGTAAAATCTTGCTTTTGTGATCAGTTTGGCTTAGCTGGGCTGCACTGCAGGCAATGGAAGGGCTGTCCCTGGGGCTGACAAGGAGGTGGTGGCAGGGACCAGCAAGACGCCCATGAGAAGGGGCATTTCAGAGTAAGAGCTAAGGCTGCTAGGTCCACCTGTCTCTGTGGACATGGTTCCAAGGTGACCTGGCTCAAGAGAAGCAAACAGGTCACCCAAGCTACTCATCATTTGAAGAAAGAAAAAGTAAATGACCCTGCACTTTTATTTTTTAATAGAGACAGGATCTCACTATGGTGTCCAGGCCAGTCTTGAACTCCTGTCCTCAAATGATCCTCCCACCTCCACCTCCCAAAGTGGTGGGATTACAGGCATGAGCCACTGCCCACAGCCGACCTCAAGCTTTTTTATCTCCCAGGAACAAACTTCCTTGTTCAACCTGTCAAAAATATATTAAGTGACTCACTATTCTCAAGGAAATGTGAAATGGATAAGATGACTTAAAAAGTATTAGGGGTCAGGCGTGGTGGCTCACGGATCCCAGCACTTTGGGAGGCCGAGGTGGGCAGATGATCTGAGGTTGGGAGTTCAAGACCAGCCTGACCAACATGGAGAAACCTCGTCTCTACTAAAAGTACAAAATTAGCCGGGCGTGGTGGCACATGCCTGTAATCCCAGCTACTCAGGAGGCTGAGGCAGGAGAATTGCTTGAACCCAGGAGGTGGAGGTTGCAGTGAGCCAAGATGGCGCCATTGTACTCCAGCCTGGGCAATAAGAGGGAAACTCTGCTTCCCTCCCCCTACAAAAAAGCATTAAGAAGATGTCCAATATGGACAACTGTTTGGCAGTATCTACTGGTATTAAAGCTGATGGTACATATGCCCTATGACTATATATATGCCATTCCTCAGTATACACCCACCAGAAATACACAAATATGTACATCAAGGGACACATCCCCAAATGTTCATAGCAGCACTATTCCTAAGAGTCCCAAACTGGAACAATCAAGTCTCTGTCATCAGTAAAACGAATAACTGAGTAGCATGGTTGTACAGTAAAATATACAGCAATGACAACGAACCAGCCCCTGCTATACACAATAACTAAAGACTCCCAAACTCTAAATAATGCATACCATCCAATTAAATGCATGTAAATTTTCAGAATAGGCAAAGCTAATCTCAGATTATTTTTAAAGATTAAAAGCTAATCTTGGCAATGGTTAACTCTGTGGGAAGTAGTAAGTGACTAAGAAGAAGGGGGATTTTGGCCGGGCGCAGTGGCTCAAGCCCGTAATCCCAGCACTTTGGGAAGCCGAGACGGGCGGATCACGAGGTCAGGAGATCGAGACCATCCTGGTGAACACGGTGAAACCCCGTCTCTACTAAAAAAAATACAAAAAACTAGCCGGGCGAGGTGGCGGGCGCCTGTAGTCCCAGCTATTCGGGAGGCTGAGGCAGGAGAATGGCGTAAACCCGGGAGGCGGAGTTTGCAGTGAGCCGAGATCTGGCCACTGCACTCCAGCCTGGGCGACAGAGCGAGACTCAGTCTCATAAAAAAAAAAAGAAGAAGGGGGATTTCTAGGGTACAAGTAATTTTTTTTAAATCTGAGTGGTGGCTACTTTTTGAAAATTTATCAAAATGTACACTTATGATTTATTCACTTCTTGTGCGTGTTTTATATATCAATAAGTAAGTCTACTGAAAACATACCTTCATAAAGAATTTGTGATACTTTATACAAACATACTTTAAAAGGCTTGGCTGGGCGCAATGGCTCATGCCGGTAATCCCAGCACTTTGGGAGGATCACCTGAGGTCAGGAGTTCGAGATCATCCTGGCCAACATGGTGAAACCCAGTCTCTACTAAAAATACAAAAATTTGCTGGGCATGGTGGCGGGCACCTGTAGTCTCAGCTACTCGGGAGGCTGAGGCAGGACAATCACTTGAACCCAGGAGGCGGAGGTTGCAGTGAACCAAGATTGTACTACTGCATTCCAGCCTGGGTGACAAAGCAAGACTCTGTCTCAAAAGAAATAAACAAAAAAACATTATACGTATATATATGTGCAGTACTCTAGTTGTTTACTTAAACTTCTAGTAAAAGAATAAAAATACAAACTTCCAGGATGCACTCCAAATCTAAGAAAAGATGGGTTTCCAAGGAGGGAGTGGGGTTAGAGGACAAGGCAACAACAACCCTAATGGCAACATTTTATTGTTTATTATTTTCTACTTTTCACATTTTAAAATTTAAAACTTTTCCTACCACACATGGCTCCTAAAACCACCCTAACAGACTTGCCTAGAAAAACAAAATAACAGTCCTTCTAACTAGGAAAGAGTCTCTGTAGGTCACTGTATCTCTTTCTTCCAAGGGAAATATTGTAGCAAGCTTTCCCTCTAGAATCGTGGAGTGATATGACTCTGTGTAAAATCGGTCCAAAATAACCAGCCGGCATGTGTGCGGGTGAGGAGCAGTGGAACTGACTGTAAGCCCTGCAGAGCTCGACAGGAGCACCTCCCTCCTTGGGGCTCTGGGCAGTGTCTGCCTATTCCAGAGCTCCTTGCTATGAGAAACCTAATTCTATGTGTGAAAGTCTGTATACGTGGGAAAATGATGGTGAGTTCATGAAACAGCCACATAAGGATCCCTCAAAATAAGCTCCTGAAGACCATTTAAAACGTATTTGAGGGCCAGATGCGTTGGCTTACACATGTAATCCCAACACTTTGGGAGCCCGAAGCAAGAGGATTGCTTAAGCCCAGGAGTTCAAGACCAGTCTGGCTAACATAACAAGACCCTGGCCCTATAGGAAAAAAAAAAAAAAAAGTCAATTGTGATGCCATGTGCCTATAGCCCCGGCTACTCGGGAGGCTGAGGTGGGAGGATCACTTGAGCCCAGGAGGAGGTGGCTATAATGAGCTATGATCGTGCCACTGCACTCCAGCCTGGGGACAGTGAGACCCCATCTCAATTTAAAAAAAAAAAAAAGTGTTTTAATATAGTAGAGGCTAATTAATATACATATAATCAATACTGCTGTAGCTTAATGCTGCCGGTCTACATGTTCAGACACTATGAATAACACATTATAATGATGGTGAAAAAAAGAAAAAGGGGCTGGACACAGTGGCTCACACCTGTAATCCTGGTACTTTGAAAGGCTGAGGCAGGTGGATCACTTGAGTCAGGAGTTCGAGACCAGCCTAGGCAACATGGGGAAACCCTGTCTCTTCAAAAAACACAAAAAACAGCCAGGCATGGTGGTGTGTGTCTGTAGTCCCAGCTACTTGGGAGGCTGAGGTGGGAGGATCACTTGAGTCCAGGAGGTTGAGGCTGCAGTGAGTTATAATGGTGCCACTGCCCTCCAGCCTGGGGGACAGGGCAAGAAGACCCTGTCTCAAAAAAGAAAAAGAAAAGAAAGAAAGAAAAAGATAAAGGAAAAAGGGATATGTGCTATATCTTGCCGTTAAGGAAATATTATTATGTAATTTCCAAAACCCTGGGAAGCAGTTTAAAAATTGGGATTCGCAGAGCAGCTGGCAGTGGAGAAGTATGTTTCCTTGAATCTCTCTGTGTGCAGTTCCCTGATGTGTGACAGGGCAATGAAGGGAATTCCTCACCGAGTCAGTGGGGGTCAGCTAAGATAAATGCACACAGGAGTTAGAAACAGGGGAGTGCTCACAGTGAGCACTCAAAGCACGTCAGCTCCCATTGAGAGACGCATGACGATCTTCCCCGTCATGCACCAATTTAAAGAAAGGGTGCAGCGTGAAAATGATACTATAAAAGTGATAGGAAATTTAGCTTCCAAGGTCAAGAAAAAGAATAAGACTGCTAAGCTCTGAATGGAAGTCCACATTAAGAATATGAAGATGTTCATCTTTGTTTTTGCAAGATAAAGGAAAGAAGTTTATGTTTTAATCTAACCAAATAGAAATGAGGCTGGACACGTTTAAAAAATAAGCCCCAAAGTAAATGCTATCAAATGCAGAACAGAGAGAAGAAACCCTTAGCAATGCACTAATTTACCAAAAGTTAATGTCAGGGTGAATGTCAAGAAGAAAATTGGGAACATAGAAAACACCTGATTTCTGTGTGGCACAGCGTACACGTCATCACCGTGGCCTCCTTTGTCCTCCTGGGCACTGACATCCCCCAGTTCCTTGCAGCTGGATGACAGCTGAGTTTCAACGTCCTCTTCTTCCCCATAGCCCAGTGTTTCAAAGGATGGCAAAGAAGATCTTCTTCCCATCTCACTCTGCCAATTTGGACTGTGTTAGAACATTCATGAGGAAAACAAACAAAAAGTCATTTAACAGTTGACATTGATATATATCATGTATTACACGCACTGCCTCCAAGTCCTTACCACAAATGTGTGATAGTACAAAGTACACAGAAGCTAAACGATTAAATTTTCCACTGTCCCATCTCTTTGTACACTCAGCATATCCTTCTAATTTCTGTTTTTAGAGTTACTGCATACATATACAATTCGCCTTGTTATGAATAAGGGGTTTTTTGTTTTGTTTTGTTTTTGTTTGTCTGTTTGTCTGTTTTTTGAGATAAGGTCTCACTCTGTCGCCCAGGCTGGAGTGCAGTGGTGCAAAGATGGTTCACTGCAGCCTCAGCCTCCCTGGACTCAGGTGATTCTCCAACCTCAGCCTCCCAACAGCTGGGACTAACCATGCCCAGCTAATTTTTGTATTTTTTGTAGAGACAGGGTTTCACCATGTTGTCCAGCCTGGTCTCGAACTCCTTGGCTCAAGGGATCCGCCCGCCTCAACCTTCTAAAGTGCTAGGATTACAGGCATGAGCCACTGAGCCCAGCCTGTTGTTGTTGTTGTTATTATTATTTTGAGATGGAGTCTCACTCTATTATTATTATTATTATTTTGAGATGGAGTCTCACTCTGTCACCCAGTTATTGTTATTATTATTTTGAGATGGAGTCTCAGTCTGTCACACAGGTTGGAGTACAGTAGCGCAATATTTGGCTTACTCCAACTTCAGCCTCCCGGGTTCAAGCGATTCTCCTGCCTCAGCCTCCTGAGTAGCTGGGATTATAGGCACTTGCCACCACGCATGGCTAATTTTTCTATTTTTAGTAGAGATGGGGTTTCACCATTTTGGCCAGGATGGTCTCGAACTCCTGACCTTAAATGATCCGCCCACCTCGGCCTCCCAAAGTGCTGGGATTACAGGCATGAGTCGCTGTGCCTGGCACTGGCCTGCTAATTAATAAGTTTTTTTTGTTGTTGTTTTTAATTGAGACAGGGTATCATTCTGCCACACAGGCTGGAATGCCGAGGTGCAATCTCGGCTCACTGCAGCATCCACCTCCCCAGCTCAAGTGATCCTCCCACCTAAGCCTCCCGAGTAGCTGGGACTACAGATGTACTCCACCATACTCAGCTAATTTTTTGCTTGTTTGTTTGTTTGTATTTTTAGTAGAGAAGCGGTTTCGCCATGTTGCCCAGACTAGTCTCAGACTCCAGAGCTGAAGCGATCCACCTACCTCAACCTCCCAAAGTGTTGGGATTACAGGTATGATCCACTGTCCCCAACCTATTAATAAGTTTTTAAGTCAACATTTTAAAAGGTAAGAATCCAGTAGATATGTCAGCTTAACTATCCATTTTCCTTGCTTAGGTGGGTTTTTTTCCTTCACTTTCCATTGCTATAGATAACCCTGTAATAAACATCTGTGTGCAGATAACCTCTACCCTATTTAGGATTACTCCTATAAAACAAACCACCATAGAGTAAATTCCTTTTTTTTTTTTTCTTTTTTTGAGATGAAGTCTCGCTGTGTCACCCAGGCTGGAGTGTGGTGGTGTGATCTCAGTGCACTGCCACCTCCGCCTCCCAGGTTCAAGTGATTCTCCTGCCTCAGCCTCCCAAGTAGCTGGGTCTACAGGCACCTGCCACCATGCCTTGCTAATTTTTGTATTTTTAGTAGAGATAGGGTTTCACCACATTGGCCAGACTGGTCTTGAACTCCCGACCTCAAGTGATCCGCCTGCCTCGGCCTCAAAAAGTGCTGGGATTACAGGCTTGAGCCACCATGCCCAGCCCATACAGTAAATTCTTGAGTCGGTCGGGCGCGGTGGCTCAAGCCTGTAATCCCAGCACTTTGGGAGGCCGAGACGGGCGGATCATGAGGTCAGGAGATCGAGACCATCCTGGCTAACATGGTGAAACCCCGTCTCTACTAAAAAATACAAAAAACTAGCCGGGCGCGGTGGCGGGCGCCTGTATTCCCAGCTACTCGGGAGGCTGAGGCAGGAGAATGGCGTGAACCCGGGAGGCGGAGCTTGCAGTGAGCTGAAATCCGGCCACTGCACTCCAGCCTGGGCGACAGAGCGAGACTCCGTCTCAAAAAAAAAAAAAACAAAAACAAAAATTCTTGAGTCAAATGGTGTGAACATTTTGTGTCTACATACATACTGTACAAAATCATTTCTCCAAGCTACAAATACACTAGTAATAATTTTCTAAAACTTGCCAAAACAACTTAAAACCCACTGTCTAAATTTGCATTTGTTACTGAGACTGAATGTTTTTCCATATGCTTGTGTTCAGGTCCTCTGTCTATTTTATTTCTGGTATGTCCATTCCAATTTGTTTTTTTTTTCATTTTTTTGTTTGTGTGTGTGTGTGTGTGTGTGTGTGTGTGTGTGTGTGTGTGTGTGTTTCTGAGACAGGGTCTCACTCTGTCATCCAGGCTGGAGTGAAATGACAAGATCATAGCTCACTGCAACTTTGACCTCCTGGGCTCAAGTGATCCTCCTGCCTCAGCCTCCCAAGTAGCTGGGACTACAGGTAAGCAACACCATGCCAGGATGATTTTTGTATTTTTTGTAGAGATGAGTGTCTCACTTTATTGCCCAGGCTGGTCTCGAACTCCTGATCTTAAGCAGTCCTCCCACCTCAGCCTCTCAAAGTGCTGGGATTACAGGTGTGAACCACCACAGTTGGCTTCCATTCCAATTTGAAATTACTAAAATTAATCACTAAAATTAAAATCCTGACTTTGCTTTTACTATAAGTGTTTTTTCCTGTTCTATTAATATTATTTTGGTTTTATAAGAAGTGATTAAAAAGGATTTTTTTTTTTTTTTGAGACGGAGTCTGGCTCTGTCGCCCAGGCTGGAGTACAGTGGCCGGATCTCAGCTCACTGCAAGCTCCGCCTCCCGGGTTTACGCCATTCTCCTGCCTCAGCCTCCCGCGTAGCTGGGACTACAGGCGCCCGCCACTTCGCCCGGCTAGTTTTTTGTATTTTTTTAGTAGAGACGGGGTTTCACCGTGTTAGCCAGGATGGTCTCGATCTCCTGACCTAGTGATCCGCCCGTCTCGGCCTCCCAAAGTGCTGGGATTACAGGCTTGAGCCACCGCGCCCAGCTAAAAAGGATTTTTTACCTTCTAAATTCTAATTCTAAAGTCTTATTAAAGACTTATTCTAAAGTCTTATTTGTGTGTCTATACAGTATAATCCTTCATTCATTAGGAATTTATTTTGGTGTATGAGTTAGGCAAGGCTCACAGCTGATTTCTAATATTTCTAATCAATATAGCACTGAATCCTTTCCTTCCCCTTTGAGCTGTGGGACAGACTTTATTAAAGATTCAGTATGCTTGTAGAAACACTAGGTTCACCTCAGGGCATTCCTGGGCACCTCTGTATCACTCAACTAGTCCTATACTGTTCTTGCTACTTTATCTATACGTTTTAAAATATGACAGGGTCGGACACAATGGCTTTTTATTGCATCAATTGAGGGGTAGCTGTTGGGGTGTTCATGGTTAAAATACAATTGCTGGGCTCTGACTGGGTTGCTTTTTAGTCTCTTGTTTTTGGGGTTTGGCAAGGGTACGTTTACCTACGTTGATGGAAAAGTCAGAGATGGGGAGGGTTGCAGATGTAGTCGGAAACAGTTCTTGAAATTGAGCGTATGTGCGTGCGTGAGCGTGGCTTACACCTATAATCCCAGCATTTTGGGAGGCCAAGGAGAGAGGATTTCTTGAAGCCAGAAGTTGAAGACCAGCCTGGCAACAACCGGAAAACCTTGTCTCTACAAAAAAAAAGTAAAAATTAGCCTGTGCTGGGCACAGTGGCTCACACCTGTAATCCCAGCATTTTGGGAGGCCAAGATGGGCAGATTGCTTGAGGTTGGGAGTTCAAGACCAGCCTGGCCAACATGGTGAAACCCTGTCTTTACTAAAAATATAAAAATTAGCCAGGTATGGTGGCGTGTACCTGTAGTCCCAGCTACTCTGGAGGCTGAGGCAGGAGAATTGCTAGAACCCAGGAGGCAAAGGTTGCAGTGAGCTGAGATCAGGCCATGGCACTTCACCCTGGGCGACAGAGTAAGACTCTGTCTCAAAAAAAAAAAAAAAAAAAAAAATTAGCCAGGCATGATAGCACGCATCTGTGGTACCAACTTCTTGGGAGGCTGAGGCAGGAGGATCACTTGAGCCCAGGAGGAGGAGGTTGCAGTGAGCCATGATTGCGCCATTGCACTCCAGCCTGTGCAACAGAGTGAGATCCTGTGTCAAAAAAAAAAAAAAAGAAAACAAAAAAATCCCTCCAAAAACAAAATAAAATACAACAGGGCTAATCCAGCATTCCTGTGTGTCAGACCATCTCCTCTGATGGTCTTACATGCTTATTTTTTTCCAGTGAATTTTAGAGCCATTTACTCATCTTTAGTTTTTATTCAGCCAAAGTATAATTCTTACCAGGAAAAAAAAAAGTTAAATTCAAATATCTCAAAATGGTGGCGATACTTTTGGTCAAAACAAAAATAAAAACAAGCCCTAGAAGGAAATACATTAAGTATTTATATAATACCATGGTAGAAAGTGTCTTACTAAATTTAGAATTATTACAGAAAATACAAATTTAAAAATGGGTATTTACTACATACAAAATACAAAATCAAAAAAGCCAACACAGGCCGGGCACAGTGGCTCACGCTTGTAATCCCAGCACTTTGGGAGGCCAAGGTGGACATATCGCTTGAAGCCAGGAGTTCAAGACCAGCCTGGCCAACATGGTGAAACTCTGTCTCTACTAAAAATACAAAAATTAGCCAGGTGTGGTGGCATGCACCTGTAGTCCCAGCTACTCTGGAGGCTGAGGCAGGAGAATGGCTTGAACCCAGGAGGCAAAGGTTGCAGTGAGCCGAGATCAGGACACTGCACTCCACCCTGGGCAACAGAGCGAGACTCTATCTCAAAAAAAGAGCCAACCCAACACAAAGTTGAATATACATGACAATTAAAAAGGGAAATGTGGCCGGGCGCAGTGGCTCACGTCTGTAATCCCAGTGCTTTGGGAGGCCCAGGTGGGCAGATCACTTGAAGGTGGGAGTTCGAGACCAGCCTGACCAACATGGAGAAACCCCATCTCTACTAAAAATACAAAAATTAGCTGGGTGTGGTGGCGCATGCCTGTAATCCCAGCTACTCAGGAGGCAGAGGCAGGAGAATCGCTTGAACCTGAGAGGCGGAGGTTGCAGTGAGCCGAGATGGCGCCATTGCATTCCAACCTAGGCAGTAAGAGTGAAACTGTCTCAAAAAAAAAAAAAAAGGGCAAATGTGATCATGGATCCCTACTCTCATCCCTGCCCCATGCGCCCTTAGAGACCTCCAGTGTCTTCCCACCATTCCTAGGGCAGACACCCACCCTCTAAACAGGACACTAAAGGCACCCCCAGCCTGAACCCTGCCCAGTCCTCCAGCCCCATCTCACATCCCAAACATCCTCCTTACACTGCCGCCTGTGTCACACTCCCTAGTCTGTGTCTGGAAAGCTCATCCCAGCCCCACAAAGATCATCCCCAGCCCTTGAGCTGTTCCAAGATGATTCCTGTACGTCCTAAGCTCTCCCCTCGACCCTCTCCTCCTCAGGAGGAAACCTTCCTGACCCATTAGCCCTGTGTCAGCTCAAACCCAGGAGAAGCAACAAAGGGAAAGATGATGAAGAAAAAAGGCTAAACTGCAGCTGCCAGGAAGGTCAAATTAGTGTGACTGTCCAGAGACACACGTGAGAGGTGAGGAGGGACCACTCTCACTGTTCAGGTTGCCGCACAAAGAAACTTACTAAGGGCTGGAAGCAGCACTGAATTCATGAGCTCTGTGCCGCTGTGAAAATGGCCAGGACCCACACAAGTCAAAATTTAATAAGATCCACTATGGAGGAAATCCAGATCCCAGAGCAATTAGGTTGCTGGACAGCCGTTGGACAGTGTCCATGTGACACTGGTGCTGAAAACCCAGCGACTAAGCCTCTAGTCATAAATATGTGCACGAGCACCCATGCACCCACACAGGTACACATGCACACACAGGTACACATGCACACACACATCCTCATACACACACACACGTAGAGACCAGGCTGAGCTGCCCCTCTTCCACCCGGAGAGGAAGCAGAGGCGGCGATCTGGTACCCACCGAGGCCTCAGCTCTGAGGTAGTGGCATAGGGCTCGATGAAGCTGTCCTGTTCAACACTGCTCACGTCACTCTCAGACCGGGATCTCTGGCGAGGCTGAGGAATGGCAACCGTCCGCCCAGTCAATGTTGTCGCCAGAATGGCTGCTGCCAGAGCAGATCTGCAGACAAAAACATCCCATGGAGACGGTGAGATGTGAACATTCCAGGTGAAGGCTGAACAAGATACACAAACTGATCGAGGCTTACCTTCTGCTGGACGGTGTCGACTGAGCATTTACTCTGCCCCCGTCGTCTACCGTGGGCCATCAGACAATCTCATTTGATTCTCACACAACTATATGACTACATATTATTGTCATCCCATTTTCCATAGAAATTACATGACTTGTAAATATTTCCTAGCCAAGGCTGGGTGCGGTGGCTCACGCCTGTAATCCCAGCACTTTGGGAGGCCGAGGCGGGTGGATCACCTGAGGTCAGGAGTTTGAGACTAGCCTGACTAACATGGTGAAACCCCGTTTCTACTAAAAATACCCAAAAAATTAGGCGGGTGTAGTAGTGGGCACCTGTAATCCCAGCTACTTGGGAGGCTGAGGCAGGAGAATCGCTTGAACCCGGGAAGCGGAGGTTGCAGTGAGCCAAGATCACACCATTGCACTCCAACAACCTGGGCAACAGAGAGCCTCTCTCAAAAAAAAAAAAAAAAAAAAAGATTTCCTAGCCAACAGGAGGTAGAACAGGGCCTCTAATCCAGGCAGACACAAAAGCCTACATTCAAGTAGTTTTCTTTGTTTTTTGTTTTTTGTTTTTTTTTGAGATGGAGTCTCGCTCTGTCACCCAGGCTGGAGTGCGGTGGCGCGATCTCCACTCACTGCAAACTTCGCCTCCTGGGTTCATGCCATTCTCCTGCCTCAGCCTCCCGTGTAGCTGGGACTACAGGCACCTGCCACCGCACCCGGCTAATTTTTTTTTATTTTTAGTAGAGACGGGGTTTCAACGTATTAGTCAGGATGGTCTCGATCTTCTGACCTCGTGATCCGCCCGTCTCGGCCTCCTAAAGTGCTGGAATTACAGGCGTGAGCCACCGCGCCCGGCCAAGTTTTCTTATTAGAATGGAAGATCAGAACGGAAAAAGAAAGTGAGCTATAGAAAGACTAAAGGATTTAGAAGGGGACTGACTTTAAAAATACAAATTACTCAGGAATATATTACAGGAAAGTTAGAGTAAACAGATTTATCCTCCTGTCCAAAAAAGTAAAACAAGGCCAGGCGCAGTGGCTTATGCCTATAATCCCAGCACTTTGGGAGGCTGAGGTGGGTGGATCATGAGGTCAGGAGATCAAGACTAGCCTAGCTGGCCAGGCGCGGTGGCTCAAGCCTGTAATCCCAGCACTTTGGGAGGCCGAGACGGGTGGATCACGAGGTGAGGAGATCGAGACCATCCTGGCTAACATGGTGAAACCCCGTCTCTACTAAAAAGTACAAAAAACTAGCCGGGCGAGGTGGCGGGAGCCTGTAGTCCTAGCTACTCGGGAGGCTGAGGCAGGAGAATGGCGTAAACCCGGGAGGCGGAGCTTGCAGTGAGCTGAGATCCGGCCACTGCACTCCAGCCTGGGCGACAAAGCGAGACTCCGTCTCAAAAAAAAAAAAAAAAAAAAAAAAAAAGACTAGCCTGGCTAACACGGTGAAACCTCATCTCTACTAAAAATACAAAAAAATTAGCCAGGTGTGATGGCACACACCTGTAATCCCAGCTACTCAGGAGGCTGAGGCAGGAGAACCAGTTGAACCTGGGAGGTGGAGGTTGCTGTGAGCTGAGATTGCACCACTGCACTCCAGCCTGGGCAACAGAGCGAGACACCATCTCAAAAAAAAAAAAAAAAAAGTAAAACAAAACAAAAGAACACTGTCCCAGCTTGCTGCCTAGGAAAATTTCCAGGTCACAGCACAGGGAGGAGGAATGCATGGAGCCAGGCAGACTCCTCGAATTGTAGAGATGGAGCTGAGAGAATGTGTAGGATAGAGTGCTGGACAGGAGAGAACCGCACAGAGAGAACAAGGAGATCCGCAGAAGGTCCCCCAGTTTCAGCGGGATATAGTGCAGCACACGAGTGTGAGGAAATTACCCGACAGTGGAGGAAGAACCATTCACAAGGATCAGAGGAGCAGAGCCAGGTGCTTATACACAGCCCAGGATGGCAGCTGCTTCCACCAGGCAGACTGGAGAAACCTATCATTCACAAGACGCTGGGTGCAGCACTCAGAAAGGTCTGGCCGCAGTACTGGGGAATAATTAGCCCTGGCTGAGCACTGCTCCATGTCCTACCTAACAAATCATATAAGAAAGACCCGGCCAGGTGTGGTGGCTCACGTCTGTAATCGCAGCACTTTGAGAGGCTGAGGTGGGCGGATCACAAGGTCAAGAGATCAAGACCATCCTGGCCAACATGGTGAAACCCTGTTTCTACTAAAAACACAAAAACTAGCTGGGCATGGTGGCGGGGGCCTATAGTCCCAGCTACTCAGGAGGCTAAGGCAGGAGAACTGCTTGAACCCAGGAGGTGGAGGTTGCAGTGAGCCGAGATCGCACCACCATACTCCAGCCTGGCGACAGAGCAAGACTCTGTCTCAAAAAAAAAAAAAAAAAGACCCCCAAAAGGTCTGTTTCCAAGAAATTGAATTGCATCCCCAAACAAAGGTCAAGACATTTTAAGGAATACAAAATGATCCAGCACTCAAGGTAAAATTCACAAGATCTTCTATCCACTTAGATAAGCAGGCATGCAAAGAGACAGCAAACCATGACCTGTAAGGAAAACAGCCGTCAACGGAAACCCACTAAGAATTGAACACATATGTTAGAACTGGCAGCAAAGCACATTCAGATCGTTATTACAGCTGTATTTCATATAATCAAAAAGCCAAGTAGAGACATGGACAATTATAAAAAGATCTGAACTTCATGAGATCAAAGTGACAACATCAGAGGTAGAAAGTATACTGGATAGGATTAACAGATTATATATTGCAGAAGATCAGTAAAATTAAAGGCAAAAACAACCAAAAATAACCAAAATGAAATGGAGATGGAAAAAAAAAATTTATTTAAGAGCATCAATCAGATGTGGGATAAAAACCACTGTTTTTTACATTTTGGTTTTGGGGTTTTTGAGACGGTATCACTGTTGCCCTGGTTGGAGTGCAGTGGCGCAGTCACAGCTCAGTATAGCCTCAACCTCCTGGGCTCAAGTGATCCTCCCACCTCAGTCTCTCGAATAGCTGGGACTATAGGCACACGCCACCACACCTGGCTAATTTTTATATTTTTTGCAGAGATGGGGTCTCGCTATATTCTCCAGGCTGGTCTGGAACTCCTGGGCTCAAGTAATCCTCCTGCCTCAGGCTCCCAAAGTGTTGGGATTACAGGTGTGAGCCACCACGCCCGGCTGCTGTTTTGTTTTAAATTACTACATTTTGGTGCAACTGTTACACAGCAATAAATAATAGCCTCATCATCAAATGGTGCTGGAAAAATCAAATCTCCATATGAAAAAAAAAAAAATCATGGATCTATACCTTACACACTGATATGGTTTGGCTCTGTGCCCTTACCCAAATCTCCTCTCAAATTGTAATCCCGACATGTTTAAGAAGGAGAGTGATTGGATTATGGGGGCAGTTTCCCCCATCCTGTTCTCGTGATAGTGAGTGAACTCTCACAAGAGCTGATGGTTTTACAAATGGTAGTTTCTTCTGAGCTCTCACATGCTGTCTCTCACCTGCCGCCATGTAAGACGTGCCTGCTTCCCTTTTTGCCATGAATGTAAGTTTCCTGAGGACTCCCCAGCCATGCAGAACTGTGAGTCAATTAAATCTCCCTTGCTTATAAATTACCCCACCTGGGGTAGTATCTTTAGAGCAGTGTGAGAACGGACTAATACACACTATTTACAAAAATTAACTCTAAATGGATTACAGACCTAACTGTAAAGCATAAAACCATAACACTTCTAGAAGAAAATATAAGAGAAAACCTTTGTGACCTTGGGTTAGGTAAATATTTCTTCAATATGAGATAATGAAAGCATGATCCATAAAAGAAAAAATTGTAAGCTGGACTTCATAAAAATTAATAACTTCTGCTCTTTGAAAGGCAATGTTTAAGAGAGTGAAAAGACAAGCCACAGATAGAGAGAAAAGACTTGCGAATCACACATTTGATAAAAGACTTGTGTTGATACTATATAATGAACCCTCAGAATGCAATAATGGAAAACAAGCCGGGGCTGTGATGTCTCCGGGAAGCCCACAATCTTCACCCAGGTCTCTGCTTACATCTCCTGGATGAAAAATGTCATTGCCTCCAACTGAACATGTTCCTGAATCCAACGGCCTTCCCAAGATGGTTCTTAGATCTGCAACAGGACTTGTGACTAACAAGGAATGCCCAATTTTTGTAAATGGGCAAAAGATGTGAACAGATGCTTCACTAAAAAAGATATAAAGACGACAAATAAGCACATGAAAAAATGCTCAATACCATTAGCCAGGAGAGAAATGCAAAATAAGGCCGGGCACAGTGGCTCACGCCTGTAATCCCAGCACTTCGGGAAGCCAAGGAGGGTGGATCACTTGAGGTCAGGAGTTTGAGATCAGCCTGGCCAACATGGCGAAACCCCATCTCTACTAAAAATACAAAAATTAGCCGGGTGTGGTGGTGGCTGCCTGTAATCCCAGCTACTCAGGAGGCTGAGGCATGAGAATCGCTTGAATCCGGGAGGCAGAGGTTGCAGTAAGCTGAGAATATTCCACTGCACTCCAGCCTGGGTGACAGAGTGAGACTGTCTCAAAAATAACAGACTCTGTCTCAAAAACAAAAAAACAAAAGACAAAAAAAACCACAATGAAATACTAGGACACACTCATTAAATGTCCAAAATTTTAAAAACCAACCAAGACAACCCCTCGTTTTTTTTTATTCTAAACTGGGCCTATGAGAATGGCTTCCACAAAGGAGAGCAACAAGAAGGATTGTTCTGTCATCAACAAGGTTGTGACCGAAAGTACACTATCAACACTCACAAGCACATCTGTGCAGTGTGCTTTAAGACACTGCCCCTGGCATACACAAAGAGATCTGGACATTTCTCATGAAAAAGCTAGGAACTCCAGATGTGTGCATTGATGCCGGGCTCAACAAAGCTGTCTCAGACAAAGGAGTAAGGAATATCCCCACCCTATCTGTGTACCACTGTCCAGAAAGCGTAATGAGATAAAGATTGATCAAACAAGCTCTATACATTGGTTACCTATGCACCTGTCACCACTTTCAAAAACCTACAGTCAATGTGGATGAAAACTAACCACTGACTGTCCAAGTTATAAAAGACCACACGCACACACATACACACACATGCACTCACACACATGCCCACAAACACATACATACATACACACACACACACACTGACCAAACCAAGTGTTGGTGAGAATATGAAGCAACTGGACTCATATACTGTTGGTGGGAACATAAATGGGACAATGATCTTGGAAAATAGTTTGACAGTTTCTTAATAAATTAAATACCCACCTAGTATAAGGCCCAGCTGTAGATATTTACCCAAAAGAAATGAAAGTATATATCCAAACATTTGTGTATACATTTTTTTTTTTTTTGAGATATGAGTCTCGCTTTGTTGCCCAGGCTGGAGTGCAGTGGTGTGATCTTGGCTCACTGCAACCTCTGCCTCTGGGTTCAGGCGATTCTTGTGCCTCAGCCTCCCCAGTAGCTGGGACTACAGGAGTGCACCACCACACCCAGCTAATTTTTGTATTTTAAGTAGAGATGGGTTTTCACCGTGTTGACCAGGCTGGTCTCAAACTCCTGAGCTCAGGTGATCCACCCACCTTAGCCTCCCAAATTGCTGGGATTATAGGCGTGAGCCACCACACCCAGCCAGTGTGTAAATGTTTACAGCAGCCTTATTCTAGTAACCAAAAATCAGAAACAAACCAAATATCTATCAACAGGCGAATGGGTAAACAAACTGTGGCATATTCATATAATGAAATACTCCTCAGTAAGGAAAAGGATGAATTATTGACGTTCAGAACATGCGTGAATCAGAATAATCATGCTGAGTGAAAGAAGGCAGTGTATTTTATGTAATTCCACTTATATAAAATTCTAGAAAATACAAACTAATCCATAGTGCGAGAAAGGAGATGAGAGGTTGCCTGGGGATGAACAGGAGCGTGAAAGGTGGCAGAGAGGGGCAGGGGGAAGGAATTACAAAGGAGCATGAGGACTCTTGTCAAAATGATAGATATATTTATTGTCTTTTTTTCTTTTTCAGAAGCTCCCCTATTAATTATCTTTTTAAAATAAATATTTGTAGAGGCAGGGCCTCATTCACAACAGCCTCACTGTTGCTCAGGCTGCAGTGCAGTGACACGATCGTAGCTCACTGCAGCCTTGACCAGTGATCCTCGAGCCTTAGCCTCCTGAGTACCTGGGATTGCAGGTATGCACTAGCATGCTCAGATAATTTATTTTAATTTTTGCTATGGATAAGGTTTTGCTATGTTGCCCAGGCTGATCTTGAACTCCTGGGCACAAGCAATCCTCCTGCCTCAGCCTCCCAGGATCAGTTTAGCCTAGGAGTTCAAGACCAACTTGGGCAACATAGTGAGACCCCCATCTCTGCAGAAAATTTTAAAAAATTAGCCAGTCATGGTGATGTGCACCTGTAGTCCCAGCTACTCAGGAGGCTGAGACAGGAGAATCACTTGATGCTAGGGGGTTGAGGCTGCAGTGAGCCACGTTTGCACCAGTGCACTCCAGCCTGGGCAACAGAATGAGACCACGTTTCAAAAAAAAAAAACTTTTTGTTTTGGCCAGGCATAGTGGCTCACATCTGTAATCCCGGCACTTTGGGAGGCAAAGGCAGGTGGATTGCTTGAGCCCAGGAGTTCAGCCTGGGCAACATGGCAAAAGCCTAGCTCTACAAAAAAATAGAAAAATTGGCTGGGCATGGTGGTACGTGCCTGTAGTCCCAGCTACCCAGGAGGCTGAGATGGGAGGACTGATTGAGCCTGGGAGGCGGAGGCTGCAGTGAGCCATGATTGCACCACTGCACTCCAGCCTGGGCAACAGAGCGAGATCCTGCCTCGAAAAAAAATTAATTAATTTAAAAAAAAAGAAAATTGGCTGGGCGTGATGGTTGATGCCGGTAATCCCAGCACTTTCAGAGGCCAAGGCAGGCGGATTAAGAGGTCAGGAGTTTGAGACCAGTCTGGCCAACATGGTGAAGCCCCATCTCTACTAAAAATATAAAAATTAGCTGGGTGTGGTGGCATGTGTCTGTAATCCCAGCTACTCCAGAGGCTGAGGCAGGAGGATTGCTTGAACCTAGGAGGTGGAGGTTGCAGTGAGCCAAAATCACGCCACTGCACTCCAGCCTGGGCAACAGAGCAAGACTCCATCTTGAAGGAAAAAAAGAAAGAAAATTATGTGTATAATTCAAAATTCCCTGTTAACCTGAATACTTGGGCTTTAATGCTTTATATTTCTTAAAAAATACTCATCGCATTCAATCACGAAATGAGAAGTTCGTGCACCTGAAAGGGATAGACCTCAAGTCAGTCCATTATCCTCAGAGACACCATATTAAATGCATCATTATGGAATCGTGGTAAACATTTTGAAGGACATGATTCTAACTGCTCTACTTGTACTTTTCTTTGAGCAGTTCCAGGATCCAGTACCTGGGGGCTGAGCACAGGGGTGACCTCAGTGCCTGCTCATTTGATACTCACCTTGGTCTCTCTGGAGACGGGTTGGGGCTGCGGGGAGGAGGTGTACGTGGCACTGCTGCCTTTGGAGCAATGCTGGCTGCAGGTAAAAGGCCATGGATGATGTGTTTCTGCACAAATGAAATCCAACAGAAGTCACTGGGTTGGGTCACTGGATCACTTGAGTCTTGTCACCACTCCCCCTGGGCCTGCAAGGGGACACCTGCTCTGGCCACCCATGGATCCAAACCCATCAGAAGCCCATTCTGCCCCTGCCATCCCCAGTCCCCATCAGGCCAGACAAGTGCACACAGCTGAGGAGCATCATGACAGCTGCTCATTGTGGGACCCTCTTGTCCTTCCCTCCTCAGAGCTTCCCTGGCTGTCCCCAAGAGTCACCCTTTAGCCCTTCCACGTATCCCACAGCACTCCCCCCAGTGATGTCTCATGTGGCTCCCCCTGCAGAGCAGGGCAACTTCCTGAGAAACAAGTGACTTCCTTATCTTTTTTTTGCTTTGTTTTGTTTTTGAGATGGGGGCTTGCTCTGTTGCCCAGAGTGGAATGCAGTGGTACGATCATGGCTCACCGCAGCCTCAAACTCCTGGCTCAAGCAATCTTCCCATTTCAGCCACGCGAGTAGATGGGACTACAGATGTTCACCACCATGCCTAGGTAATTTTTGTATTTTTGTAGAGACAGGATCTCACTACATTGCCCAGGCTGGTCTCAAACTTCTGGCTCCAAGTGATCCTCCCACCTCAGCCTCCCAAAGTCTTGGGATTACAGGCACGAGCTCTGTACCTGGCTGACTCTCTTATCTTTATCAATCCTGGAACTCTAGCATTGAGCACATAGCCTCGCACCTCATAGGGGCTTAATATAAGCTTTTAGGTAGCTTATCTCCAAGATGAGAATAATGAAAACTAACTCCTATACACAATGAAAGTCAGAGAACCCGCTTTAGGTAACCGTAACTGGGAGTCTCTGAGACGTTTCTGGGTCTAGTCCAATCATTTTCTTGGCACGAGCCATTCATTCACACCTACTAGAGGCAGAACACCATGACAGCAATGAAGAAACCTTGTCTTCATCCCCAAGGTGGTGAGTAGAGAGGAAAAACACCCAAACAGTTATTACAGAACATAGAATTATGGAATGTGCCGAGAGAAGGCTCTCTCACTAAAAATGAAAAAAAAAAAAAAAAAAAAAAGGGAAAAAAGGAGCCTCAATGAGATGTGGGATAAAAACACTATTTGTTGTCTTCTGTTTGAAGCCAGTAATTAGCACAAAGTGCTGGGGTGGGCAGGGAGGGAAGAGTCCTCCAGGTCTGGGGCCAGCCTGGGAACTTCAAATGCTTCCTTCGAGAAAATCACGCAGGCATTTAGACTGGGCTTTCAAAGATGCCCATTGGTCCCACATTTGGAAATGTGATGGAACAGCATTCTAGGAAGAGGGAATAGCATGAACAAAGGAATGAAGCAAGACATTGGTTGCAGTGCTCTGGAAATCATACACATGGTTCTCTGTTTTGCTGGAATACAGAGGCATCTGTGAGGGTGGGGCTGGGGACCCAGCCTGACTGGCTAATTTTTAAAATTTTCTGCAGAGATAGGGGTCTCACTATGTTGCCCAAGTTGGTCTTGAACTCCTAAGCTAAACTGATCCTGGGAGGCTGAGGCAGGAGGATTGCTTGTGCCCAGGAGTTCAAGATCAGCCTGGGCAACATAGCAAAACCTTATCCATAGCAAAAATTAAAGGAAAATAAATTATCTGAGCATGCTGGTGTATGCCTGCAATCCCAGGTACTTGGGAGGCTAAGGTTGGAGGATCACTTGAGCCCAAGAGGTCAGGGCTGCAGTGAGATATGATCGTTTCACTGCACTGCAGCCTGAGCAACAGTGAGGCTGTTGTGAATGAGGCCCTGCCTCTACAAATATTTATTTTAAAAAGATAATTAATAGGGGAGCTTCTGAAAAAGAAAAAAAGACAATAAATATATCTATCATTCTGACAAGAGTCCTCATGCTCCTTTGTAATTCCTTGTCCCTGATGATGGGGACAATTTCCATGGGAAGGGCTTTCAGAGCAGATGGAGGAGATACTGGACCCTAGTGAGGAGCACCCACTGACAGTGGCCCCAGGAATGTTAGGTAGTGGTCAGCATGAGACACAAGGCTGGGAAGGGTGGCACAGCGTGGGGGCATCTTTCAGGAGTGAGGGAAGGGCAGACCTTCCAGTCATCTCCTACAGCCCCCACCCCCAACTTGCACAGCCACCCACCAGAGCAGAAGCTCCAAGCAGTCTCTACCCAATATCCCCACTGTTTACCTCTCTGAGTGGCGCCTGCCACCCTGCATCTGTCAAGTGATTCCACAGTTTCCATGTTTCCTCCCCGCCCCCTTCCATTATCTGCTGCATGACAAGAAAGGATTTTTGTTTGCTTGTTTTGTAGACAGTCTTGTCTGTTGCCCAGGCTGGAGTGCAGTGGCGCCATCTCGGCTCACTGCAACCTCCACCTCCCAGGTTCAAGCTGTTCTCATGCCTCAGCCTCCCAAGTGGCTAGGACTACAGGCATGTGCCACTATGCCTAGCTAATTTTTGTATTTTAGTAGAGATAGGGTTTTACCATGTTGGCCAGGGTGGTCTCAAAATCCTGACCTCAGGCAACCCACCTGCCTCAGCTTCCCAAAGTGCTGGGATTACAGGTGTGAACCACTGCACCTGGCCAGAAAAGGTTTTCTTAACCTTTGAATCCCAAGGGCTGGCGTCCAGCAGGTCCTCCAAAAAGGCTGCATAAAATTTTTTTTTTTTTGAAAAAACTTTTCAAAAAAATTAGTGTGAATCCTCCATTGCACACTAAAACATGTCTCATACCATCACAATCATTTCCTAACTATGGTCCCCTCATCCATCCTGTCTCTACCCGGCATAAAAACCCTCACGGGCAGCACCACTCTCTCGATGGCAGGCAAATGTCCAGCATGGCGTATCAGCTGATATAGGTTGGTTCCTACCAACTGTTATGGGATTTTTGGCCTGTCGATTTTTCTGGTTGGAACCTCTGTGGCCACAGTGCCTTTGCCTGAGTTCTTGTCCTGCATCCAGGAAGAATGAGGTACTCAGACAGGTGACGGGTGAAGAAGAGTTTTATTTACTATTAGAAGAGCTCAGAGGAGCAGGTAGCTCCTCTCTGGAGGCAGGTTGTCCCATGAGCTCAAGTGTTCGGCTCTCAGCAAAGAGGAGGCCCTGGAAAGGGCGGCTCTTCTCCACAGGCAAGTCATTCCAACGTCTCTGCAGGTCTCTGAAGCTCTCAACAGAGAGTAGCTCCTCTCTGCTGGCAGGTGGTCTCTGCAGCTCTCGGCGGAGAAGGTACTCCTCTCTGCAGCCAGCCACCCCATCGTCTCCGGCTATCAGCAGAGAGGGTACTCCCCTCTGCAGCTGGTCATCCTGTCCCCTCGTCTCTCTACCCTCCTCGTCCTCTGGCATTCCCTGCACCACTCTGGCTGAGCCCAGGGTCTTTATGGACCTCAGAGGGGAGGAAGTGCGTGCTGATTGGACCATAGGCAGGCCCAGAAGAGGCTCCGCGAGTTTCCACTCTGGTCAGAGGGACTGGCGGCCCAGCCCCCAGCCTTCAGGCCGTCCCTGGCCTGAGGGTGGGGCCTTACTGGGGACCCCGCCCCCTTCCTTCTGCTGCCATTCATGGCCCCAGGGATTGGCTCCAACCCCCTCTCCAAGATTAGAGCGGTTGCCTGTTGCCGGGACTGGAGAGAGGCCAGGCAGTGGGAGCAGACAGCCCTCAAGCTGCAGGGATGGGGAGTGAGGGGGGTTGTCTTTCCTAGGGTGCCCTATGGTGCAGGCTGCAGAGACGCCCTAGTCCTGTGCCTGGGAGGGCAGCCACAGCCACACCTGGGAGCTCCCACCCCGCCAACTTGGAAGGGGCAGGGCTCGCGCTTGTCCCCGGCTCCTGCCTGAGCGGCTGCAGCTGCACCTGCAAGGGCAGATTCTGCCTGTTCCCGGCTCCCGCAAGAGCGCAGAGCCTCGGATCCAGAGCTGCAGTTTGGGTGGCTGTAGCCCTGCCCAGGAGGATGGGGCTCCTGCCTGCTCCGTAGAGCAAGAGGCCTGGGTCTGCAGCAGCGGTTTGCGGCTCACGTCCCAACTCACAAGGGGCGGAGCTTCCACCGGTTCCATGAAGTGTGCAGCCCCAGCCACACAGCGTGATGGCAGCAGCCACTGCCATCACAACGACCCAAATTCATTTCTTGCTTCTCCTCCTCTTCCTGGGCAGAGTCCCTGTGCAGCACTCAGCGTGGGCTTCCACTTCCCCAACAGCAAATTCATTCTTCTTCAGGCCTTGGCATCTGCTGTCTTCTGCACCCAGAATTCTTTTCTTACTCCCTGCCAAGCCCAGGTCAACTCTCCAGGCTGACGTTGCTGCCCTTCTGATACACACGTCAACAGCAGTTCTTGTTTTACCATTGTGTACAGAATTATTTAGGGGCTTGTCTGTCCTACAGACCGTGTAGCCATAAGCTGTCAATCAGTTGTGGGTATCAGCACACAGCAGGAACTCATTAATGTTTGCGGCTTTAAATAAAAACTCAGGCCAGGTGCAGTGGCTCACACCTGTAATCTCAACCCTCTGGAGGCAAAGGTGAGAGGATTGCTTGAGCCAAGGTTTAAGACCAGCCTGGGCAGCATAGCCAGATTCCATCTCTACAAAAAATACATTTTTTTAAATGTTTTTTTGAGACAGAGTCTCACTTTGTCGCCCAGGCTGGAGTGCAGTGGCACAATTTTGGCTCACTGCAACCTCTGCCTCTTGGGTTTAAGCGATTCTCCCACCTCAACTTCCCGAGTAGCTGGGATTAGAGGTGCCCACCACCACGCCCGCTAATTTTTGTATTTTTAGTAGAGACAGGGTTTCACCATGTTGGCCAGGCTGATCTTGAACTCCTGATCTCAAATGATCCGCCCGCCTCAGCCTCCCAAAGTGCTGGATTACAAGCAAAAGCCACCTCGCCTGGCCTCTACAAAATAATTTTTTAAATTAGCCAGGCATTGAGACTTGGCAACGCGTGAGGCAAAAAATAAAATAAATAAAGAGTAGCTAGGTGTGGTGGTACACACCTGTAGTCCCAGCTACTCAGGAGGCTGAGGCAGGAGGACCACTTGAGACCAGGAGATTGAAGCCACAGTGAGCTAAGATCGTGCCACTGCACTCCAGCCTGGGCATCAGGACAAGACCCTGTCTCTAAAACTAAATTAACTAATAAGTAAATACAAGAATCCCCTTGGCTGCTATGTGGAGAATTGACCTAGGGGAAGGGCGAGAGTGGAAGCAGAGAAACCAATGGGGATCTGCCGCAGCAGTCCGGGTAGATGCTGGAGGCCAGGGTGTGGGTAGAGATGGGAACAGCTGGCAGATGTATGTTGTGGGTAGATCGGATGAGACTTGCTAATGGGATGTACAGGCGAGTGGCAGAGGGAAGAATGAAGGATCACGATATCTAGCAGTGCAGCAGGTGCACGTCGGCCAGGAGTTAACTCAGGGCACGGGGACGAATGCAACAGGTGAGGCAGGGTGCTCCTGTCCAACTGTGGCCGACCCTGGGGCAGAAGATTGTTAAGGCCAGGCATAGTGGCTCACGCCTGTGATACCAACTCTTTGGGAGGTTGAGGAGTTCAAGACCACCCTGGGAACATAGCAAGATCCCTGTCTCCACAAAAATATTGAACAATTAGCCAGGAGTGGTGGCGCGCGCCTGTAGTCTCAGCTACTCGGGAGGCTGAGGTGGGAAGATCGCTTGAGCCCAGGAGTTCGAGGATGCAGTGAGCTATGATTGCAAAACTGCACTCCAGCCTGGGCGACAGAGCGAGACCCTGTATCTTAAAAGAAAAAAAAAAGTTTAGAACACGAAAAATCAAGGCTTCTTAAACTGAAGACCATTTTCTCTTGTGCCACCGCCTTGACTGGATCTCAGGCCAAACCCCAACCCGCCCCAACCCTACCCCTAATCCCCGGCCCCACAGAGCTCCGCGTGCAGCAGGCGAGCATCTACTTACGAACTGGCTCCTGCGGCCTCTCCGAAACCCCAGGAGCATCCTTGCAGCTCGAGGAGACCGGGCCGGGGGCTTGACTCATCAGCAGATCTCTCCACAGCCAGGGACCACTCCCTAGAGCCCGCCGCAGGCCCAGCCCCTCAAGCTTTCTCTTCGCAATGGACTTTGCAGCAACCGCGTCGGCCATTGGCTCAGCTCGGCCCTCGACCAATCAGAGCTAAGGTTACTTCCACACCGGTCGTTCTTGGCAACTAGTGGATTCCCGTTCAAATCCCCGCCAGGGCGGAAACGTCCGCCCTATCCGTTCTCTTATTGGTCAAGTTAGACATCCATTTCTGACGCCACAGCCTATCCGGCGCTGCGGGAGGCGGAGGGCGGGCTGGATAAAGGACTAGGCAAGCACAGAAGGCTTGAATCCGGAAGTGGCGCGGCCGACAGTAATGTGATCTCCAGGCTGGGACCGCGGGGTTCCTGCCGGCTGTGTTCGGGCCTAGGACTGGATTGAGGAGCCACGGTGCGGATCCACCCGGGGTATCAGGGGCTAGGCACGTGATGAAAATGAAGGACGCGGATACCAGGACAGGAATCTCCTGGTTCTTAGAGAATTTATTTCGCCACAAATAATTGGCAAACGGAATCTCGCTGTATTGCCCAGGCGGGTCTCGAACTCTTTGGCTCAAGCGATCCTCCCGCCTCAGCCTCGCGCATTGTTGGGATTACAGACGTGAGCTACAGTGCCCAGCCTAGGATTCTTTTAAAACTTGAATCTGATCGTGCCTCTGCCGTTATTGGAACCCAATGCCATGAGCACCGGTCCACCACCACACACCCCCTCTCCAGCCACCCTGGCCTTCGTTCAGGCCTTTGTGTTTTCTTATTAGTAATTTAAAAGGGAATCTTATTTGACAGTTTTTTGACAAATAATATAGTCTTCAGGAGGGGATCCTGCCCCAGAGGCCCCTGGCTTGCAGTGGAATGCAGGGCCGTGTGCAGGAGAGCCTGCTCAAGTGCCGCCTGACTTTTCCCTCCTTAGGTGGAGACCATCCATGGAAAAGAACGCCCCTGATAATACGGGCCCCGTGCACGTGCCTTTGGGGCATATTGTAGCCAATGAGAAATGGCGCGGGTCACAGCTGGCGCAGGAGATGCAAGGTCGGTGGGCTGCCCTCTCCCAGCCCTTTCCTCCCCTAACATATTTAAAAAAAAAAATCTGCCTATTACTGCCATCTTTTCATCCAAAGTTCATGGAACTCATTTTCTTCTCTGTATTTTAAGGGAAAATTAAGCTCATTTTCGAGGATGGCTTGACACCAGACTTTTATCTGTCGAACAGATGCTGCGTTCTTTATGTCACTGAAGCTGATTTGGTGGCAGGAAATGGCTACAGAAAGAGGCTTGTTCGGGTTAGAAATGTAAGTATTAGGCCGGGTGCCATGGCTCACGCTTGTAATCCCAGCACTTTGGGAGGCCAGGGCAGGTGGATCACCTGAGGTCAGGAGTTGGAGACCAGCCTGGCCAACATGGCGAAACCCTGTCTCTACTAAAAATACAAAAATTAGCTGAGTATGGTGGTGCACACCTGTAATCCCAGCTACTCGGGAGGCTGAGACAAGAGAATTGCTTGAGCCTGGGAGGCAGAGACTGTAGTGAGCCAAGATCACGCCACTGCACTCTAGCCTGAGTGACAGAGTGAGACTCCATCTCAAAAAACAAAAAACAAAAACAAAAAAAGAAATGTAAGTATTATATTAAAGAAACTGAAATTAAACATTGATTTGTCTCACCCCAACCTTCCCTCCATCCCTTGATATAATTTATTTAAAATCATTGGCCAGGGCAGGCATGAAGTGATAGCATTCTTAACCTGAAAAGTAATTTGGTTGCAAAATGATTTACTATCATTTTTCCTTTCAAGTCCAGTAATCTTCAAGGAATTGTAGTTGTTGAAAAAACCCGGATGAGTGAACAATACTTCCCAGCCCTACAGAAGTTTACTGTGCTGGACCTTGGAATGGTGCTGCTTCCAGTGGCCAGCCAGATGGAAGCATCCTGCCTCGTTATCCAGTTGGTGAGTACCAATTCCTACACCTTCGTGGTAGTCCTGTCCTCATGGACACTCAGCTGCCCTCCAGAAGCAACCATCAATCCAATCTATGTCATTCTCTGAGTTGGTTTATAAAGTCTCTTCGAGGCCGGGCGCGGTGGCTCAAGCCTGTAATCCCAGCACTTTGGGAGGCCGAGACGGGCGGATCACGAGGTCAGGAGATCGAGACCATCCTGGCTAACATGGTGAAACCCCGTCTCTACTAAAAAAATACAAAAAACTAGCCGGGCGAGGTGGCGGGCGCCTGTAGTCCCAGCTACTTGGGAGGCTGAGGCAGGAGAATGGCGTAAACCTGGGAGGCGGAGCTTGCAGGGAGCTGAGATCCGGCCACTGCACTCCAGCCTGGGCGACAGAGCGAGACTCCGTCTCAAAAAAAATAAAATAAAATAAAATAAAAATAAAGTCTCTTCGAGGAATTTAAATATGGAAGTTGCCTCGGCAGCCAGCTCAGCTTGTCACCCACTGTAGGCAAGTGTATCACAAAGTATACAAGTTGGACACCTGATTTTAGATTCTCAGGGTGTGATGACTCCATCAGTCATTATCCTGCCCTTTCGCTGGTGAAAATGTCAACTAGAGGCCAGGTGTGATGGCTCACGCTTGTAGTCCCAGCACTTTGGGAGGCCGAGGTGGGTGGATCACTTGAAGCCAGGAGTTTGAGACCAGCCTGGCCAACATGGAAAACCCCGTCTCTACTAAAAATACAAAAATTAGCTGGGTGTGGTGGCGGGCACCTGTAATCCCAGCTACTCGGGAGGCTGAGGCAGGAGGATCACCTGAACCCAGGAGGCGGAGGTTACAGTGAGTGGAGATTGTACCATTGCACTCCCGCCTGAGCAACAAGAGCGAAACTCTGTCTCAAAAAAAAAAGAAAGAAAGAAAATGTCAACTAGAAGCTGTTTATCTCATCCCGTGTTTTTGTTAAGCATCAGCACCTTGTGCAAGTTTTTTTGTTATTGTTGTTGTTTTTGAGACACAGTCTCGCTCTATCCCGCAGGCCAGAGTGCAGTGGCACAATCTTGGCTCGCTGCAACCTCTGCCTCCTGGGTTCAAGCCATTCTTCTGCCTCAGCATCCCGAGTAGCTGGGACTACAGGCACGTGCCACCACACCTGGCTAAGTTTTGTATTTTTAGTAGAGACGGGGTTTCACCATGTTGGCCAGGCTGGTCTCAAACTCCTGACCCTGTGATCTGCCCACCTTGGCCTCCCAAAGTGCTGGGATTACAGGTATGAGCCACCACACCTGGCTAGTTTTTTGTTTGTTCGTTTTTTAAGATAGGGTCTTGCTCTGTCATTCAGGCTGGAGTGCAGTGGTGTAATCTTGGCTCACTGCAACCTTTGCCTCCTGGGTTCAAGCGATTCTCCTGCCTCAGCCTCCCTAGCTGGGATTACAGACACCCACCACCATGCCTGGCTAATTTTTGTATTTTTAGTAGAGACAAGAGTTTCACCATGTTGGCCATGGCTGGTCTCAAACTCCTGACCTCAGGTAATCTGCCTGCCTCGGCCTCCCAAAGTGCTGGGCCACAGCACCCAACCAACACTTTTTTTTTTTTTTTTTGGAGCTGGAGTTTCACTCTTGTTGCCCAGGCTGGAGTGCAGTGATGCAATCTCAGCTCACTACAACCTCCACCTCCTGAGTTCAAGTGATTCTCCTGCCTCAGCCTCCCAAGTAGCTGGAATTACAGGCGCCTGCCACCATGCCCAGCTAATTTATATTTTTAGTAGAGGTGGGGTTTCTTCATGTTGGTCAGGCTGGTCTCGAACTCCCGACCTCAGGTGATGCACCCGCCTCAGCCTCCCAAAGTGCTGGGATTATAGGCATGAGCCATCGCACCCGGCCACCAACACTTATTTTTAAAATCAGTTTAGTGGCTTACGCCTCTAATCCCAGCATGGGGAACATCAGCTCTGTATGTGTGTGTGTGTGTGTGTGTGTGTGTGTGTGTGTGTGTGTGTTGTGTTTTTGTTTCTTTCACTTTTGTTTTCTTTGTTATGTGTGTGTTGTTTTTAAATCTCCCCCTCTGATGTGGAGCTAGAGTTGAGAGCCACATTGGAGATGCAGGCAGCCACAAATGGTTCATAGATCCCTCTCT
This sequence comes from Piliocolobus tephrosceles, assembly GCF_002776525.5. NCBI lineage: Eukaryota > Metazoa > Chordata > Mammalia > Primates > Cercopithecidae > Piliocolobus > Piliocolobus tephrosceles. The sequence continues at coordinate 24,238,381 of NC_045454.1, read as the reverse complement.
ACCAAATCCCTTGCATCACTGTTCCTAACTTTCCTTGATATAATGCTATTGTCTGCCTTAGTATAACCACCACTAACTGCAGACCAGGGTTCTCCTTTGAGGCAGGCTTCCTGCAGGACCTGCGTGAAGTAGGTCTAGTTTAGGTGTAGCCATCATTTAATCCTGCACAACTGAAATGTTTCTTAATGGACCATCAGAAAGTGTTTGAATTCCTCAGTGTGTTTTTCTAAACATTCTGGAAACGCACGTTTTTGTAAATTATTAATGTCTTACTCCTTTGTGTGGCTCACTTTTCAATAATTTCACTGATGTCTGAGAAATTATATTCATGGTATATGAAAACATTTGTTCCCTTAAGTGAAGCTGAACCAAATGGAAAAAACGTATTTCCACAAAACAAATTTTAAGAAAACGGCCAGTCCTCCAGAGGGCGCTCACGTGCTGTTCCTTTCATTTGTGGTTCAGGTTCAAGAGCAAACCAAAGAGCCCAGTAAGAACCCTCTTCTCAGGAAGAAACGGGCCCTGCTGCTGTCTGAGCCATCGCTCCTTCGAACCGTGCAGCAGATCCCAGGAGTTGGAAAAGTTAAAGCTCCCCTTCTCCTCCAGAAGTTTCCAAGCATCCAGCAACTGAGTAATGCTTCCATTCGGGAACTGGAGCAGGTGGTCGGACAAGCAGTGGCAAAGCAGATCCATGCCTTCTTCACACAGCCCAGGTGATGGTTGGCCTCAGGGCCACAGTGTCTTCTCCCGAGACCACAAACACCAGGATCTTGTTTTCAGCTTTAAAAAGCAAGAGAATGGGCCGGGCACGGTGGCTCATGCCTGTAATCTCAGCACTTTGGGAGGCCGAAGCCAGCAGATCACCTGAGGTCAGGAGTTCAAGACCAGCCTGGCCAACATGGAGAAACCTGTCTCTACTAAAAATAGACAAAATTAGCCAGGCATGGTGACAGGCGCCTGTAATCCCAGCTACTTGGGAGGCCGAGGCACGGGGCATGGGAATCACTTGAACCCGGGAGGCGGAGGTTGCAGTGAGCCAAGATCGTACCACTGTACTCCAGCCTGGGCGCCAAAGTGAGACCCTGGCTCTAAAAAAAAAAAAAAAAAAAAAAGGCCAGGCACGGTGGCTCACGCCTGTAGTCCCAGCACTTTGGGAGGCCGAGGTGGGCGGATCACAAGGTCAGGAGATCGAGACCATACTGGCTAACATGGTGAAACTCCGTCACTACTAAAAAACACAAAAAAATTAGCCGGGCGTGGTGGCGGGTGCCTGTAGTCCCAGCTACTTGGGAGGCCAAGGCTGGAGAATGGTGTGAACCCGGGAGGTGGAGCTTGCAGTGAGTTGAGATCGCGCTGCTGCACTCCAGCCTGAGCGACAGAGCAAGATTCCGTCTCAAAAAAAAAAAAGAAAAAATGCCGGGCACGGTGGCTCCTGCATGTAATCCCGGCACTTTGGGAGGCCGAGGTGGGTGGATCAAGAGGTCAGGAGATCGAGACCATCCTGGCTAACATGGTGAAACCCCATCTCTACTAAAAATACAAAAATTCACCGAGCGTGGTGGCGGGCGCCTGTAGTCCCAGCTACCGGGAGGCTGAGGCAGGATGATGGTGTGAACCCGGGAGGTGGAGCTTGCAGTGAGTCGAGATCGTGCCACTGCACTGCAGCTTGGGCAACAGAGCCAGACACTGTCTCCAAAAAAAATAAATAAATAACCAAGAAAAAGGATTTCCTCTAGCAGCAGCTAGTGAAAGATGAGGCGAGGCCTGAATGGAGCCTGTGGATCGTGCTGCGTTGGCATCTGAGTTCAGCTTGTGAAGTTAGTGGGCCGCAGAGGGCACTGCCTTCATTCTGCTAAGATGAAAAGGGCTGATGAGGTCTTCGCAAGAGAATCAGGGACTCACACTCAGCAAAAAGCCAGTTAGGGCCGATTTTAATGTGCGACCTTGACCTGCATCTGTCATGGAAAGCGCTTTCTAAAAAGCTTCAGTGGTGGGTGTGACCATCTGAAGGAAACAAATGTACAAGGAAGCACTGCATATGCTAAGCCCCGTGTTCCTGGAGTGAGAGCTGCTGTTCTTCAGGTCTGTACTGCCAGGGCTGTTTCCAATGTAAATAAATAACTGCAGTTCCTTCCTCCTTTCCTTTGCTCCTGCCTCTCTCCCCCACTTTTTTTTTTTTGTTTTTTGGCAGATGTACAGTTTGTTTATACACTGCGTATGTCTTCTGCACACAGAAAATATGGAGTCTGAAGTTACCATTTAAAGTTGAAAACTCGATGGCCGGGCACAGTGACTCATGCCTATAATCCCAGCACTTTGGGAGGCCAAGGAGGGCGAATCACAAGGTCAGGAGATCCAGACCATCCTGGCCAACATGGTGAAGCCCCGTCTCTACCAAAAATACAAAAATTAGCAGGGTGTGGTGGCACACACCTGTAATCCCAGCTACTCAGGAGGCTGAGGCAGGAGAATCGCTTGAACCCAGGAGGTGGAGGTTGCAGTGAGCCGAGATTGCACCACTGCACTCCAGCCTGGGCGACAGAGTGAGATTCCATCTCAAAAAAAAAATTTAAAGTTGAAAACTCAATGCGCATGAGGCAGAACAGGATGTGTCTGTACGTGGAAGGCCCAACAATGGGAGGATACAAGAAAATGATGGCAGCAGCTACACCCAGTGAGGGAACCAGGGGCTGGGGATCAAAAGGTACATAATTGCCCATTCAAAAAATAGACACAGACCAGACACAGTGGCTCACACCTGTAGTCCCAGCACTTTGGGAGGCTGAGGTGGGAGAACTGCTTGAGTCCAGGATTTCGAGATCAGCCTGGGCAACATGGCAAGACCCCATCTCTACAAAAAATTAAAAAATTAGCCAGGCATGGCAGCTCATGCCTGTAGTCCCAGCTACTCAGGAGGGTGAGGTGGGAGGACTGCTTGAGCCTCGGAGGTTGACGCTGCAGTGAGCCATGATTGCGCCACTCTCCTCCTGCCTGGGCAACAAAGTGAGACCCTGTCTCAAAAAACAGACAAAAACAAAAAGTAAGCACAAAGATGGCATCTGTCTTAGAAAACAGTAAGATAACTTGACAGCTCTTTAAGTTCTGCTTTGTGAAATGTTAGTAACTAAAACAAATCAGAACATTAAAAACTGTTGTGTGCATTAGAGGAGAAACAATTTGAAAGAGGGAATGAAAGTGAAATAAAAGTACAAAGAAATATTAACTCAGGTAAATGAAAATGTTTATTTAAATATTTATACAAACATGGCCCTAGGAGCAGCAGATACACTTTTCCAAAGGTGGTTCCTTCCTTTAAGATATTGCACAACAGAAAATAAACTCTTGTTGATCCTTAAAATTAATCTTCAATGCTATGTATTTTAGCTATGTAACTTGTACTGTGTCAACAGTGAACCTTATTAGATTCACGGTGTCATCCAACTTATAGCAAGATAAAAATCAATCGGTAGGAATGTCATTTTAAAAAGTGAAATAGTGGGATGGGTGCGGTGGCTCATGTCTATAATCCCAGCATTTTGGGAGGCTGAGGTGGGTGGATCATTTGAGGTCAGGATTTCGAAACCAGCCTGACCAACATGGTGAAACACCGCCTCTATTAAAAATACAAAAATTAGGCCGGGCGCGGTGGCTCAAGCCTGTAATCCCAGCACTTTGGGAGGCTGAGACGGGCGGATCACGAGGTCAGGAGATCGAGACCATCCTGGCTAACACGGTGAAACCCCGTCTCTACTAAAAAATACAAAAAAACTAGCCGGGCGAGGTGGCGGGCGCCTGTAGTCTCAGCTACTCGGGAGGCTGAGGCAGGAGAATGGCGTAAACCCGGGAGGCGGAGCTTGCAGTGAGCTGAGATCCGGCCACTGTACTCCAGTCCGGGTGACAGAGCAAGACTCCGCCTCAAAAAAAAAAAAAAAATACAAAAATTAGCCAGGCATGGTGGTGGGCACTTACAGTCCCAGCTACTTGGGAGGCTGAGGTAGGAGAATCGCTTGATCCCAGCGGGCGGAGGTTGCACTGAGCTGAGATCGTGCCACTGCACTCCAGCCTGGGCAACAGAGCAAGACTCTATCTCAAAAAAAAGAAAAAAAAGGTCAAATAGAGCTTTAAACTTGAATCATTTACATCATTATCTTATAAAATGTAAAACTACTTTTTAACCTGACTTAAAATATAGAATTATGTAACTTCTACTTTAAACAAAATGAAAAATGTTTTGAGTATCAAACAGTGTATTATCTACCTTGTAGACAGCATCTTCATCTAACACTGCCACTGTGTTAGCAATTCTTAAATGACATCAAACTAGAAGAAAAGCTGCTCCTACATTGTTTTTATTTAATAAGTCAAAACAAATTTGGCACTATACTTTTTCTAGAAATAGCATTCATATTATATCGATATAATAGAAACATCTTGTTTTAGGATAATGAATTCCTATTAGGAAGCAGCACTTTGGAACAATTTTTAGTGACACTAATTTAATTCTATCATTATAGTCCTGTGACCTGCCTTAATTCCAGGATCATCTGAATTCTAGGTTAAGGAATGATTATTAGCCAAACCTGGAAACAACTAGAAATTGTACTAATACAGGTAACCCCAATTTAATAGTGACTGGAAGTCACCATTAAAAATAGCTGTATGTCATATCTTCAACACTATTCTATTTACAATACTTTATATAATAAATAACTTACAGCAGTATAGTGACACGCCTCAAAAAAGTTCTTTTTTCACTAATTTCTAGAGGTTTCTTGGTTACTTTCCTTCATAAAAACACATCAAATGTGAGTTTATACTATGAGAAAAACAGGATTTGAGAATAGATAGATATTTTCCATCATGGCACAAACATTTAAGGCCGAGTCAGCACTGGAAACGTTCAGGGCCTGAACGTGTTTGTTTCCTCACATTAGTACAAAGAACTGTCTGAGTTGAGAAGGCTGAAAGGGGAGGGCAGCTTCTTCTTGACCTGAGGCCGTGCAACCCCGACCGACGGGAGGCACAAGGTGCTGGCTGACTTCTGTCTGTTCTTGTTGGTGCCCCAGCTCAGGAAGGAAAGCTTCTTGGAGATTTTCTTGGTTTTATCAGTTTTGTCGTCATCATCAATGGCTAAGCAGATCATGGAGTACGTTTTCTGCATTCCCACGGAATATGTGGCACTCTTATTATGCTGCACGTAGAAAAGTAAGAAAAAGGATGTTAGGTATTATCAAGATAGATTATAAAAACTATGAAGTCTGGCCAGGCGAGGTGGCTCACACCTGTAATCCCAACACTTTGGGAGGTCGAGGAAGGCGGATCACTTGAGGTCAGGGTTTCAAGACCAGCCTGGCCGACATGGCGAAACCCCATCTCTACTAAAATACAAAAGTTAACCAGGTGTGGTGGTGGATGTCTGTAGTCCCAGATGTTTGGAAGGCTGAGGCATGAGAATCACTTGAACCCGGGAGGTGGAGGTTGCAGTGAGCCAAGATCGCACCACTGCACTCCAGCCTGGACAACAGAGCAGGATTGTCTCCAAAAAATAAATTAAACAGAAATAATTCGGAAACTCACGTGACCAATGCTTATATAGAATTAGGTTCTTAAAACAAGGACAAACTTTTTTTCTTTTTTGAGACAGGGTCTTGCTATGTTGCCCAGGCTGCTCTTGAACTCCTAGGTTCAAGTGATCTTCCTGCCTTGGCCTCCTGAGTAGCTGGGGCTCTAGGCATGCGCCACCAGGTCCAACAAGGATAATTTTTAAGGAATGTACTCAATAGTAATAATTTAAGCTTAAGAGCCACAACTCACATTTTAAGGTTCTTCTTATATTTGAGAAAGTAGTAATACTAATGGTCATGAATATGAAAATACAGGGTGGGCCGCGGTGGCTCACGACTAGAGTCCCAGCTGCCTGGGAGGCTTAGAGGGGAGGATTGCTTGAGCCCGGGAGGCTGAGGCTATAGGGAGCTGTGATTGTGCCACTGCACTCCAGCCTGGGCGACAGAGTGAGACCTCTGTCTACAAAAAAAAAAGGGGGGGGGGGGGGGAAGGGGAGAGGGGAAAGAAAGGGAAGAGGAGAAAGGAAGGGAAGAGGAGAAAGGAAGGGAAGAGGGGAAGGGAAGGGAAGGAAAAAAAAACAGAATATGCAGTGAGCAATAGGTCTTCCTGTCACCTGGGCTTCTAGGCCCTCCATGTTACACTTCTAAAGATGATGTGCATGTACAAGTATTTCTATATGTGCATAAGTATATTACCATTCATTTTCTTAAAAGGAATATACTACACTATTCTACACCTGATTTTCTTTTCTTTTCTTTTTTTTTTTAAGACGGAGGCTTGCTCTGTCGCCCAGGTTGGAGTGCAGTGGCATGATCTCGGCTCACTGCAAGCTCCACCTCCCAGGTTCACGCCATTCTCCTGCCTTAGCCTCCTGAGTGTCTGGGACTACAAGTGCCTACCACCAGGCCTGGCTTTTTTTTGTGTGTGTGTGTTTTTACTAGAGACGGGGTTTCACTTTGTTAGCCAGGATGGTCTCGATCTCCTGACCTTGCCTACACCCAACTTTATTTCCTTAATACATCTTGGATTTCAATCCACACCAGTAAATATAGATCCATTTCGCCCTCTTTCAAGAATCCAGTGTCCCATGACTTGAAGGAGCCAAAAAGTAAAAGAAAAAGAAACTCCACAGTGCTACTATTTGCCGTGTTCACCATTTTCAAGTGTAGAGTTCAGTGGCATTAAGTTACATTCACCTCATTATGCTCCACTGCCACCATCCATCTCTAAAACTTTTTCATCTTCCTCAGCTGAAACTTTGTACCACTAAACGCTCTCTACTATTAACTGTCAAAGAATCACGTAGGATTCAAACTGGAAATCTAAGGAAACTTGTTTTCTGAAGACTTCCACATGGGCTATCACCAGCTTCTAAGGTTTGCCTAACACTGAGATTGTTTAGTTTGCCACGTTTATTGATCATCTACTACGTTCTGGCACTAAAATTAGGCATACAATGTATCTCTGCAATAGTTGAGGGACATTGTTCCTAATATAAACCCTAAGAGGGGCCTGGGCGCAGTGTCTCACAAGGCTGAGGCAGGCAGATCACTTGAGGCCAGGAGTTCGAGACCATCCTGGCCAACATGGTAAACCCCATCTCTACTAAAAATACAAAAATTAGCTGGGTGTGGAGGCACACACCTGTAATCGCAGCTACTCAGGAGCTAAGGCAGAAGAATCGCCTGAACCCAGCAGGTGGAGTTTGCAGTGGGCCAAGATCGTGCCACTCCACTCCAGCCTGGGTGACAGAGCGAAACTCCGTCTCAAAAAAACAAAAGAAATGCCTTTCTTGACCCTATTCCCCTCCAGGTCCACCCCAGTATCTCTCTCACACACACACACACACACACACACACTCTCTCTCTCACTCCTGCAATGTGTACCACCACTTTGAAAAGCCTTTTTTTTTTGAGACGGAGTCTTGCTGTTGCCAGGCTGGAGTGCAGTGGCCTGATCTTGGCTCACTGCAACTTCCACCTCCCAAGTTCAAGCGCTTCTCTTGCCTTAGCCTCCCAAGTAGCTGGGATTACAGGCACATGCCAGCATGCCCAGCTAATTTTTATATTTTTAGTAGAGACAGGGTTTCACCATGTTGGCCAGGTTGGTCTTGAACTTCTTGGCCTCAAGTGATCCACCTGCCTCAGCCTCCCAAAGTGCTGGGATTACAGGTGTGAGCCGCTGTGCCCAGCTCCATTTACTATTTCTTTCCCCGCCACCCACTCCTCACTCAAATCCACCTGGGGTACCCCTCTAGAACTCTTAGGGCTTTATACAGAGCAATATTTAAAACCACTGTGTAGGCTTAACTCTTCCATCCTCTGGATGAGAAAACTGAGGCCCAGGGAGGGTATGAACGTGCTGAAGGTTACATAGCTTGTGAATGGCAGTCAGGGCCTAATTCCAGAGCTTGATTCCAAGCTTAGATTTGTTCAACCAGGAATCCCCACTGTAGTCAAGAGAGTAGCCAAGGGCAGCAGGTCATCAGTTCAGCCAGAGTGCTAGGCTAAATGTTCTCATTATTTGATTTTGTTTGGAAGGCTCAGTCATTAAAAAGAGTGCTTGATTATCATTATCTAAAATCCTTATCATAAAAATTAATAGACAAAAATAAATTATTTTTTTTTAATTATTTTTAAAAAGCCAGGGGCTGGGCATGGTGGCTCACTCCTGTAATCCCAGCACTTTTGAGAGGCCAAGGCGGGCCGGTCACCAGAGGCCAGGAGTTCAAGATCAGCCTGGCCAATATGGTGAAACCCAGTCTCTATTAAAAATACAAACATTAGCCAGGCGTCGTGGCGGGTGCCTGTAATCCCAGCTACTCAGGAGGCTGAGGCAGGAGAATCGCTTGAACCCGGGAGGCGGAGGTTGCAGTGAGCCAAGATTGCAACACTGCACTCCAGCCTGGATGACAAGAGCGAGACTCTATCTCCAAAAAAAAGAGCCAAGTACAGTGGCTCACGCCTGTAATCCCAACTATTCAGGAGGCTGATTCGAGAGGGTCTCCTGAGGCTAGGAAATTCAAGATCAGTTTGGATAACTTAGTCCGACCCTGTCACTACAAAATTAATTAAATAAAAGACAAAAGGAAATTACTTTTGGTTTGGTTCATTCCTGTAATCCTAACACTTTGGGAGGTGGAGGCAGGAGACTGCTTAAGCCCAGGAGTTTGGGACCAGAATGGGCAACAAAATGAGATTGTCACTACAAAAAATTAAAAAATTAGCTGGGTATAGTGGTGCACGCCTGTAGTCCCAGCTACTTGGGAGGATCTTTTTTTTTTTTTTTTTTTTTTTTGAGATGGAGTCTCCCTCTCTTGCCCAGGCTGGAGTGCAGTGGCACAATCTCGGCTCACTGCAACCTCTGCCTCCTGGGTTCAAGTGATTCTCCTGCCTTGGCCTCCCAAGTAGCTGGGATTACAGGCATGTGCCACCACACCCAACTTATTTTTACTAGAGACAGGGTTTCACCATGTTGGCCAGGCTGGTCTCGAACTCCTGACCTCAGGTGATGAGAAGGGAGGATCTTTTGAGGCCTGGAAGTTGAGGCTGTAGTGAGCTATGACTGCACTATTGCACTCCAGCCTGGGCAACTGAGTGAGACCCTGTCTCAAAACAAACAAAACAAAACAAAAAACAACAACAAAAGAAGATCGCACCACTACGCTCCAGCTAGTGCAGTGGTACAATCATAGCTCACTGCAGCCTCAACCTCTCTGGGCTCAAGTGATCCTCCTGCCTCAGCCTCCCAAGTAAGTGGGACTACAGGCATGCGCCACCATGCCTGGCTAATTTTTTTTTATTTTTTGTAGAGACTAGGTCTCGCCATGTTGCCCAGGCTGGTCTTGAACTCCTGGGCTCAAGCAAACATCCTGCCTTAGCCTCTCAAAGTGCTGGCATTACAGGTGTGAGCCACCGTGCCGGGACATCAGTGACTTTTAGTATATTCACAAAGTTGGGTGACCATCACTACCACCTAATTTCAGAACATTTCCATCGCCCCCAAAAAGAAACTTTCTACCTTATAACCCTTCTGCAGTCACTCCCCACTCCCATTGCCCAGCCCCAGCACCATCGACTTTCTGTCTCTGGATTTGCCTATGCTGAACATTTCATGGATATGTTCAAAATCCATTGGCTCTCTGGCCCTCTGTCAACTGACTTCTGTTGCCACCTCTCCACCAAAGTGTCTTTTCATCCTGCTGCCAAATACGATAGGCACAGCTAAGCCTCCCTCATTCTCCACCTCTCAACTGCATTCAATGCAACCCATCCCTCTCTGCAAAGCTTTCTCCTCTTAATTTGAGAAGCTCCTCTTCTCTGACATCTCTGAACTCTGCTCTATTTTCTTTGCACTTGCTTCTCTTCCAACTGACCTCTAAATGTTTAGCCCTCAGCCCTCGCCCCCTTGCAGGGAGCTGCATTTTGTCTTACAGCCTCAAATATCATCCCCATGCAATGATTCTCAAGTATTTATTTCTAGCTCTGATTTCTTCCTTGAACTGAAGACTTCACATCCAGTCTCCTCCTTTATGTTTACATCTGACTGCTAATAGCATCTGAAACATTCAAAACATGACTCTTGATTTCTCCTTCACCTCCCTCACACCCATTACCCATCATTATGAAAAATAAACAGGCCAGGCACGGTGGCTCATGCCTGTAATCCCAACACTTTGGGAGGCCAGAGGTGGGAGGATTGCTTAAGGCCAGGAGTTTGAGGCCAACCTTGGCAATATATCAAGGCCCCATCTCTACCAAAAAAAATTTACAATAAATAAACAAATTAGCCAGGCATAGTGGTACACACCTGTAGTCCCAGCTACTCGGGAGGCAGAAGCAAGAGGATTGCCTGAGCCCAGGAAGTCAAGGCTACAGTGAGCTGTGATTGCACCACTGCAGTCCAGCCCGAGCAACAGAGTGAGACCCCATCTCAAAAAAAAAAAAAAAAAAAAAGAAATTTAAAGGTAGAAAAATAACCACTACCCACGTGATTGATCAAGCCAAAAACTGGGACCTCACCTCCCTGTCCACCATCTCCTTTACACAAAGCATCCACAAATCCCCCATCAGCTCTACCTCCAAACTATGTCCCAGGGACACTCCTGTCTTTCCAACTCTACAGCCACCCCCATCACCTCAGCCACTAACGTCACCAGCCTGGACAACTGCCATGGCCAGCCTCCGGCAGCAGACGCCCTTCTAAAACAAACATTACACCACGCTGTTCCCCTTCTGAAAAGGCCCAGTGGCTTCCAAGCTCCCACCACTGCCACCAAGGCCTCCTTCCCACCTCACTTCCCACGGCTCCCTCCTTGTCCTGGTGCTCTTGCCAAAAGGCCTTCTTTTTGCCTCTCTGGTAGGAGAAGCTTATTCTGCTGCAGGGACTCTGTACCTGTAGGTGCCCCTGCCCAGAAGGCCTTTCTCGTCCCTCTGCAACTGGCTCGAACCTCCTGGTCACTCTCATGTCTGTTCCAGCCCTGCCTAGATAGAGCCTCGCCCCCTCCCCAGTCATTCCACCCCATTACAGGTCTTGTTTCCTTTACAGCACTTATCAAAATCCTGACCATTTATTTGCTGACTTAGTGCCAGCTTCGTGGAGGGAAGCAGGGACCTTATCTGTGTAATGTAAGCTAGAGCTCTGACACCTAGGAGAGTGTCTGGCACCTAATTGATCCTCAATCAATATTTGTTGAATGAATAAATGAGTGCTGTTACACAGGGAAGGTCAAGTGTACGTCATTAAGTGTGGCAAAGTGCAGAGGAGAACGTCATTAAGTGTGGTATGAATCCTAGGACTTGGGAAAAATTTTAGAGTTTTTTGCAGGCAGAGTCTCACTCTGTTGGCCAGGCTGGAGTGCAGTGGTGCGATCTCTGCTCACTGCAACCTCTGCCTCCCGGGTTCAAACGCTTCTCCTGCCTCAGCCTCCAGAGTACCTGTGATTACAGGCGCACACCACCATGCCCAGCTAATTTTTATATTTTCAGTAGAGAGAGGGTTTGCCTCGTTGGCCAGGCTGGTCTTGAACTCCTGGCCTCAAGCAATCCGCCCACCTCGGCCTCCAAAAGTACTCAGATTACAGGCATAAGCACCGTGCCCAGCCTCATGTGGGGAAAATTAAAGGTGATAATTGTGCAGGTGAACTTGAAGAGACTCAAACGCTTCCCAAATCTCCCAAGACACAGCTGACACTGACTCTAGGGCGTAGAGAGGGACTGTCTTAACTTTTACAGGTTGTCTTAAGCTCTTCTGTACCATTGGAATTTTTTTTTTGTTTTTTGTTTTTTTCACTATGAGTATGTATTACTTTTGTAATTAAACAATTTGATCAGAAAAATAGATCAGTTCATTATTTTATCCACAGGATATTTTTATAAGTTTGCTAGCACGGTGCAGTGTCTTATGCCTGTAATCCCAGCACTTTGGGAGGCCAAGGTGAGAGGATGGCTTGAGCCCAGGAGTTCAAGACCAGCCTGGGCAACATAGCAAGAACCTGTCTCAAAAAAAAAATAAAGAATGGGCCAGGCATGGTGGCTCACGCCTGTAATCCCAGAACTTTGGGAGGCCAAGGTGGGCAGATCACGAGGTCAAGAGATCGAGACCATCCTGGCTAACACGGTGGGACCCTGTCTGTACTAAAAATACAAAAAATTAGCCAGGCGTGTTGGCGGGCACCTGTAGGCCCAGCTACTCGGGAGGCTGAGGTAGAAGAATGGCGTGAACCCAGGAGGTAGAGCTTGCAGTGAGCTGAGATTGTGCCACTGCACACCAGCCTGGGTGACAGAGCAAGACTCCATCTCAAAAAAATAAATACATACATACATACATAAAGAATGAGCCAGGGGTGGTAGTGGGTGCCTATAATTCCAGCTACTCGTGTGGCTGAGGTGGGAGGATCACTTGAACCCAGGAGATAGAGGCTGCAGTGAGCGGTGATCATACCACTGCAAACCAGCCTGGGCAATAGGGCAAGACCTTGTCTTTAAAAAAAAAAGTTTGCCAATTTTCTCTTTGACCCAAGGTGAGCACATTCCAGTGATTACAAGCCTGGGAGTCCAGTCATTTCTACCATGTTACACAGGCAGGAGACAGAGGGTCGGGTAAACACCTGTGGGGCTGAACTCATGCAGATTTCACTCCACGCCACTACTGACTGCCCGGGGAGGTGTCAGCGCTCACCATGGACGACGTGGAGTCCAGGAGGCTCACGACTTTCATCTCGATCTCGTCCTCGCCAAAGCTCTTCAGCAGCTTCATGACCTCACTCACAGTCAGCCACTTACAATCCACAAGTTGAATGGAGACAATATAATCTCCTTCCCGGGCTCCTGCCACCTGAAAAAGTATTGTTGAAAATAAGTCAATGTTTTGTTCACTCAAATCCTTTAATCAATCCCCATTAACAAAATAGGTATTTGCATAAATTCACATCAAGAAAGCAAAAATTCACTTTGGGTGGCCGAGACGGGTGGATCACTTGAGGTCAGTAGTTAGAGACCAGCCTGGACAACATGGTGAAACCCATCTCCACTAAAAATACAAAAGTCAGCCAGGTGTGGTGGTAGGCACCTGTAATCCTAGCTACTCAGGAGGCTGAGGCAGAAGAATTACTTGAACTCGGGAGGCAGACATTGCAGTAAGCCGAGATCATGCCACTGCCCTCTAGCCTGGGTGCAGTTTAAAAAAAAAGCCAAAATTGGCCAAAGTGGCTCACACCTGTAATCCTAGCACTCTGGGAGGCCAAGGCAGACAGAGTACTTGAGGCCAGGAGTTTGAGACCAGCCTGGCCAAGATGGCGAAACCCCATCTCTACTAAAAATACAAAAATTAGGCTGGGCCCAGTGGCTCACACCTGTAATCCCAGCACTTTGGGAGGCCGAGGTGGGCGGATCACAAGGTTGGGAGATCGAGACCATTCTGGCTAACACGGTGAAACCCCATCTCTACTAAAAACACACAAAAAATTAGCTGGGCATGGTGGCACGCACCTGTAATCCCAGCTACTCGGGAGGCTTAGGCAGCAGAATTACTTAAACCCAGGAGGTGGAGGTTACAGTGAGCCAAGATCGCGCCACCGCACTCCAGCCTGGGTGACAGAGTGAGACTCTGTCTCAAAAAAACAAAACAAAACAAAACAAAAAAAAAACTAACACTAAAATTAGCTGAGTGTGTTGGCACATGCCTGTAATCCCAGCTACTTAGGAGGCTGAGGCAGGAGAATCACTTGAACCCAGGAGGCAGAAGCTGCAGTGAGCCCTGAGTTCTGCATGATCGTGACTCACTGCAGCCTCCACTTCCCAACGTCTAACAAAAAACAAAAAACAAACAAAAAAGAGACAGTAAAAATTAATCCTTTCCTTTTAGGGAATGTAGCACCCATAAGGCCTTTCACATAAAGGCAGGACTTTGACGTGAGTGAATCCACCCTAAATTCAATCACCCAGATATCTATGTTTGCTGCCAGCCCAGAAAAGCATGTGCTTACCGAGGCAGAGCAGTAAGGATCCAGGAAGTGAACCTGAACGGGGGCGTTCCCTCTCAAGGTGAACCCTAAGTCCCCTTCTTCTGCAGTGAAGCGGATGCTTCGAGGAGGCGTCCACCGCTTGTTAGCCGAAAACACAGATAAGGGGCCCTTTGGAAGACAGCATCGTTAGGTATAGGATTTGAAGGCTGGATCAGACACTTGAAAGCTAAAGGGAATTTTGCCTGCTGTCCTTGAAGATCTCACTTGGCCTTGTTCAGGGACAAATGACACATCTGGGGCATACATGCTACAGCAGTCATGCGAGAATCCGGAATGCCATCTTCTCAAACATACCCAGTATGTTTTCAATAAAATCATCTTTTAGACATTGTATTAATTAAAATTATCTTTTTTTTTTTTTTTTTTTGAGACATTGTCTCGCTCTATGCACAGGCTAGAGTGTGGTGGCATGATCTTGGCTCACTGCAGCCTCTGCCTCCCGGGTTCAAGCAATTCTCCTGAGTAGCTGGAATTACAGGTACAAACCACCATGCCCAGCTAATTTTTGTATTTTTAGCAGAGACGGGGTTTCACCATGTTGGCCAGGCTGGTCTCAAACTCCTGACCTCAGGTGATCTGCCCGCCTCAGCCTCCCAAAGTGCTGGAATTAAAGGCCTGAGCCACCACACCCGGCCAAAATTATCTTAAATAAAATCTCTAACATAAAAAATTTAAGACCAGGCATGTCATGCCTGTAATCTTAAGCACTTTGCGTGACCAAGGCAGAAGGATCACTTGAGGCCAGGGGTTTGAGGCCAACCTGGGCAACAGAGTGAGAACCACTCTCTACTAAAAACATAAAAGAATTAGCCAGGCAAGGTGGTACACGCCTATGGTCCCATCTACTCAGGCTGCTGAGGCAGGAGGACTTCTTGAGCCCAGGAGTTCGAGGCTACAGTAAACTATGATTGTGCCACTGCACTCCAGCCTGGGTGAAAACAGAGTTAGACCCTGTCTTTGAAAAAAAAGAAAGGCAGGCCAGGCACAGTGGCTCAAGCCTGTAATCCCAGCACTTTGGGAGGCCGAGACGGGCGGATCACGAGGTCAGGAGATCGAGAGCATCCTGGTTAACACGGTGAAACCCTGTCTCTACTAAAAAATACAAAAAACTAGCCAGGCGAGGTGGCGGGCGCCTGTAGTCCCAGCTACTCGGGAGGCTGAGGCAGGAGAATGGTGTAAACCTAGGAGGCGGAGCTTGCAGTGAGCTGAGATCTGGCCACTGTACTCCAGCCTGGGCAACAGAGTGAGACTCCATCTCAAAAAAAAAAAAAAGGAAAAAAAATTCTCAGGCCTGGGCACTGTGGTTCATACCTGTAATTGCAGCACTCTGTGAGGCCTAGGCAAGAGGAATGTTTGAGCCCAGGAGTTTGAGACCAGCCTAGGCAACATAGCAAAACATCTCTACAAGAAATAAAAATTAGTTGGACATGGCAGTGTGCGCCTGTAGTCCTATCTACTAGGGTGGCTAAGGCAAGAGGATCGCTCGAGCCCAGAAGGTCGAGGCTGCAGTGAGCTATGATCACGCGATTGTACTCCAGCCTGGGTGACAGAATGAGACCATGTCTCTAAAAAAATTAAAAGATATAAAAAAATTTTTAATAGACAATACCTAAAAACTACTTTTAAAATATGCTATGGGGCTGGGCACAGTGGCTCAGGCCTATAATCCCAGCACTTAGGGAGGCCAAGGTGAGCGGATCACTGGAACCCAGGAAGTCAAGACCAGCCTGGCCAAACACGGTGAAATCCCATCTCTACTAAAAATACAAAATTAGCTGAGTGTAGTGGCACCGGCCTGTAATCCCAGCCACTTGGGAGGCTGAAGCTGGAGAATCGCTTGAACCTGGGAGGCGGAGGCTGCAGTGAGCCAAGATTGCACCACTGCACTCTGGTCTATGAGACTCTGTCTCAAAAAACAAATAAATAAAAATAAATGAATAAAAGAAAATATGCTATGGTCTGAATGTCTGTACCCTCCCAAAGTTTGTGTATTAAAACCTAATCATCAATGTAATTATTAGGAAGTGGGGCCTCTCGAGAGGTGATTCAATCTTGGGGTGGAACCCTCAAGAATGGGATACATGCTTTTAAAACAGGCCCAAGGGAGCTCATCACCTTTTCTGCCATGAGGACACAGGTAGAAGGCCCCACCTATAAACCAGAACATGGGCCTTCAGCAGATACTGAATCTGCTCACACCTTGGTCTTGGACTTCCCAGCCTCCAAAACTGAGAAATATATTTCTGCTGTTCATAAGCCACCTAGTTGGAGGCACTTTGTTACAGCAGCCCACATGGACTAAGACACCATACTCGCCAAAGTGAAGAGCTGTCCCCTTAGGTCTTTTATGTAGAGAGCATTCAACATACCAGCTTCTGGAAGAAGTCTGTGACTGTCAGCTTGGAGAACTGGGGCAATATGATGTCAACCTCTTGCTCAGTTTTAGCTAGAAAAGAGCATTAGAAACGGGAGGATAAATGTTTCTGTAATTGAAAGTGATCCTTATAGCCTGGTTGTTGTGGCTCATGCCTGTAATCCCAGCAGTTTGGGAGGCCAAGGCAGGTGGATCACTTGAGGCCAGAAGTTCAAGACCAGCCTGGCCAGCATGGTGAAACCCCGTCTCTATTAACAATACAAGAATTAGCCAGGTACGGTGGCAGGTGACCATAATCCGAGTTACTTGGGAGGCTGAGGCAGGAGAATCACTTGAACCCAAGAGGCAGAGGTTGCAGTGAGTTCACGCCACTGCACTGCAGCCTGGGTGACGAAGGAAGACTCCAGAAAAAAAAGAAAAGAATAGAAAGTGATCCTTGGGAAGGAGACGGTACAGAACTTTCTCTTAGTCATGCATCCTTCCCCTCGGTTTAGACAAGTAGTACGAGAAGATGGAACACAGCTCAACCCCCGACCTAGGGTGAACTCTGTCTTCCATTTAGGTACCTCCTGTGAGCCACAGGAGGTATAACTCATTCCCGAGCTGGGACCAGGGAGTGATAACCAGACACATTCCCCACTGATGGGGTTTCCTGATATGTAAGGGGCTTAGCGGGCTTCTCTGGCACTCACAAAACTCTACTGAGGATGCTGGGCACAGTGGCTCACGCCTGTAATCCCAGCACTTTGGGAGGCCGAGACAGGCGGATCACGAGGTCAGGAGATCGAGAGCATCCTGGCTAACACGGTGAAACCCCGTCTCTACTAAAAAAAAATACAAAAAAATAGCCGGGCGAGGTGGCGGGCGCCTGTAGTCCCAGCTACTCGGGAGGTTGAGGCAGGAGAATGGCGTAAACCCGGGAGGCGGAGCTTGCAGTGAGCTGAGATCCGGCCACTGCACTCCAGACTGGGCAACAGAGCGAGACTCCGTCTCAAAAAAAAAAAAAAAAAAGAGAACTCCAGGGCAAAAGCAGCACCTCGGTCCCTGCCCGGTGCAGCCCTCCCAGTGCCAAGCACACAGCAAGGGGTTGCTCAACCCCCACAGGCCAGGCGTGCTCTTTCCGCGGCACGGGCACCCCCGCAGAGGGCACAGTCTAGGTTACTCACCAACAACACTGGGGGCGTCGATCAGGTTCAGCAGGTCATCGTCCTCCTGGTGCTGGGCGTACGTGAGCCGGGAGCGTTCCTGTGCCGCACACAGCACCTTCTGTAGCACCTCAATGCTCCGCAGCTTCTT
Organism: Piliocolobus tephrosceles; assembly: GCF_002776525.5. NCBI lineage: Eukaryota > Metazoa > Chordata > Mammalia > Primates > Cercopithecidae > Piliocolobus > Piliocolobus tephrosceles. The sequence goes on along the minus strand of NC_045454.1, from coordinate 24,220,622 downwards.
GCACAGGCTGGCCTCCCTCACCGACTCCTCGTGATGAGTCATGGCTCTGCGCAGGTGGGACTTCCCTGAAGACGGAAGCCAGCACCCACGTGACTTGCAGATCCACCAAGCAGAGCATAAGGGCCCAAGGGGCAGCCCAAGAGGTTGGACGTTCTCTTTTCTAAAGGATCTGCCTGGATAGCTAGAGCCTCTGATACCCTACCTTGTTTTAACCTGAGTGCCTCTCTCCTAGCAGAGAGAGCCGGACAGACTACCTTTTAGTTTCTTCACTTGCAGCCCCTTTATCCCCCTTAAGGGAATAACTAGTGCAAGGCTGACTCCAAGCACATCCAGGAATGCAAACTGCTGATAAGATACTGAGGCAGGCTGTACCAGCAGCTCCTGGGGATGTGCTCAGTGGAAGGTACTTAAAGCCCCTGCATGTATCTCTTAGTGATAGTTTAAGCCTCTGCACCTGGAACTGTTTATTTTTTGTAACTGCTTCTATAACCTTTTTTTTTTTTTTTTTTTGAGACGGAGTCTCGCTCTGTCGCTCAGGCTGGAGTGCAGTGGCGCGATCTCGGCTCACTGCAAGCTCCGCCCCCCGGGTTCACGCCAACCAATTAATTTTTTAACTTTTTTGCCTGTTCTGCTTCTGTAAAATTGCTTCAGTTAAACCCCCGTCCCCTATTTAGACCTTAGTATAAAAGAAAAGCTAGCCCCTTCTCCGGGGCCGAAAGAATTTCGAGCATTAGCCATCTATTGGTCGCCGGCTAATAAAGGACTCCTGAATTAGTCTCAAAGTGTGGCGTTTCTCTATTACTCACTTGGTTACAACAAGCCTTTTATTAAAATATTATTTTATTTCATTTTTATATTTTATATTTAGAGCCAGGGTCTCGCTTTGTTTCGCACACTGGAGTATAGTGGTGCAATCATGGCTTACTGCAGCCTCAAACTCCTGGGCTCAACTGAACCTCCCGCTTCTGACTCGTGAGTAGCTTAGCTGAGGCCACAGGCACGCACCACCACACTTGGATAATGTTTTCATTATTATTATTTCATTATCATTGCTGTGTTGCCCAGGCTGGTCTCAAAGTCCTGGCCTCAGGCAATCTGCCTGCCTTGGCCTCCCAGAGTGCTGGGATGACAGGCGTGAGTCACTGCGCCCAGCCCAAGCCTCCCTTAAATGCGTATGTAATAAGCTCACTTGTGTCCAGAAGATGTTCACTCAACAAATATTTTTTTTTTTTTTTTTTTTTTTGAGACGGAGTCTTGTTCTGCCGCCCAGGCTGGAGTGCAGTGGCCAGATCTCAGCTCACTGCAAGCTCCGACTCCCGGGTTTACGCCATTCTCCTGCCTCAGCCTCCCGAGTAGCTGGGACTACAGGCGCCCGCCATGTCGCCCGGCTAGTTTTTTGTATTTTTAGTAGAGACGGGGTTTCGCCATGTTAGCCAGGATGGTCTCGATCTCCTGACCTCGTGATCTGCCCGTCTCGGCCTCCCAAAGTGCTGGGATTACAGGCTTGAGCCACCGCGCCCGGCCCACTCAACAAATATTTACCAAATGTGCTGGGCACTAAGATAAAGCAATGACTAACCAAACTGACCCCACATTCATGGAGTTTACATGTAGGGGCTGAAGACAGGTAACTAACAAGCCAAGAAATATGTAATGGATGGGTGGTGATAAGGTTATGGAGAAAAATAAAGCAGGGTAAGCGGAGATGGTGAGAGAAGACTGGGAATGGGGTTGTCCTATGATGGGTGAGCGAGGAAGGCTTTTTTTTTTTTCTTAAGACGGAGTCTCGCTCTGTCACCCAGGCTGGAGTGCAATGGCACAATCTTGGCTCGCTGCAACCTCCGCCTCCCAGGTTCAAGCGATTCTCCCACCTTAGCCTCCCGAGTAGCTCGGACTAGAGGCATGTGCCACCACATCTGGCTACGTTTTTGTATTTTTGGTAGAGACTGGGTTTCTCCATGTTGCCCAGGCTGGTCTCAAACTCCTGACTTCAAGCTGTCCTCCCATCTTGGCCTCTGAAAGGACTGGGATTGCAGGCCTCACGTGAGCCACTACACCTGGCCAAGGAAGGCTTTGTGATATGGTCCTTTTTGAGCAGAACCCTGATGGATGTGAAGGAGCAGCAGGTGCGAGGGCCCTGGGGCAGGGGCACACGCAGGTGTTCAAGGGCAAGGAGGAGCTAGGGTGTGCCTGGAGGCAGGGAGGGCGGAGAAGGGGAGAGTATGAGTGCAGGGAAGGAGGAGGACCAGATCATGGCGGTTCTCACGCGTGTGAGATGAGGGCTCTCACTCCTGTTCTGCGTGAGGTGGGAGCCCATTAGGGTGTGAGCAGAGGGCTGATGTGATATGATCTGTGTGACCAGACTCTGACGGGGCGGCAGGAAAACCAGCTATGAGCAGGGCAAACCACGTGACCTCTCTGGGTCTCCGTTTCCTCAGCTGTAAAACGGGGATGCCACGAGACCCACCTCATAGTGTTGTGTGGGGTTTCAGTGAGTGAATGTTTGTTACATAAGCACTGTACACGTGTAGCTTCCACCAGGGCAGCAGGGTTAAAGTGGCCAGATTTGAGATGCGTTTTCTAGGTACAGCCAAAGGGATTTGCTAATCAAATGTAGGGTGAGAAAGTAAGATAAGAGGTTAGGTGTGGTGGCTCGTGCCTGTAAAACCAGCACTTTGGGAGACAGAGACAGGAGGATCGCTGGAGGCCAGGAGTTCAAAAACAGCCTGGGCAACATAGCCAGACCACGTCTCTACAAAAACCTTTTTACAATATTAGCCGGGCGTGGCGGTGCATGCCTGTAGTCCCAGCTACTCAGGAGGATCACTTGAAGCCAGGAGTTCGAGGCTGCACTGAGCTGTGATTGCACCACTGCACTGCAGCCTGGGGGACAGCAAGATGCTGTCAAAGAAAGCAAATGAAAGAAAAGGAAAAAGGAAAGGAGGGAGGAAGCATAGATTGGGAGGAGAGAGAGAAAGGAAAGAAGGAAAGAATGAAGGAGAGAAAGGAAAGGGAAGGGAAGAAAAGGAAAGCAACAAGGAACAAGGAAAGGAGAGGGGAGGGGAGGAGGGGAGAGGGGAAGGGTGATGAGGGGAGGAGAGGAAGGAGGAGAGGGCAGGAGAAACGGGAGGGAAGGGGAGGTGGGAGAGGGGAGGAGAAGAGAGGGGGGGAAGGATGGGAAGGGAGGGGAGGGGAAAAGGGGAAGGGAGGTGAGAAGGAGGAGGGGACGTGAGA